>NC_088361.1:106484354-106514354 GCF_034508935.2 Berghia stephanieae | reverse complement strand
AGGACTCGCTACTTGTTTTTAAATAGTCATAAACCGGAGGAAAATAAGTAAATGATACGGCCACGTTGATCTTATCAATATCAAAATTGATATCGGTGGTTTGGGAAGTTGATGAAGAGAGAGAGAGAGAGAGAGAGAGAGAGAGAGAGAGAGAGAGAGAGAGAGAGAGAGAGAGAGAGAGAGAGAGAGAGAGAGAGTTGTATAGATATTAATAGGCATGTATTGGAAATCCTGTTTCTAATGCAATGCCTTCACATCACGGCTTGTTGAATGAATGTCAATGCATCACAACCGTACACTGATAGAACGCCATTTTAACGTAACATTTTAAGAGAGAGAGAGAGAGAGAGAGAGAGAGAGAGAGAGAGAGAGAGAGAGAGAGAGAGAGAGAGAAAGAGAGATGTATAGATATTAATAGGCATGTATTGAAAACTCTGTTTCTAATGCAATGCCTTTCAAATCACGGCTTGTTGAATGAATGCCAATGCCACTAGATCCTGTACACTGATAAAACGCCATTTTATATTTTGGTAAGAACACATAGACGTCTATCTAGATATGATCGAATAAAATGACTCATAAATTGTCAGAAATTCTTAAATTGAACCACCCTTTGAACCAGATACTTCTTTGATGATATTACAATTATCCCCATTAAGTACAAACCAATGTAAACCTGACACTTTTGGAACCCAAGACTTCTTTCAAGTCTGTGGTCACTTTAATCAATTGAAACATGAAGTAAAAGTTATCTGACCAAAATGAAAAACAAAAAACAATCGGACGACAATAAATAATCCTCATTAGATAATATGATTTGCCATCATACGTTTGCCTTCTTCTTCTTCTTCTTCTTCTTATTATTATTATTATTATTATTATTATTATTATTATTATTATTATTATTATTATTATTATTATTATTATTATTATTATTATTCCTCTCCTCCTCCTCATCTTTCTCCTCCTCCTCCTCCTCCTTCTCCTCCTTCTCCTCCCCCTCCTCCTCCTCCTCCTCCTCCTCCTCCTCCTCCTCCTCCTCCTCTTCTTCTTCTTCTTCTTCTTCTTCTTCTTCTTCTTCTTCTTCTTCTTCTTCTTCTTCTTCTTCTTCTGATGTATTATTATTATTATTATTATTATTATTATTATTATTATTATTATTATTATTATTATTATTATTATTATTATTATTATTATTCTCTAAATATATCCACTGACTCGATCAGAGTATTACTGTAGACATGCTTGCCCAATAGAAAATGAGAAAAACGACGGTACTTTCCTGATAGTCAATAGGGCATCTTCAATTTGTCTTAAAATAACTCAGAAGCTTGATGCCATCAGCTAGCTTGTTCCATACGAGGAGCGTATTTGTGGACAAATGACTGTTTTTATTTTTTTAAATATTTGAGCTTTATAAAGCGCAATATCCACTAAATGTGCTCAAAGCGCTTTACAAGGGTTCCCTGGTCAACAGCAACATTTAACATTTAGGCGATATTACAATTTTTCGGACTAAGACAACGCTGTTAACGGCCAGGTACTCATTTTACACCTGAGTACGGTGAGAGAATGTGAGTAAAGAGCCTTTTCCAATGACTCAACTATGCGCCGAGCGCGAGGCTCGAACCCAGGACCTTCCGATCCGAAAGCGAATGTCATACCACTAGACCACATAGCCACATAGTTTTTATTTTACTTGACCTCGATTGGTATCGATTTACTTGTATTTCCATCAGACCAGTTAAACCTCTGTCAAGAGTTATTATATCAGTCCAAGAATGTAATTCATTGTGTATAATTATTTTATATGAAAAACTATCATCTTATAATCTTAGCCTTATGTGCGACCATGTGGTCTAGTGGTATGACTCTCGCCTTCGGGCCGGAAGATCCAGCGGTCGACACCCGCTCTGAGCGGCGCATTGTTGAGTCCTTGTAGAAGGCTCTTTGCTCACATTCTCTCACCGTACTCAGTCGTAAAACAAGTACCTGGCCTTTAACAGCCGCATTGTCTCTGTCGGGAAAAATGGTAATATAACCTATCAGGCTTCATCAGGCTTCTGTTAAGTGTTGCTGTTGGCTGGGGTCCCATTGTAAAGCACTTTGAGCACGTTTAGTGGATTTTGGCGCTATATAAAAAACTCAACTTAAAGTTATACCTTGAGTCAAAGTCCTTTATGCAAATTAGTAATATAAATGGTTCTTTATAATGGATTTCTATGGCCATCAATAATAAAATTGATTTATGATATAATACCAGACAAAGCAGGCTGGAAATTAGATTCAGTAGTCTGATGTCACGCGCCCGGCAACGGCGGCCATCTTGGTTCTAAACAAAGAAAATCTTTACTTTTTATTCTTCATACTGGCGAGAACTTTTCATTCCCTTTTCATATGCCTTGTGATCAGAATGTGTAAAAGTCAAAACATGATCAAATTGATGGGGTTTTTTTTTCCTCGGGATACGCTTTTAAGCTCGCCGGAGAAATATTTCATACGGCGTCCGCCATTGTTCCGATAGTTTAGAGCCAGTGTTACTAAGTTACCATGCGTCATTAGGAAGGAAGTGACGGTACGACTATTGAATCCTATTACAAAGACAACAAAATTAGAGGTCTCTATCAGCTCGAAATCGATTCCTATTTTTTAACCCATAGTGTCAATTTGATAAATAATATCGATCTTTACGATGAATCGTGACAACGCCACTACCACATTATCTCATTCATCTCTAGTGTTTCATTCATCCTGTTTTGTTTAATAAAGGGGAAACCCGAAACGTTCATTTGATCTGTTCTTGTAATAAAATCGAAGCCTCCATTCAATTTCATATTATTTATTTCTTCGAGCTTCGAGCAGCAACATTTACATTAGTGTCAATTGGATATTATGTTGTTATAAACAAAATCAGTAGAATTCAGTTTATGGTTAAAATAAAGAAACAACATTCATTAACTCTCGCTTACATAATAAACCTTCGTCAAATATCATAATTCAGACTTTACTATCAATTTTCGGCGTCAGTTTTAATCCCAACATAAAACACAGAGTTAATTCGATTGGGTATACATTTGAGTATGCATAGTAAAACATAAATCGGCGCAAGTATAATCTCTCAAAGAAATATACTTATGATACATCAGGCTATATCATTCCACAACAAGGAAAGAAATCCACGTGAAATAGGGCGATAATTTTAGTCGAATGGAGAACAAATTATCATGAGTTAAATCGTCAAAGATTTTAAAAAGGCGGAGAGAAAATGAAAGAATTTAAAAAGATGACAAAACCTAACAAGCAACTGATTTTTTATTTATCGAAACTCACCCAAGTATATCTTTCCCATAGATGCAAAAGTGAAAATCGTCAACGAAAGAGACTGAAATTCCTCGTGAAAGGCTAATGTGTTGAGTCGAGGCGCTGAGGTCATGAGGTCATCAGTTCCTTTCCACATCACTTTCATCTATCTCCGCAAGACTTAAACAGACCCATTAAGTCATTTACTACTTGGTGAAGCAACCAGACGTGAAAATTTCAAACTATTCTGTCCAACCTCTCATTGAACTGAACCCAATTTGTCCATATTAGGAAGCGGGATATTCCAGAAAAAAAGTAGTCCACCAGAATCATGAGGCTCTTACAGCCAGAATATATCTCGGTTGCTATAGCGTTTAACTAATAACAGAAATTGATGGTTACCTTTTTGGTAGGACGTCAGTCTATCGCAAAGTACTTGTCGCCAGATACATAGAGATTGGATCTGAGAATCTACCTAACAGCAAAATCGCTTAATCAGTGGGGACTTTCCACCTGTCCAATATGTACCCAATGTGGTAACGAGCCCGAAACCGCAGAACATCGAGTTGAACGGTGTGTTGTGACGAAGCTTCCAGGTGGGTTTGCGACGGTGCATGAGTGCGGCAAAAAATTTGTTGATTGGGTCGATCGTCATAACATAGTAGTGTGAGCACCATTAATTAGAAGCTGCTGCCATATACAGATAGTTGAACGGTTTGTTGTGACGAAGCTTCCGGGTGGGTTTGCGACGGTGCACGAGTGTGGAAAAGATGTCGTTTTATTTTTGGCTTTTATTTTTTTTTTTTGAGAGGGTGGGGGGGGGGATTGTTCTTTGTTTTTCTTATTTGCTTTTTAAAAATTTATTGAGGAGTGGGGGATGCTTTGAAAAGAGAGTTGTTGGGGGGGGGGGGGGGGGGAGGATGATATGAGCAGAATTGTTTACTAGATTGGTTTTATCTGCATTTTTCCCTTTTGTTTTTGTAATCGATTTCATTTTGTTTTTATACAGGTGCCTGTGGCGAGTACCCCCTTTCGTGCTAACATCGTATTTCAAAAATCGCAACAAAAAAACCCTAAGAACCACAGAAGAAGGATATAATATTACCATGGCAAACCATAGCCAAAAACTAAAACTATCATGAGATGAGTAGAAAGAGAACAGGTTGTCTAGAATAGCTGCTCGACACGATATGTAATTATTTTAGGGAGGAAAACACCCGAGACCGGAATCAGTCCTATCACAAGGAAAGGTGTATCTTTTACCCGATGCCTCCAGGATTTAATTATCTCTGTTTGTTCAAAAAAAAAAAAGACACCGATGACTGAAGTTCTGGAACTAACTAGATTAACCCTAAGGAGGCGGAGTTTGGCTTTGATCTAACCCAATGAATCTGATAAAAGTAGCGTTTGATCAACCCACAGACGCCTGTCCATCATTTAGTGTGATGAATGGCATAAATTTTAGTACACTAAGCCGGTTTATTGGGACGGTTCGGTTCCCGCAAATCGTCCCAATTAAGCGGCGTCCTAGTTAAGCGGCGGACGTGAAATCGGGCAATTTTTCAGATTTATCCTAGTATTCATAGTAAACAGGGAGACTTGCTTGACGTCTAATTTGGGTTACTTCAACGACCACTTGACTGCTTATTTGATCTAACGATGAGAGACAAAATCTAACTGCACAAAATAATTAACGAATATGCCTCTCATAACAGTTGCATAAGTAAGCAATGGCTTAAGAATGATCTGTTTACTCATTCGCCTCATTGAACAAACAAACAATTTGGAGGTGACAGCCTTGAAGAAACAAAGCCATCACTCATTACCCATCGCACCATTGGTCAGATGACCTATGACCATGTGCGTAACGATGGCAGTCGATAACACTGCGAAGGAATACAAGTAAATGTTATTGTTCAAATCTCTGAATCTCTTTTATAGAGAAAAAATTCCCTTGCCAAGAAATGGTCCCAATAAGGCGACTGTTCTAATTAAGCGGCGTCTCCAATACCGGCTTGGACTGTAACTACATTTATTTTATTTTTTTTTTATTTTTTTTTTTGGGGGGGGGGGGGGGCTCTTTTGAAAATTTTAGCAGGTGCTTGTAACTTTGAATTGACTCGTAACATACCGAGAGAAAAAAGATGGTCATACGTAGAATTTTATTACTCAGACCAAGAAATTTGTTCAAAAATATAGAAGAACAATTAAGGAGTGATTCTATGTTACGACATACTGCACGTGTGTGGGATTTATGAAATGTAATGTTCCCCATAAATCCCATATCTAACCCTTGTTTCGAAGAGATCAGTAACAGTTATCCAATCGGGGCTTCTATTGAATGACAAAATCAATAATTTTTTTTCAAATATCAAACCTAAACGAACAAACAAACAAGCAAACAAAAAACACAGAAAAGGATAAAAATAAGAGAAAACTACAAAAAGATATTAAAATCCTTTACACAACAAAAGAAAAAAAAAAGAGAAAATAAAACATCAAGTATTCAATAAATAGAAGTCAAAAGTAAAGAAGAAGGCAATTAGAGTGATTACCTCACCACAAAGTAAAGCTAAAATTACAACTCTGCTCAAAAGATATAGATAGAACGAAATTGATGTCACTCAGCTTTTTGTTATTGTGTTTAGACAGCCATTTTTGATGATTTGTTCTCACTAAACTCTATCAATCATACTATAAACGTTTAAGGTTACCTATAGTTTGTGTGTTGGTACGTTTTATCCGGCTGGCGGATGTTGTGAATATTTTGTCTATAAACACAGCATCAATACAGCTACCTGTATAGGAGGAATGAAGTTTACGTCACTCAGCTCTTTGTTATTGTTTTTATACAACCTGTCGGTTGAGTAGTTCTCACTAAATTATGTCTTACTTATTGACTGGCGGATGTTGTGAGTAGTTTAGTTAAACGCAGAGCATAAATAAATCAGTAATAAATAAGATTACGTAAAATACAAACTGGGCAGTCAGGATATCAAACGGTTGATTTTCTATTCCTTTATTTGATGTTGACAGTCGTTATCACTCATTTTTCGCAAATACTTTCCGCTAATGGAACAACTGTTTGCCTGCTGTGGAAAACAAACAACTCTTATCTAAAAATTTGGCCAGCAAACTCCTCCTTCAAATTATATCGATCGATTTAGATGACCCTCATCTTGGCAAAAACTCTCTTCGTGAAGTCCCAAGTTTAATCCTCTCCTTACCAACCATAGGAAAATCGTCACATTCGTTATGATCCAATATTATCGTATATCCAATACGATTCCAATATGATAGATTGTATGCTTAAATTATCAATTTATTGTTGTGTTTTATTTGCATTGTAAAGCGCCTCTGAGCACATTGTGGATCTAGGCGCTATATAAATTCATTCATTCATCCAACCACCGCTTTAATCATTCAGATTTCTTTCGCAAGTCTCACAATTTAAAGATAAATGTCTTCTTATAGTTATAAAAACGTGACTCTGCGTTGTAGAGTCTATGTTGCTGATCAATGTTATGTATAGAATGTATTTGTTGCTTTTCTGTTTGAGTAAGAAAAAACTATTTCTGTGTTGGGTAGGTGCGAAATTTTGGGGAAAATTCTGAAAATAGCTGGTAAGGAAAGGGTTAAGAGTGTTTGCCAAGGTGAGGGTCATTTGAATCGATGGATATTTGAAGGACGAGTTTTCTGGCCAAATCTTTAAATGTGACCCTTCGCCTCAAAACGGTCTTAAGTCGGGTTGGTTAAGATGTTGAAAATTTAATTTACAGCCAGAAATATCAGACTTGTGTTGAGTTTGTATGTTTTATTGAGGAGAATGGATGCCATATTATAGGGTGCTAATGCCAACAATTTATATTTTTGACCATTTTAACATTTAATTTGTCTTTTAAGCATATGGTTCGTTCCGACATAATACCGTTTTGAGACGATGAGTCACAAATATTAATTCTTCTCCAGACCATGACAGTTAACTGGTAAAGACCTTTACAGAAGCACTACATTAACAATCGGGGAAGTACAATGGGGGTTTTCCCCCTCTTGTCACATTCTGTATGCATATCAACAGTCATATGTTGGCTATGTGGTCTTGTGGTATGACACTCGCTTTCGGATCGGAAGGTCCTGGGTTCGAGCCTCGCTCAACGCATAGTTGAGTCCTTGGAAAAGGATCTTTACTTACATTCTCTCACCGTACTCAGGTGTAAAATGAGTACCTGGCCGTTAACAGCGTTGTCTTTGTCCGAAAAATTGTAATATCGCCTGACAGGCGTCATGTCTCGTCCTACATGTTAAATGTTGCTGTTGACCAGGGACCCCTTGTAAAGCGCATTGAGCACGTTAAGTGGATATTGCGCTATATAAAAGCTCACTTTAATATTAATCGGACTAAATCAATCGGTTAACTTGATGAGGAGGAAGACTATCAACCCATTTCATTTGATCATTTTGTTCAAATGTCTATGAAGCTTAAGTCGAATTTCTGTTACCGATGTCTCGATAAAAGCAGTAAGTTTGTTTTTTTACTTAACAGTGTTTGTGTTGATTTATAAGATTATTAAAAATTGTCCCCTTATTTCCTTGTGTGTTTTTACACACACTCTCTCTCTCTCTCTCTCTCTCTCTCTCTCTCTCTCTCTCTCTCTCTCTCTGTGTGTGTGTGTGTGTGTGTGTGCGTGTGTGTGTGTGTGTAAAGTGTAGAATGTAACGAGGGCCTTGCGTACTATAGCTGTACACGATTTAATATTGTTATATAATTACCTGAATTTCAAGTCAATTTCTTATCTGTCAAAAATTGATTTTTCAAATCTTTACCTAATAATCTGAAAAGCTGTATGTATATGACAGCGCCATTCAAAGCATAAAAAGAGAAATGTAAGAAAAACAAATACATCTTAAAATATCAACATTTCTCAACCTGGACTCGAACCCCAAATCCTAGATCAACTTGCACTAATTGTTAGCAACTCACCATTTAAAAAATATTTCTTTCCTTACTATTGCCAAGCATCAAGTGTCTATTGTTTTCTGGAATGAAAATCATTCTCATCGAAATTCTTCGCGTTCGATTCCTAACAGAAACGTATTCAAATGAGGAAAGGGGCAATGACCCAGAACATCGCCTCAAGGCACTCTCGATCTTCCGGATATTTCATTGGTTCGACGACATCTTTCACTGGAATGATAGGAAGATTACCACAAAGAGCCGATCTAATCCAATTCAGTTACTGGCCTGAACATTTGGATATCTCTAGTTCTAATGAAAAGCCTTAAGTGGTCTATTTCACCCAAAACTGTAGATATTTGGCTTTTGGCGTTTCGACACTTGCTGAGGTCATTAATTTTGTTATTCGCTGCGACTACATCCCATTTTTAGCTCAAAATGTATTGAATTATATTTTCTTGTCTGGGCCTTTTATAAAATCATTATAGATAGTTCGAAGATGACGTCACTCAGGCCTTTGTTATTGTTTTTGCCATCCGCGTTTGTGAGTTGTTCTCACTAAACTGTATTAACCTGACTATAAACGTTCATGGTTACACAGAGTTTGTGTGTTGGTCCGTTATACTTCCGGATGGCAATGTTGTGAACTCCTTGGCCAAGCGCATTCTATCTATAATCATCCCACTTATTTCTGTATGTGTGTGTGTGTGTGTTTGTGTGTGTGTGTGTGCGTGTGTATGTTTGTGTGTGTGTATGTTTGTGCTGGTCTGTGTGTGTGTGTGTGTGTGTGTGTGTAAAGTATAGATAGTATGCGCTTGACTAAGAAGCTCATAACATTGCCATCCGGAAGTATAACGGACCAATACACAAAACTGTGTGTATCCATGAACGTTTATAGTCAGGTTAATGCAGTTCAGTGAGCATTACTCATAAACGCGGATGGCAAAAAACAATAACAAAGACCTGGGTGACGTCATCTTCGAACTATCTATAACGAGGGTCTATAATTTTCCTGTATTCATCCATGACACCCTGATTCATGTTACTGCATTGAGTTTGTTTTATTTTTGTGTTTAGGAATAGTAACCCATGTTATTAGGACGTTTTATTATCGTTTTTATCATTTTCTCGAAACGCGGTTCGGATTGACACTTACGTCTAACACAGGTGTCATGTCTCGTTCTACATGTTATGTGTTGTTATTGGTTAGGACCCTTTGTAAAGCACTTGAGCACGTTTAGTGGATATCGAGGTTTATAAAAGCTCACGTTTTTTTTTTTTTTTTGTTTTTTTTTTTGTTTTTAATTTGTCTCCCATTCCTGGTTCTGAATGTAGTTGCTTCAATCTAGATACATGGTGTTTTTTGTGTTATGTGTTGTTGTTTTTTTGTTTGTTTTTTTTGTTTGTTTTTTTTTTTGGGGGGGGGGGGGGTTGGGGGTTTTATTTTTGTTTGTTTGTTTGTTTGTTTTGTTTTTTTTGGGTTTTTTTTTGGGGGGGGGGGGTTGTTGTTTTTTTGTTTGTTACTTTTGGAGGGGGGGGGGTTGTTTTTTTATTAGTATTTATTTTTTATATCTTTTATTTTTTTTAATGTTTTTTTTACCTGTTTTATTTTGCTTGTTTGTTTGCTTGTTTTATGTTTGTTTGTTTTTGTTTTGTTCGTTGTTTTTTAAGGGGATTGTGAGTATTTTTGTTTGTTTTTAATGGGGTTTTTTTTCCTTCCAGATTAAGTGTACTTTTTCTTATTCATTGAGTCATTCTCTCATTTTTATCTCTCTGATTCTAGACATATTTGTATTTTCTCTTACTGATTATATTAGAATATCTGTTTTCTTCGTTCGTGCAAAGTTTTATCCGAAATGCGATTATCAGTGCTGCGTGAAATCTTATCTCATTTCATTTCACAGTCCTGAAGCCAGGCTGCTTGGTAGTAGCTTCTTCCATAGGAATGAAAAGTCTTGACGTCACACATTAAAAGTAGAAAACGGTAAGGGCTGCCTGAAGCCGGTGATCGTAAAATACTAACGAAAGAGTGAAAATGGAAAGGCTTCGTATGGGAACAAAACAGACAATGGACGTTTCGGGTACAAACCCTTCGTCAGCACAACTATACACAAATAAACGTGGAACGTTTTTCATTATATTTTATTTATTTTCCACGTTTATTTGTGTATTGTTGTGCTGACGAAGGGTTTGTACCCGAAACGTCCATTGCCTGTTTTGTTCCCATACGAAGCCTTTCCATTTTCACTCTTTCTGACGTCACACATTCTACTTTTTCTATTCCAAAATCCTTAGAAGTGTGTATGTGCGGCTATGTGGTCTAGTGGTATGAAACTCGTTTTCGGATCGGAAGGTCCTGGGTTCGAGCCTCGCTCGGCGCATAATTGAGTCCTTGGAAAAGGGTCTTTGCTCACATTCTCTCACCACACTCAGGTGTAAAATGAGTACATGAGCGTTAACAGCGTTGTCTATGTCCCAAAAATTGTAATATCGCCTAACAGGCGTCATGTCTCGTCCTACATGTCAAATGTTGCTGTTTACCAGGGACGACTTGTTAAGCGCTTTGAGCACATTTAGTGGATATTGCACTATATAAAAGCTCAATTATGTCATCAGTCCTTTTAGGGGACTAATATTGAATAGGAGACATAATACTGAATCATAAATATTTTAGTAGCAGGATTTATAGGCAGAATCTAAGGACTGTGGGACGTACTAGAGCGAGGATAAATGATTTTTGTTGACGACTAGCATATAATATATTTAGACCAGAAAATAAGATGCCATCACTCTGAAACCAGAAGATAATTTATATACGGTATGTATTCAATCCTCCGGAAGAGAGATTTGACACTTCCAATGAGATTGGAACCAGTTTTTGGACATCGCACTTTTGTTCCCCACGGACACACACCATGAATAGAGTGGGTTTGATCCGTCGCTGGACTAGGTTGTTTTTGTTGTTCTTTTACTTTTACCAACCTTTCAGTCTCAGTTCGCCAAACGACAAACGGGTAGCGTGGAGACTTTTTGTTAATAATATGATAAAAGTCAATTAATGGGATTAAGAAAGAAACGTATTGCTCGTCAAGGCATTCTTGTTGACCAATGATCTTGTTCCAGCAATAGCCTGATGTTCGAACGCCAGTTTCAGACTTTTGAAATATTGAGCTTTTATATAGCGCAATATCCACTTAACGTGCTCAAAACGCTTTACAAGGGGTCCCTGGTCAACAGCAACATTTAACATGTAGGACGAGACATGACGCCTGTTAGGCGATATTACAATGTTTCGGACAAAGACAACACTTTTAACGGTCAGGTACTCATTTTACACCTGAGTACGGTGACAGAATGTGAGTAAAGAGTCTTTTCCAAGGACTCAACTATGCGTCAAGCGAGGCTCGAACCCAGGACCTTCCGATCCGAAAGCGAGTGTCATACCACTAGACCACATAGCCGCACAACTAACCATTGGGGAGATCCATACGTTTTACTGACTTCGAATAAATAATTTTTTTCTTGAATGCTAATTAAAAGCACTAATTTTATTTGCTTATTTTTCTTGCTAGAGAGAGGCTACTTTCTAAAGTTTGTCGAACCCAGTACTTTCCGTTTAACTCTCTCCTTACCAGCTATTTTTTAGAATTTCCCCCGAAAATTCACACACATCTGGCACAAAAATAGACTTTTCTTACTCAAACAAAAAAGTAAAAAGTGCATTCTATACAGAATGTTGTTCAGCAAAATGAGCTCTACTACACAGTGTTTAGTAAAAATTACTGTAATCAAAGCATTTCTTTACACTTTGTGATGTGCAAGAGAAATCATAATGAGAAAATTGTTGGTTGCGTCGTAACGAATGTGGTGGTAAGGACAGGGTGAAAAGGCACAGACCATTCTGATGAATTACGATGCTCCTACAGGTCCAACTGTAACTAGATAGTACAGATCTTTGGTTGTTAGTTTATTTGCTTTTATCTGATCATTTAAGACCATTTGATAAAATTGTGGGTTGTCCGTGAGATGGAAAATAAAAAGTGTTAAAAATCTAATCAGGCACCCAAGAAAGTCTAGAAGCATCTCCTGGAAAATCGATTATACTTTCTCTTTTTAATTGTATTCACATTCGTATCTCTGTTCTATTACCCCTGGATTAAGATCGAGAAACTATCGTCAGAATGTCGCAGAAAGCACGCATCGGCTTCTTCTTCTTCTTCTTCTTCTTCTTCTCTCTCTCTCTCTCTCTCTCTCTCTCTCTCTCTCTATCTATCTATCTATCTATCTATCTATCTATCTTTCTCTCTCTCTCTCTCTCTCTTTGTCTCTCTCTCACACACACGCACATACTCTCTCCTCTCTCTCTCTCTCTCTTCTCTCTCTCTCTCTCTCTCTCTCTCTCTCTCTCTCTCTCTCTCTCTCTTTCTCGTATGTTTTTTTTCACTCTATATTTCACTTTTTTTCTATAATAGAACCAAATCACATGACCACCTACCAATTATTGGAATCTACTGCTTGACAGGCAAATTCTTGAAACGTTTAATGGGTATAAAAAACACTTAATTCAAATTGTAGGTGAAAAATGTTTTGTGTTTGTTTGTGTGTGTGTATGTATGTATGTATGTATATATGTAAGTATGTGTGTGTGTGTTTGTGTGTGTGTGTGTAGATGTTAATAATGTTTTGAATGATGAAAACTAATATTTTATTTCGTGTGGAGGAAATTTTTTTTTTTTAAATTTTGCGGCATCGGTATTGTAGAAGTCAATTTAATATAATCGAATGTTTAAAATTCTATAAAACTTGAAGGGACGAATTGCACACACTTTTATGTAACATTATTTATAACAACATTCTATTGTATGGTCACCATTCTAATCATTAAAAATTAATGAGAAATAAAATAGAGAAAAAATTAAAAATCGTAAGCTTTCATTTGTATAAAATTCTGCTAGAATACTTGGTATCTTTTATTACGTACATTATTATTTTATCAAATGTGGTTTGAATACCATAGATCCCTTGTGGTAGAATGCTTTTAGATACAGTTATACCATTTTATGATTTAATAATGTATAACATATTCATTATTAGTCATCCGACAGGCTGGTTACTTCCAATGATTTTGGAACCGGAAATTATAGGGTGTGACGTCACAACTTTTCTGCCCTATTGCGGCTCACAAATAGACAGACGACCACCTCGGGGTCAAACTGACGAGCTGTTTTAGTCATCCGACAGGCTGGTTACTTCCAATGATTTTGGAACCGGAAATTATAGGGTGTGACGTCACAACTTTTCTGCCCTATTGTTGCTCACAAATAGACAGACGAACACCTCGGGGTTAAACTGACGAGCTGTTGTTCACTTTTGCTAAACATTAAAACAACTGGCCTCCATGCCCAACCACAGCCTTGCAACAATTGAATTGGCCATTTCCGCCACGTTAAGGGATATGGAACTGTCTAAACACTCTCATTAGGACAACGCTCTCTATTTTCTTGGGACTCCCATGAGAAAACATTGCGTGTAAGCTAATTCCATGGCTGATTTTTTTGGATTGAGGGTAGGAAAAGGTGGAGAGGGGTGGGGCTGCTGTGACTTAGGGTTTGGGGTTGGATCGGCGAGTTTGAAATTATAAAGAAATTTATATCGGGTTTCTTTAAATAATAAGAACGGGCCTAAATCTTTTCTTTTATTATAATACACTATCTACATCTGGAAAGACAGAATTAAAAAAAAAACAAAACTAAAACAATATTAGGGAGGTTAATTTCGAAAAACTTTTAAAAATCTGGACTTTAAAAAAATAATCTATTTTTTATTTTTGCTTTAACCAGTTATAAAAACTCGTATTTAAAAAATTTGGTCAGAAAACTCGTCCTTCAAATATCGATCGATTTAAATTTAAAATGCAGAATGAAAATGAATTAAAACACAATATTAGGGAGCTTAAGTTGTTTGTCTTTTTAAATAATATTTTGAATCAGGACTATCTTTTCTCCCGACATCTTGAATTGAAAGACACTGGATTTCACTGTATTATAGTAATTAGTCATTGACAATAATTCATTCTATGCTATTGTAGACTGAAGTCGAGAAAGAGCATCATGACGGAAGAAAGCATCAACCCTGATCATGTAGCTGTATGCAGACTTTCCACACGGAGGGAGTGGGACAATATTGCGGATGAAGCCGTTGAAGATCCGAGAGCTCCCCAGGCATGAATGAGTAACACTGAACGGAACACGGGCAAAACTCGGGAGAACAACTGGAAGCACGATAAAGTGGGGGCTGGCTGAGACTAGCTTGTGCGCATGTGGATGCCCAGAGCACACAACGGAGCACATCCTTAGAGAATGCCAGGACGGGCCCAGCTACGCGGACTATGACTTAGAGTGTGCTCCCCAGATTATGCTGTGGAGTGGGTTCGGTGTTGGAGCGAGAAGCTATGATGATGATTCTTGAGGCAGGCTGAGTTTTCTCTCTCTCTCTCTCTCTCTCTCTCTCTCTCTCTCTCTCTCTCTCTCTCTCTCTCTTTCATTCTTTCTTTCTTTCTTTCTCTCTCTCTCTTTCTTTCTCCCCCCCCCCCCCTCTCTCTCTCTTTCTCCCGCCCCCTCTCTCTCTTCCTTTCCCCACCCCCCATCTCTCACTCTCTCTCACTCTCTCTCTTCCTCTCTCTCTCTATCTATCTATCTCTTCTCTCTCTCCCCCCTCTCTCTCTCTCTCTCTGCCTATCACTCTCTTCCCCCCTCTCTCCCTCTTTTCTCTCTCTCTCTCTCTCTCTCTCTCTCTCTCTCTCTCTCTCTCTCCTCTTTTTTCTAAAAAAGCAATTGCATAACCCCTAAACACGAAGCTCATCAAATTCTCAGAATGTTATTATGATTTTTTTAAATTAGATGGTTGCGAGCGACAAATAACACAAATTCCACTGGTTTCCTATGATTAAAATCCGGATTTTCTTTTTACCGCAAACAAAGATGGACTAAATCCGTTTAAATTCCTAATGAGATTTCGAATCCTAACTTTTCCGCTGAAAATCGGCATATTTAATAGTGGGGCCAATATTCAAATCCCGAACATTTCTATCTATATGTAAGGCAATCTGTTTTCTCCTCTTCTTTTTTTTTCTCTTTTCCAAAATGAAAATGTCTTAAGTGTTGGCATTACAATTGCTAGTTTTATATCCACAAATGGCAAATTTTTGAGAAGAAAAAAATAAAGGAAGAAACTTGCAAAAAATTTGCATTCCCATTTATATTGATAATCGAATCACTTATTTTTATTTTACACGAATATGCAGGGCGGATTTTGGATAAAGCAGTATATATAACAGTAAAGGAAGGTGCCCCAAACGTAAACAAAGGTCGAGAAGCACGTGGCAAACCACATGTTCCTGTCTTGACAGCTCACGTTCCAATGTAAATAATAGAAAAAAATAACCTTTAAAATTTGGCTGTTAGGTGGCAAAAGAAACACATATTCATAAATACTCGATCATGCATCAAATAATGTCTAGATATGGATATTTTATGGAACAAAAGGTAAAATTTTCTAAAATTTATCAAAAGTTACAGTCTATCTATTTTTAGACCAGAGCAAATTACTCCGCTGGTGTGAACAAAACGAGAATTATTCGGAGCCTGATTTTCATAATAATTTAGCCTTATAATATTATTTCTGCAACTGTTAGATTTTATGTAAACATATTTTCAATACTGAAAGTGTATTGCCTACAACTCAAACTACAAAATTGGGAGACCTATATTGTGCGTAAATTTTTCCGGTCCCTAACGGAAATCACTAGCAACTTGTTATTGTTTACGTTTCGGGCACCTTCCTTTACTGTTCTATATAGATAGTATGCGCTTGGCTAAGAAGCTCATAACATTGCCATCTGGAAGTATAACGGACCAACACACAAAACTGTGTGTATCCATGAACGTTTAAAGTCAGGTTAATACAGTTCAGTGAGCATTACTCATAAACGCGGATGGCAAAAAATAATAACAAAGACCTGAGTGACGTCATCTTCGAACTATCTATACATCATAATATATTGTTATGAATCTCGAATACTCTATTGTTATGAAAACACTGCTGGCGTTTATAGATGTTATGTTGTGTTATGCGTTTAAGTAAAATACTCGCACCATCGTTCCGCCAGATGAAACGTACCAACACACAAAAGAATGTATAACTTTAACCGTTAACTGGTGTTATGCGTTTACTTTAAAAACCTCATAACAATGCCATGGTTTTGATATAGATAGTTCGAAGATGACGTCACTCACGCCTTTGTTGTTAAATTTTGCCATCCGCGTTTGTGAGTTATTCTCACTGAACTGTATTAACCAGACTATAAAAGTTTATGGTTACACATAGTTTTGTGTGTTCGTCCGTTATACTTCCGGATGGCAATGTTATGAGCTTCTTAGCCAAGCGCATACTATCTATAATTAAGTAAGAACTTAACACAACTGGCAGTCTATTGATGCTATGCGTTTATCAAAAAACAACAACTCATAGCATCCGCCAGCGGATATAACGTACCAACATGCAAAACAATCTTTTACCTTAAACGTTGACAATCTGAATAATAGATAGAACGAAGTTAACGCCACTCAGATCTTTGTTATTGATTTTTGCCATTCATGTTTATGAGTAATTCTCACTAAACTGTATTAACCAGACTTATAAACGTTCAAGGTTACACATAGTTTTGTGTGTTGGTCCGTTATAGATAGTATGCGCTTGGCTAAGAAGCTCATAACATTGCCATCCGCCGGAAGTATAACGGACCAACACACAAAACTGTGTGTATCCATGAACGTTTATAGACGAGTTAACACAGTTCAGTGAGCATTACTCATAAACGCGGATGGCAAAAAAACAATAACAAAGACCTGAGTGACGTCATCTTCGAACTATCTATAGATAGTGTGCACTTGTCTAAGAAGCTCACAACATTGTCATACGGAAGTATAACGAACCAACACATAAATCTATGTGAAACCTTAAACGTTTATTGTCCAGGCTATACAGTTTATTGAGAATTACTCATAAACGCGGATGGCAAAAAAAAATTAATAATAACAAAGGCCGGAGTGACGTCAACTTTGATCTATCTATACTTCCCGATGGCAATGTTGTGAGCTTCTTAGCCAAGTGCATACTATCTATAGCATTGAGCATGACCTTGGAATGGTCATGTGCTTTACAAATGCTACGTATTATTATATTATTGTTATATATCTATCATGTTTCTTTTAAAGACGATAAAACTTCAACTTGTCAATGAGTGACGTCATCTTGTAACTGAATATCCACTAGTAAAACTCCACACATTTTTTTATTATCAACAATACGTGAACTGTATCGAAGAATAGACACTTAGATAACCACGCCTCTCGGACAGTCGTCATAATGTAAACAATGGTTGTGATTGGTAAACATAGCAAACTACACAGGTTGTACTACCGATGTTTTGTGTCTAAGTAAAATACCGCTTTATCAAGAGAACCAACACAGAAATATATATGTGTAAACTTAAACAGTTATAATCTGATCGAGAAAATCGTGTGATAACTAGTCACACATCTGGAGGTATACAAACAATATGAATGATCAGAGAGAGAGGCCGATTTAATTCACTTTATTGTTTATAAACAACCAACAATGTTTGTCCGAGCACGTGTGGAAAGTGTGTCACAAATTCCATGTTTTGATTGGTCAAAAATCTACTTGTTACTAGGGTTGCACCGGGAGTTATCTGACAGTGGACATTCATAAAAACAACAACTTAGACTGATCTGTGTACGAAAAAGAAAAAAGAAAAAGCAAACACTTTCGTTTTGAAACGTGACTGACCAATATAATAATGGGATTTATGTTCGTGACTCAGGAATGTTTATCAGGGATATCAAAATAAGATTTCCTTGGTGATTTTCCCTGTTTTCATTGTATATAATTTTGATCAGGCTGTTAACCAGTTATGCTTTATTTCGTGATTAGCTCAGAGATATATTTATGCAAAAAGGCAAAGCAGAATATTATGTGTTGACATAAGTAAAACGAGATTATAGATAGTTCGAAGATGACGTCACTCAGGTCTTTGTTATTGTTTTTTGCCATCCGCGTTTATGAGTAATGCTCACTGAACTGTATTAACCTGACTATAAACGTTCATGGATACACACAGATTTGTGTGTTGGTCCGTTATACTTCCGGATGGCAATGTTATGAGCTTCTTAGCCAAGCGCATACTATCTATATTGGCAGTTGAACAAAGCATCGATTGTTTCACTCAACCCTGATATAGATAGTTCGAAGATAACGTCAATCAGATCTTTATTATTGTTTTTTGCCATCCGCGTTTGTGAGTAATGCTCACTGAACTGTATTAACCTGACTATAAATGTTCATGGATACACACAGTTTTGTGTGTTGGTCCGTTATACTTCCGGATGGCAATGTTATGAGCTTCTTAGCCAAGCGCATACTATCTATAGCCCGACACGAACCAAAAAAAAAATAAGTCAAAAGACAAATCTTTAGCCACAAAAGAAAACAAATCGTGAGTTGTATTCATTAGTTCAACAAATAGAATCACTTGATTCCTTGAGCATTACAAACGACAACTCACTAGACGCTGTACAAAGAGCGGGACCATCATATAGATAGTATGAAGTTGACGTCACTCAGGCCTTTGTTATTGTTTTTTGCCATCAACGTTTATGAGAAATTATCTCACTAAACTGCATTAACCAGGTTATAAACGTTTAAGGTTACACATAGTTTTGTATATTCAAGCGCACACTATCTATAGATAGAATGCGCTTGGCCAAGGAGTTCACAACATTGTCATCCGGAAGTTTAACGGACCAACACACAAACTCTGTGTAACCATTAACTTTTATAGTCTGGTTAATACAGTTTAGTGAGAACAACTCACAAACGCGGATGGCAAAAACCATAACAAAGGCCTGAGTGACGTCATCTTCGAACTATCTACAAAAGAAAAGTGGTCGTTTATTGCTTTGTAATGGCCTAAATACCACAGTATAAAAAGAAAAAAGAAAAGCAACATTCTATTTAGGTATTCATCTCCATTGGGAAATTTGTCTTTCAAGGAAGACGAAAATATTTCCGGGGCTAGTCGCAGTGTAGTTTCTCAAATAAACTCGGGCAATGTGACATGATCAAGGCTATAGATAGTTCGAAGATGACGTCACTCAGGCCTTTGTTATTGTTGTTGCCATCCGCGTTTGTGAGTTGTTCTCACTAAACTGTATTAACCAGACTATAACAGTTCATGGTTACACAGAGTTTGTGTGTTGGTCCGTTATACTTCCGGATGGCAATGTTGTGAACTCCTTGGCCAAGCGCATTCTATCTATACAATGCTGCAAGTGGGACTCGAACCCGGCACCCCCATGTTCGAGGCGGAGATCATACCGTTGTGCCACACTAGTCCCACCAACCCGTCTTAATTTCACGACCTTCACGAGGTTTGTGATTTTCATTTTGTTTTCATTTGTGTTATACAAAGAGTCGTTTGTTGACCATCTTACTTTAAAATATTAGATCATTGATTTATGGCGTCCTCCCTTTGACGCTGAATCGATAGCTGTCACAAACAAGTTTTTCTGGCCTTTTTTCCTCTGTCTCATGAGCTTTTGTATAGCGCAATATCCACTAAATGTGCTCAAGGCGCTTTGCAGAGGGTTCTTGACCAACAGCAACACGTAACATGTAGAACGAGACATGACGCCTGTGAGGCGATATTGCAATTTTTTCGATAGAGACAACGCTGTAAACGGCCAGGTACTCATTTTATACCTGAGTACGGTGAGAGAATATGAGTAAAGAGTGTTTTCCAAGGACTCAACTATGCGCCGAGCGAGGCTCGAACCCAGGACCTTCCGATCCGAAAGCGAGTGTCATACCACAAGACCACGTAGCCGCTGTCTCCCCTCTCATAATATAAATCATATCCAATTGTTTCATTAAGTATCTAAAAAGTTTTAAAATAAATAAGATTTAATAATTCAATAATAAGGGAACATTCTTCTTCGGATCTAGATATCTCTTCAAAAACAAACAAACGCTAACAAGAACAAGAACCGAGATAACCCGGGTCTCAGCGGTATGGCAGCGTATAGATAGAATGCGCTTGGCCAAGGAGTTCACAACACTGCCATCCGGAAGTATAACAGACCAACACACAAACTCTGTGTAACCATGAACTTTTATAGTCTGATTAACACAGTTTAGTGAGAATCACTCACAAACGCGGATGGCAAAATACAATAACAAAGGCTTGAGTGACGTCATCTTCATTCTATCTATAAACTGATCAACAAGGGATTTTTTACGGTTAAATGTGCTCAAAGTACTTGAAAGCGTGAACTAAATCTACAGTAATCTTTAACATATATTTCTTTAAAAAATCGTTTGAATAGAGCAATCTCCACTAAACGTTAATAATCTGAAAAGTTGTGTATAGATAGAATGCGCTTGGCCAAAGAGTTCACAACATTGCCATCCGGAAGTATAACAGACCAACACACAAACTCTGTGTAACCATGAACTTTTATAGTCTAGTTAATACAGTTCAGTGAGAACAACTCACAAACGCGGATGGCAAAAACAATAACAAAGGCCTGAGTGACGTCATCTTCGAACTATCTATAAAAAGATAACAGAAAAATCATGAAAACCAATACGTGATTGATTGGATCAAAACGGTATTATATTATGACATGAGCATTTGTATAGCGCATTATCCACTTAATGTGTTCAAAGCGTTTTAAAGGGATTCCCTATCCAACAGCAACACTTAACATGTAGGAAGAAACATGGTGCCTGTTAGGAGACATCACATTTTTCTTTCAGACAGAGACAACGCTGTTAAAGGCCAAGTACTCATTTCATACCTGAGTAAGGTGAGAAAATGTGAGTAAAGAGCCTTTTCCAATGATTCAACTATGCGCCGCTTGGAGCGGGACTCTAACCGTGGCCTTCGTAAAGTTATGGCCTGATACTGACCAAAAAATGACGTCAAAATGCCAGTCTTTTGCCACAAAAGAAAACAAATCGTGAGTTGTATTCAATAGTTCAACCAATGAAATATCTTGTTTCCATGAGCACTACTAACGGCAACTCACTAGGCGGTGCAAAAACCAAATAATGACGTTAAACTGCCAGTCCTTTTTGATTTCAGTATCAGGCTATAATATAACGATGGCAACGCTCTAACCGTCCCAGGCCCTTTCGATCCGAAGCCGAATTTCATACCACTAGAACAAACACATAGCCGCATAAACAAGACGTAAGCTGCCATTTCAAATTTAAAAAAAAAAATAAAAAATTAGACAACGCTGTTACCGACCAGATCAAATTCAATTTTTTAAAAATAATAATAATAAATAAAAAATAAAAACAACAACAACAATATCCATAAAAGGGGCTCAAACCGTAGCCATCGTTAACTTATAGATGGAACGTAGATGACGTCACTCAGGCCTTTGTTATTGTTTTTGCCATCCGCGTTTGTGAGTTGTTCTCACTTATGTGTATTAACGAGACTATAAAAGTTCATGGTTACACAGAATTTTGTGTGTTGGTTCGTTATACTTCCGGATGGCAATGTTATGAGATTCTTAGCCAAGCGCATACTATCTATAGCCTGACACTGACCAAAAAAATGACGTCAAAATGCCAGTCTTTGGCCACAAAAGAAAACAAATCGTGAGTTGTATTCAATAGTTCGACCAATGGGACCACTTGTTTCCATGAGCACTACTAACGACAACTCACTAGGCGGTGCAAAAACCAAATAATGACGTCAAAATGCCAGTCTTTTTGGGTTTCAGTGTCAGGCTATAACTTACGATGGCTACGCTCAAACATTGCGTGAGTTCTCTATTTGACCAACTCGCCCCTGTCAATATTCTATGCTCTTCAAGCATATTTTAAGCTATTCAGGACGGAGAGATATCTTGTCAATAGTTTGGCGTGATGGTATTATTATAATATACAAACCCACAAAGCGCTGATGAATTTATGATGAATTAGTTTTGGTCTAGTCATTATCAATAAAGAAAGAAATCGATAGAAAACATTACAAATCATGTTAAAGACGGTCTTGTTGTCTTATTACCAGTACCCGATTCTTTGCAGCTCGTTCTCCCAAGCACGTAGTACTGTTATCATTAAATTATAGACGAGTAAATATAGTGGGATAGGGTAGGGAGAAGAGTGGTTGTGAGTGTATGATCAATGGGGGTTTTACGTGATATCGAGCGGATGGAACTATGGTAGGATATCGTACAAGAGTGATGGTGGTGGTGGTGGTGGTGGTGATGGTGGTGGTGGTGGTGGTGGTGGTAGTGGTGGTGGTGATGATGATGATGATGGTGGTGGTGGTGGTGATGATGATGATGATGATGATGATGATGATGATGATGATGATGATGATGATGATGATGATGGTGGTGGTGGTGGTGATGATGATGTGATGATGTGGTGGTGGTGGTGGTGGTGGTGATGATGATGATGATGAAGACGATGATGATGATGATGATGATGATGATGATGATGATGATGATGATGATGATGAAGAGGGGGAGGAGGTGAAGGAGGATGGGGATGATGACGATGATTTAAGTGGTGGTGGCGGCGGTGATTGGGGTGGTTTTCGAGAAGCACAGGTGCGGTATTGGTGATGATGTTTAAGATGTTATCAACGACGACGATGACGACGACGACGACTATGTAGATAACTACCACGACTCCAAGTATGACAGATATAATCATCGGGCATAACAAAGCGCCAGGAGCCTTATTGTTCGGGTCTCTTGTCCCCGTTATCAATCCATCAATAAGACTAATACACAGATAGCCGTAATAGTAGTAGTCTCTCGTAGTCGTCGTCGTCTGGATTCTAGAACACTGCTCTGTGACTTGCTGTGTTTGCCGGATAAAATGATGATGGATTGGAGAGTTGGAATGTTTACCCTATAACCCTTTGCATTTGGCTATAATATGACATCCTATTCTTACAAGCAGCTGCAGCGATGCGACATGGACTTCATTTGTCTCCTATTATATGCACATAATTGGAGGTCTAATAGATAGAACGAAATTGACGTCACTCAATGCTTTGTTATTGTTTTTATTTAGCCAGCCATTTTTATGAGTAGTTCTCACTAAATTGTATCAATCAGACTATAGATAGTATGTGCTTCGCTAAGAAGATCACAACATTGCCAACAAGAAGTATAACGTACCAACCCACAAAACTCTGTGTAACCATGTACTTTGATAGTATGGATAATACAGTTAAGTGAGAATTACTCATAAACGCGGATGGCAAAAAACAATAACAAAGACCTGAGTGACGTCATCTTCGTTCTATCTATAAACGGACACGGTTGCACACAGTTTTGTGTGGTACGTTATATCCGGCTGGCGGAATGTTGTGAGTACATTACCTAAGCGCAAAGCATTAACATCCGGCTGTCGGATGTTGTAAGTATTTTCTTACTAAACGCATAGTATTAATAGCTGAACGCAATTATAATTATAAGTTTGTCTTACATTTGTTGTAATGGACAATATTTTGTATTGGTATAGATAGTATGCGCTTGGCTAAGAAGCTCATAACATTGCCATCCGGAAGTATAACGAACCAACACACAAAACTGTGTGTATCCATGAACGTTTATAGTCTGGTTAATACAGTTCAGTGAGCATTACCCATAAACGCGGATGGCAAAAAACAATAACAAAGACCTGAGTGACGTCATCTTCGAACTATCTATAGGAGTATTTCCATTACAACAATGAGCCCATAACAATTCGGGTTATCAGACCTGCAAATAATTACACGTCGGTCTCTGGCAAAACGATCAATACGCTTCAACAGTCATGACGTCACTTCCCTCGTAATGACGCATGGTAACTTAGTAACTGGCTCTAAACTATCGGAACAATGGGGAACGCCCTTATGAAATATTTCTCCGACGAGCATAAAAGTGTATCCAGAGGAGAAAAACATAAATATGATCATGTTTTGACTTTATAGCCAATGATAAATAAGATAAACTACGATTTGAAATAAATTTAATCTCGGCGTTAACCAGTTAACTGGTATTCTGGAAAGACACGTTTCTTAAAATTTGGCCAGAAAACTCGTCCTTCAAATATCGATCGATTCAAATGACCTTCATCTTGGCAGAAAACAACAACTCCCAAACCTAGTAAAAACTCTCTAACATCTCAAAGTTCAGATTGACTCTCTCTCTCTCTCTCTCTCTCTCTATCTATCTATCTATCTATCTATCTATCTCTATCTATCTATCTATCTATCTCGCTCTATCTCTCTATCTATCTATCTATCTATCTATCTATCTATCTATCTATCTATCTATCTATCCATCTCTATCTATCTATCTATCTCGCTCTCTCTCTCTCTATCTATCTATCTCTCTCTATATCTCTCTCTCTATCTCTCTCTCTCTCTCTCTCTCTCTCTCTCTCTCTCTCTCTGGTAAAATCTCAACCGAATAGGCATTCATTCTGGAAGATACCACAATCGGAAGAGTTTTGTTATTTTCAATGCGCCAGATCTTGTGATCAATTATTATATTAACTATAAAACGGTGGCAATAATGAATACTGTCTTTTATGTTTGCCAAGAACAATCGCCTTTTTTTTTTTTTTGGATTTTCTTTTCATTTTATAATAATTTTTGTCATGATTGTTTCCCTCAATTCTGACGTCCAACTCACCAACTGCCGTGGTTGGTTTCGTAACCATTAACGCGGAAGTAATCGTAAAACAATCTGACAACAACATGTCGTGTCTCCTAAAAGAAATAAAACTGGTGTGTGGTTGATAGGCTGTTGTCTCGTCCAAGAATAGAGAGCACAAAAAGACCGGACATCGTTGCGTTATCAAAGTTAATTCATTGACTCCACTTACATCAGGGGACATAACCCAGTATGTCGTTATTCGATTGTAAAGTAAATATTCCCTACTGGATGCCAACAGCAATCCCATTCCCTTCAATTCCATCCCCACCTCCCCCACCCCCCAGCCCCTCCCCCACCCCCCACCCCTACCCCACCCCACCCCAGCTCAGAACCAATCTCTCATTACTTTCAGAATCAAGAGTGGGTCTTTTTAATTCAACCGAAACACAGCAGAAACAAGTTTGTCTCTGTAATAAATCTTTTCAAGTACGTACTTGTCTTTCGTTTCTCTGCTTATCTTATTCGTTGCTTGTTTGTTTTGTTTTGTTATTTGTTTTATTTTTATTTTGTTTTTGTTTATGTTTTTGTAAGTATTTCGTTTGTTTTTGTTTTTGTTTTGTTTTTTTTTTTGGGGGGGGGGGGTTGGATGATGTTTTTTTTTTAATTTGTTTTTGTTGGGGGGGGGGGGGGGGGTGTTTTTGGTTTGTTGTTGTTTTGTTGTTTTTTTTTGTTTTTTTTTTTGTTTTTTTTTTGGGGGGGGGGGTTGTTGTTGTTTTTGTTGTTTTTTTTTTTGTATTTCGTTGTTGTTGCTGTTTTTTGGTTTGATTTTATTTTATTTTATTTATTTATTTATTTATTTTTTGTTATTTGACTTTGTGATCTCGTGGTATCCTGGTTCGCTGGAAAAGTTGAGTCTTTGGAAAAGACTCATCACTCATTTTATTGCTGCACTCAGGTATAAAATGAGTACCTCTCCGGTGGTAGTATTGTCTCTGTCGTAACCAAAAAAATGCAATAGCACCTTACAGGTTTCGTGTCTTGTCCTACATGTTAATTCCTGTTTTTCTTGGGCACTTTGAGCCTGTTTCGTAGATATTGTGCTCTATAAAAACTCAAGTGTAATGTTTTAAAATAAATAAATAAATAAATTGAGCTCTTGTATAGCGCAATATCCACTAAATGTGCTCAAAGCGCTTTACAAGGGGTCCCTGGTCAACAGCAACATTTAACATGTATGACGAGACATGACATGACGCCTGTTAGGCGATATTACAATTTTTCGGACAAAGACAACGCTGTTAACGGCCAGGTACTTATTTTACACCTGAGTGTGGTGAGAGAATGTGAGTAAAGAGCCTTTTCCAGGACTCAACTATGCGCCGAGCGTGGCTCGAACCCAGGACCTTCCGATCCGAAAGCGAGTGTCATACCACTAGACCACATAGCCGCACCAATT
This sequence comes from Berghia stephanieae, assembly GCF_034508935.2. Taxonomy (NCBI): domain Eukaryota; kingdom Metazoa; phylum Mollusca; class Gastropoda; order Nudibranchia; family Aeolidiidae; genus Berghia; species Berghia stephanieae. The sequence continues at coordinate 106,487,884 of NC_088361.1, read as the reverse complement.
GTTTTGTTTTGTTTTTCTTGTCAATTTTCTTGTTTTATATGTTGTCAGTCGAGCAATGAGGAAACTTCAAAGGCAACCTGACTTAGAAATTGCACATAACAAAATACATTATCTCATATTTCAGACCTAATAGCACTAACAACAAAAAACTCGTTACTCATATGCGAAATATTCACCGAGATCAGTGGAGTTTTTCACATGCCATGTGATTAGAATGTATAAAAGTCAAAACATGATCAGATTTATAATCTTTTTCTCCTCTGGATACGCTTTTATGCTCGTCGGAGAAGTATTTCATAAGGGCGTCCGCCATTGTTCCGATAGTTTAGAACCAGTTGCTAAGTTACTGTGCGTCATTACGAGGGAAGTGACGTCACGACTGTTGAAGCCTAATTAAGCAAGCAAAAGCAACCCTTACCGCCGCAACCGGGCAAATGAATGCCTGCAACTAGTCTGCCCACCAACGCATTTGACTCACGGACGCCCTCTCTACGAATCAGATAAGGAACAAATAACATTAAGTTGAGAAACAGAACGGCAGAGGATAAAAACTAACTTAACCATAGTCTAACGTTAATTAATTAAAAATCATTATTATAAATGTGTTTAATCATGTGTTTACCGATTATTGTGTGAGGCTATTCTATTGATTTGTATTTCTGCTTTAACTCACTCAACCCTAACGCCGACTATATCCGTAGTTTACCCGGGTTACTTTTACCACCCCATGCCTATATATTACATTTTTCTGAGACAAATTATAGGCGTAGTATCAAAGCTAATGTTATTAGTTTTTACGTGTTAATGGTAGTTGAATAAAACTATCTATGTACATGCTCATTTTTAATACATTCTTTCCTGTTTTGAAAAGTTGCAAAAATCTCTAGGATCGAGTGAGTTAAGAATGGGATTCATTACTTATATTATGAACCCGACCTTTCCCGATCTAACGTGCCATTTCTACGACAATTACTATTTATTTTCTTTAAATCAAACCTGTTTACTATCTGTCGGGTCGCCCTGGTCTTAACCCTTACAACAATAGGGTGAGAGAGGTACCAGGCGACCCGTATATTTTGGGGAAAATTACTTTACTTATATCTGTACTACCATACCTCCTTGCCACTTCTCCTACACAGACGCGACACTATCTATCTATCTATTTATCTATCCACCTGTCTGTCTGTCTGTCTGTCTGTCTGTCTATTTATCTATCTATCTATTATCTATATAAATATATCTGCCGATCCATCGGTCTGTCTTGCTATCTAGCCGTCTATATGTATGTCTATATGTCTGACTTTCTCTTTGTCTGTGGCTCTACCCCCTTCCCCCCCCCCCCCCATCCCCCAAACCCCCTTGGAAACGAAACAATATATGTATTAAAAATTAAAAAATCAAACAATATTTACACTGATATAAATCATGTCAGAGTCATGTCAGCTGAAATTATACCCCAGAAACGCAGATAATTCGGCTACCCACAATAACGTATATCATTAATTCCGCCCAAACACCGGGTCTTTTCAAAAATGTGGCTCATAATTCATTGCTGTCGACTAGGAAATACGGGAATTTTGTTTGGAAGCCAAGAAAACTTCAAATCGGATCTAAGTGGAATGTATAATCAAGAATAAAGAAATCTTTTTCATGCAGCTAAAGAAACCGGGATGAACTCAAGACACTTGCGATGGATCTAAAAGACTTTTTTATTAATATAAAAAAATTGAGCTTTTTATAGCGCAATATCCACTAAATGTGCTCAAAGCGCTTTACAAGGCGTCCCTGGTCAACAGCAACATTTAACATGTAGGACGGGACATGACGCCTATTAGGCGATATTACAATTTTTCGGACAAAGACAACGCTGTTAACGGCCAGGTACTCATTTTAGACATGAGTACGGTGAGAGAATGTGAGTAAAGAGCCTTTTCCAAGGACTCAACTATGCGCCGAGCGCGAGGCTCGAACCCAGGACCTTCCGATCCGAAAGCGAGTGTCATACCACTAGACCACATAGCCGCACAATTTTATTTTTTAAAATACTATTTTACGAATCATGAATCAAGTCTCAAGTTTAATATCGTAAACTAAATGAATGAATGGAGCTCGAATATGTCAAAATAGGAAGAATGATTTATCTTGAATCGATTATATCCCCTACGACGCTTCTTTTCTAAATCCAACCTCCCATGGTCATAAACAGCAATCCATTAGAGTCATAAGGTTCAAGGTACCTGAATTTCTTCCAATAGGATTAAAAAGTCTGTTGTCAAGTCCGCCCAGCAACCAACAGCTTGGTTCTAAAGAAAGAAAATCGGTACTTAGCCTATTATTCTTCATGCTGGCTTGAACTTTTTCACATATCATGTGATCAGAATGTATAAAAGTCAAAACATGAACAGATTTAGAATGTTTTTCTCCTCTGGATACACTTTTTATACTCGTCGGAGAAGTATTTCATTAGGACGTCCGCCATTATCCAGATTGTATAGAACCAGTTGCTAAGTTGCTATGCGTCGTTACGAGGGAAGTGACGTCACGACTGTTGAAGCCTTTTTCTGCAGAGTTGAGTGGTTGTTTACATAGTTTGCTATTACCACATAATATTATTAAAAAGGTAGGGACTCACCTATCGTAACGTACGCTGCACTAGATCTAACAAACAACATCTGCAACTACACAATCAAGGCTCGTTGGACAGAGAGTTCATAACAGGGTTGCCAAATTAATTTCAGGCATTCTGCCAACTGGATTTTAAAAATCTGCCAAATACCACAAAAATCTGCCAAACCGTACTATTTATAGTACCCCCTTTGAAAACTCATCAGTTTTGTTAAACAAAAAATTCTCAAGGCCGATGTCAAAATTTTTTATTTCATTTCCCAAGTTTAAAAAAATCACTAATACCTAAAAATTGCCATGGAAAACGTGGAGTAGACCTATACATTCATCCCTAGGCCTCGGAAAATAAAATCTGCCAAATATCTGCCAAACTGTCAAACTGATTTTTCTCTGCCAGACGACTTCAAATTCTGCCAAAAAAAGGACATTCGGCAGAAAATCTGCCAAATTGGCAACCCTGGTTCATAAATACTCTTGATTCGACTCAGGATTGCAACCCGTCACTTTGATCGACGGTCAAAAGAGTTATTGGGATCCCCCTATCTATGAGCATAACCCAAATTTATATATTTATTAATTTATGTACTTTGCGATAGACTAGCGTCCTATCCAAAGGATAGCAAGCAATTGCTATTGTCCATTTCACGCTATAAAAACCGGAATAAACTCCGGCTCCATGGGCCGTAGGGCTCTGAAGGACTACTTTATTCATTTATTGATTTATTTATTTATTTATTTATTTACTTATTTATTTATTTATTTATTTATTTATTGCAGATAACTCTCAAAAGGTTGGATGAGCAAAACAAATGAAGAGTAAAGAAGACAAAAGTTGAAAGTATGGGAATGACCGTGAATGGTGTAAATAAAAAGGAGATCAAGCAAGGAATGATGGAATAAACTTT
>NC_088361.1:106456854-106466854 GCF_034508935.2 Berghia stephanieae | reverse complement strand
TCTTCTTCTTCTTCTTCTTCTTCTTCTTCTCTTCTTCTTCTTCCTCCTCCTCCTCCTCCTCCTCCTCCTCCTCCTTCTTCTTCTTCTTCTTCTTCTTCTTCTTCTTCTTCTTCTTCCTCTTCTTCTGTTCTTTTCCTATCTTTGTCTTTCCCATAACAGCAGGACTGATTTATTTATTTTTTACTATTCTGATTTGAATCATTACTTTTACACAAGAACTTCCATCAAGAGAGTCGTAAGAAGCGATGCGATGCGATGCGACTCTGACTTCATTGAATATCGTGGGAAAAGGTCAGATCTGATTATTGATTTGGATTAAAATCGATTTGCGGATATAAAAGATTAACGATAGAAACACTCTCAAATCCATTCATGAGATCAATTGCAGGCCGCTGTGAGATAAATAACAAAACATAATTGAATTTTCAAAATAAATTCTAGATAGACAGCTCCTAATGAAAATTCAAATCAAATTGCACATGCATTCATTCATAGTTTACATGCCGCGTAATAATCTTTTGTAATATAATTATCTCTATGCAATGTCGTACACTTACAAAACATCTTTTTTCTTTGATTTCAGCAAGAGACGTCTCACTTAAAATCAAATAATGATTGATTACGATAATAACAAAAAAAAACCCCAGAAAACCTCACATCTGAGACAACTTTGAAGTGTCAGAAGTCCCAAAGAAGTCTCAGGGTTGACATTTTTGAAAGATATGGTGTCATCTTAATCGATAGATTTCAGTGAAAGTTTTGTGGTCAAAATGTGTGTTGTCACTGTACGACAGGACAACAACGAGCAGTAATGATTTAACATCGATGCACAAGGATGTTAATTAATCCTCTTGAAAACTTCTGATAAACGCGCTGTTTGTTTGAAAATTGTGACAATATCTGACATTGATGTCTGTCCTTATGACAGTGTCTTTTTAACTCATTGAATACTGATTCTGGTTTCAGTCTAACCTGGCATTGTAACTAAATAGCAAAAATTAGCAATGCTACTTTAACTCAACTGAAGCCCAGTTCTCGTTGTCGTTGATATATTATTCTATTCGTGGAAACGTTAAGGTCTGTTGGTTAATTTAAAAAATGGGAGAATTGTAAATTGAAATTAATTTCATATCGCATTGAAACGGTCAAATTCAATTTGCCTAAAAAAGTAATAAAAACATTTGCTGGTGAAATAAGTTAAAAGATGTTAAAAGTCGTCCTCTTAAAACCGTGATGTATTCACAACCGGTTTATTCCAGTTTTTAAAGTGTGAAATGAAGAAAAAAATCCTTGAGCTTTTATATGGCACAACATCCTCCAAAGGTACTCAAAGCGCTTTACAAGTAGTCCCAAGCCAACTACAAACACTGGACGACAGATGACACACAAATAATTCATGTTTTAGAGAATTTGAACTACACCTGTATGAGTATGACTCGAATGCTTTAATGATTGAGCTTTCATCATATCTATCAGTATTTGTCGTATGACAAAAATGATTGTGCTAACTGTAGAAAATATTGAAAGTAAAACTAAAGCCCTCCTGTTATAGTTGACAAAATGGTGCCGATCAAAAATAAGTGATAAAATCAGTCAGGAATAACATAGCAGAACTGACATCGTTGTCAAAACAGCCGAGTCTAAAAAATTATTTTAAAATTTTAAAAAATCATGTATTTACAATTTTGGCCATCAAACTCGTCCTTCAAATATCGATCGATTAAAACCCTTATTTTGGCAAAACAAAAAAAAAACTCTCAGACCTTGGACTTCGCGAAGTCCCAGGTTTGAGAGTCTTTGCCAAGATGATGGTCATTTTAATCGATCGATATTTGAAGGATGCGTTTGATGGCCAAAGACAGGGATTGCCTTTTTATTTAAAAGAAAAACAAAAAACTTGAGCATTTATATAGCGCAATACCCATTAAACGTATTCAAAGCGCTTTACAGGGGTCCCTGCGCCAACAGCAACACTTAACGTGTAGGACAGGACAAGTATTAGAGTACTTATCAAAATACAAAATGGATCATTCCCTTTTATATTTCAACGATAGTCGCTTCAAACTTAGATTCTACAAATAATAAAATGTAAATATTGCTGCTTGAAGCTCGAAGAAATAAATAATAATGTGAAATTGAATGAAAACTTCAATTTAATTACAAAAACAGATCAGATAAACGTTTCGGGTTTCCCCTTTATCAACAAAACAGAATGAATGAAACACCACAGATGAATGATATAATGTGGTAGTGGCGTAGTTAAGATGAATAAACAAAACATTTGGCACGTGATTCACAGCAACGTTAGTGTTTATATAGCGTGCTCAAAGCGCTTTTCAAAGGATCCCTAACCTGTAGGACGAGACACGGCGCCTGTCAGACGCTTTCACAATTTTTTATTTTACAACAGAAACAATGCTCTTACTCTTACTCATGGTAACAAGTACTAATTTTGCACCTGAGCACGGTGAGAGAAGATGAGTAAAGAGTCTTATTCAATGACTCAACTTTTCACTGCTAAGACCGGGACTTGAACCAGAAGGTGTAGGTCATACCACAAGACCATATTGTCAGTATGTTGCTTTGAAATATAACCAAAATATTAAAGCATTTGAGTTTTATAGAAGCAATGAAATGTTTTGGTTAATGACAAGTTACAAAAAAAAAAACATATTTATCTTTAGATGTTCCACATCAGGATATATGCACGCTTTTTTTTATTCTGTAGATCATGGCCCGAGAATCAAATTGGGTAAAATGCATCAAATACTTTACCTAAGGATAGAGCTGTCAATAATTTCCATTTATCTAATCAACAACAACGCTCTATGTCGCCTGAATCCGACAAAATGGGGAGCAGGCAAAGATCTGAAAAGTGTGTATGAAATAGGGACAGACAAAGCAAGAAAGAAAAATACCAGAAAAAATAACCGCAAAAAAATCAGTCTTCCTCAACTGGAGCTCGAACCTCAGACCTCCTGATTAACGGCTGGACGTGTTACCACTACACTACACCACAATTTCCCGAATTTTGGAACGATTTTAATGCCCCTGTGAACCTTCGCTTGCACCACCACACATCAGAAACATTTAACACGAGAGAACGAGGATTGACCCCTTTGGTGTAATGGTAGTCCGTCTGGCCTGAAATCAGGAGGTCTGCGGTTCGATTCCCAGTCGAGGAAGACTGTTTTTATTTTATTTTTTGTTGTTTTTTTTTGTTTTTTTTTTTTTTGGGGGGGGGTGTTTTTTATTCTTGTATTTTTCTTTCTCATTATGCCTGGCACTGTTTCATACACACTTATTCAGATCTTGATGGACGAATTCAATCCCTCGTGGGGGCGGGGACGTACACTCCTCTAAGCTTGGTGAGAAGTTGCCAGGCTTTGATATCAGTAAGAGGAGACATTGGGTGGCTGCGAATCGGCTTCGGTCGAGGAGCTGCCTAACGGCAAGTGCGCTTCATCGGTGGGTCTTTCTACCTGTCCAATATGTACCCGCTGTGGGCAAGAACCTGAGACGGCAGAGCATCTAGTCGAACGGTGTGTTGTGACGATGCTACCCGGCGGGTTTGCGACGGTGCACGAATGCGGACCAGACTTTGTTGATTGGGTCGATCGTCATAACATAGTAGTGTGAGAACCATAAGAGGCTGCTGCCACAAGACAAGGCGGGGTACCAACTCAGCCATCCTCCTGGCCTTTAGCAACACGGCATGGAGTCTAGCGAAAATGATAGCCAACCAAAACTATTAGTTTTAGGCCTACCACCAGTCTGTCGTCGTCTAACGTTGTTTTCACAAATAACATTGTCATTGGATTTCTTCTTTGTTAGACTAATAAACTGGATACGCACTCGCCTGTGAGAAAGGTGGGTCCCAACAATAGAGAACCGACTTTATTCTCGTTGGCGAAGATCCCCGCAAGTCGTACGCAATAATGGCTAATAATAATGTGAAACCTTCAATTATGTTATAATTTTGGGGGCAGTAATTTTGGAGTTGATGATAGCCTACAAGGGGGAAGGGGGGGGGGGAGTTGAGTTTTTGCTTTCATCGAATGACAAAATGATCTTCAAAGCATACCATATTTGGTATCAAAACTGTTTGGTGATGATGAAAATAATAATTCACATTGGGTATTACATCAGGTCAGTGCACTTTTTCACCACTAATTGGACGGCGTGGCTTGTTCAATGACAAAATCAAAATGACAATATAAACTGATCAATACTCTTCTTCAAGCCGTTTCATCTCTCTCTCTCTCTCTCTCTCTCTCTCTCTATCTCTCTCTCTCTCTCTATCTCTCTCTCTCTCTCTATCTCTCTCTCTCTCTCTCTATCTCTCTCTCTCTCTCTCTCTCGACGATGAATGATGATGATGATGATGATGATGATGATGATGATGATGATGATGATGATGATGGTGATGATGATGATGATGATGATGATGATGATAATAATAATAATAACGATGGGTTTGGAGGTAGTGGATTTAACTTCGCAATTATTCCTGAATAAATTATAAACTTCATAATTTATGTCCAAAAAAATCGGTTAGATATAATTAATAGATAGTTAATTAGATAGTTCCAACCTGTCACTTCGGCGCATGGGTGCATGAAATCTAATATGGCTGGAGTATATTAGTACGATAACGACGAAGCAACTGAAGCAGCATCTAATGGTTAGATGTAAACATCTCGTTATATTCCATGGCCAACAGAACGACAAAGCGCTTATTTGTTTACCTGCTGTTGGAGCTGCATCAGAGATCGAATGAGCACTACTGGGTATATGTATGTATCGATTTTATTGCCCTTCTGCCTATGTACCAGTTCATAATCAATTAGATGGAATGGAGTGAGAGATGATTGTCTTTCTGGCTGATCAAATATGTGATACAGTCTCAATACGATATTATTATGGGTGAACGGGTCCATGAAAATTGAATTTTTAAAGTCAAATTCAAGAATATATATATTTAAAGGAAACCTCGACTATTTATATAGAGCAAATTCCACTAAATGCATTAAAAGCGCTTTACAATTGGTTCCTAGCTAACAGCAACAATTAACATGTGCGACAAGACATGACGCCTGCTTAGCGAAATTACCTTTTTTTTACAGAGACAACGCTGTTAACGGAGTGAATGTGAGTAAAGAGCCTTTGCAAGGACTCAACTATGCGCCGGACTGAAGGCGAGTGTCATACCACTAGACCATAAAGTAAGTATTCTTGCAGTTTGAATTACTTGACTTATGCCTCTTGGCTCCTAGCGAAGCATAGGGCCTCAACAGCACTCTTCCATCTTCTTCTGTCCTTGGCACAGACCTTTGCCTCACTCCAGGTAAGATTGGAGACGCACAAATCTTGGTGAAGGCTTCTCCTCCAAGTCTGTTTTGGACGACCCCGTTTCCTCTTGCCCTGTGGGTTCTATTCGAGAGCGTGCTTGGTTATATTACAGGGCTCTTTCCGCAGTTTAAGAAGATATAATCATTCTCATCCTCATTTATTCGAAATTTCACGATAGTAACCCATCGTCTTAAAACGGTATTATGTCGAAATGTAAAAAGTAGTAAACAAAAATGAATATAACAGCTTCAAAAAAAAAGAGAACAAAATACCAAAGTACAAGGGTAACCTGAAAAGTCTTGGCACGGCTCTTGTAATTTCAAAATTGTAATACAGTAGATACGAAATTGACAAAGGTATCAAAACAAAACTTAGTTAATGTCCTTTCGGTTTATCGTTTCAAATCTTTGCATAGTCACCGTTCCCATCCACACAGAGCCGCCAACGATGCACCAGTTATAACATCGCGTCGAAGAGGTTTTAACCCGGCAAACGTCGACACCCTCAAGTCACTTCCGCCTCCACCTCGTCATCTCTGACAAAGTTTGCCCCTTGGGGTGTCTCTTAAGTCTTAAGAAAAGGAAAAAGTCACTTGGAGCTCAATGAGAACTGTAAAGGGGGAGTGTTCTACGACTTCACGAAAACTTACTCTTTCAATGTGATCATGCGTTTGTGTGAGCATTCTCGGTATCCAACGGGCACATAATATATTTCTGTACCCCAGGTTTTCTTCAACGATTTATCCAACTCTTCCCTATGAAATGCCAAGCCTTTGTGAAATTTCTGATTCTTTCATCCGGCGATTAAGTTCGTAATTTTTGTTGTTGATTTGCTGCAGTCGATGTACTTTGTGGCCGGGCACTGCGAGCCTACTCATTAATGTTGGTGTAGACAGCATAAGTTCCAGTAAAGACTTAACCAACATTTGAATTTAATACCAACTCATGAGTCACCATAAACACGTTTCAGTCGTTTATGAATATTTAAGGGTGCACACCTTTCTTTGCAACAAGGATCTCAATTATGTCACGCTGTTTATTGCATAACGTTTTGTGTGATTTCTTCGACCGAAATGTTTGAGTAGAGGTTCTTTCAAATAAGATAGATTAAATAAAATCAAGTTATAGCAGCTAAACAAAATTTGGTGACCTAAAAGAAGAATAAATTACACACATTTTGATTATATTTTATACTCGTGAGTTCAATACAATCAGACATATTCATCATTAGGCGTTAATTTCAATTTTAACGATATCTGATTTTATTTTCTACAGACAGGACGACGTACAGGATATCTAGTCGTCGATTAGTTTCTTTTAGTAATGTATTTATGTTTTTATTGGAGTTTTTTTGTTGTTGTTGGCTGAAGAAGGGTTTTGAGTCCGAAACGTTCCTTGTTTCGTATTTTGTTCTTTTTTAAAAGCTGTTATATTCATTTTCGTACATTAATTCTTACAATCCACCGCTCCTAGCAGCTTGGTATTCACTTTGACTTATGTCGGAATGAATCGAACATATAAAAGTGATTTTCGACTTTAAGGGATAAGAAATAGAAACTTTGAGTTGGTTGCAATTTAAGAAACCATTTATATTCTCCATCATAACGAGTGGAAAGCAACCCCATTTTTTTTATTTGTAGTTATGCATTCAATTTCCTGTACCTAGCTCTCGCCGACATAATACCGCTTTGTCACGGAGGGTCACACTTTAGATTTTTTAATTTAATTTTCAGCCTCTGGTTCACCTCGGACATAAAACAAGATTGAGGCAATGCGTGTTCGATACTTAAAAATGACTTTAATCATAAAAATTTCCGCAAAATAATCATGGTCCCTAAAAGTTAAAACTTGAATGAAAATATTCCACCTCTTTTCTTGTCTCGATTTTAGATTCATAAGCAAAAGGGTAGAGCTCCATACTATCTACATTTTGGAAAACAGCGGTAACGAAAGCAAGTACTATACATACGTAAATGGAGCTATTTTCTTAGAGTACTCTCAAAAACGTCAAGCTAATTACTTCCTTGATACCAAGGCCTTCAAAAACTCAATTAAGAAGAAGATGGAAAGATAAAGAAAGAAAAGAAAAAAAAAGCTCGGCTCGTTTAACTACCAATAATCGAATCTTCAGCCTCAGTATCCTTTTTCCTCTTCACCCAGCTTGCCCAGGGCATTTCTTTAAAGTCATAAATTATGGAAGTGAAATACACGCGCAGTCGTGAGTCGACCTGTTGCGGTTTCGAAGACGAGTGAATGCTAAGATAAAACGATTTTTTTATGAAGCCCTTCTCAAACTAATTTAATAATGGGGCAGCGTATATTATTACCAGGTGTATTTGCGTTTGGAAGATTGTCTGCAAAACGGGCTGTTTCCTTTGCCTCTATTTATTTATGTTTAAAACATAATTTTCCATACATTATGGCTCTGAACTCTTGGTATTCGATTGCTGTTTGCTTACTATTTTCAGTTATTAATTCCACAAATTTATGGACATCGATTTTTATTTTCTAATGGTTTTGATAAGAACACGCTTGAATGACGTAGGGTTCGATAAAATGTCTTGAACAAACAGCGATCACGTTTAAAAACTATTCTAAAATGCCTATTCTCTCTCTCTCTCTCTCTCTCTCTCTCTCTCTCTCTCTCTCTCTCTCTCTCTCTCTCTCTCTCTCTCTCATACACACACACACACACACACACACACACACACACACCAACTTCAACCCATACAAGTCGCAATTCCTTGGAGCAGCAGATAATCACAACTATGAATGTGGTGAGGACAGATGAACATGGCTAAGCCTTCATCATGATCTTATCTATTAATCGGGCGAACTTCATTTGGCCATTAAGCGTCGGGTATTTTGGGGCAGAAAATTCCCGGATGGTGCCTAAGAAAAAAAGAGTTGAGATGAGCATTAAATCAAGATTTTATTCAAGGTTGCTCTGATGCTCTTTGGGCAACTTTGTACAATGCCTCGTAACAATCTATTTTTATATTTAAAAAAAATATAGAATAGGATTAAGAGATTAAGATTTTTAAACTATATTATATTATGTGACTCATCGTTTCAAAACAGTATTATGTCGGGATATGCTAAGTGCTGGGAATCGAATTTATAGCCACACTTATGAAACATGGGGTTGATTTATATCATTTATCTTAGAGTAGAAATGTAATGTTTCTCGCATGGCAAAAGACATGAAGATTGTATCTCGTCTCATTTTAATTATAAATTCACTCTTACTGGTCTTATTCATCCCGACACAAAACCGTTTTTGACGGCGTGTCACACACACACACACACACACACACACACACAGATATATATATATATATATATATATATATATATATATATATAATATATATATATATAATATACATTTGAATATAAATCGGCGTCGACTGTCAATCGGTGCTTGACGATGGATAGAAGTAGAAGCGTGTCGTTTATGATTTACCAATATTCACTGTTTGATAACATTACGCCCTGTTATTAGGTACAGAAAACTGATTTTCAAACCCAACAATGCTCAATTAGTCACTTTTGCTTAAAAGAGTTTGCAATTCTGAGCATTTTGATACCAATATCATACATGTATCTCAATTTTTAAGAAGATATGGTCATTTGAAAATTTGACAATTTCGTCGTCGCGACACCCTGCTTCAGCACCAACTTCGGGATCTTATAAAAAAAGTATCGGCTCACAATGACAAATTTCAACTGCTTAGAGTCTCATAGAAATTAAACAACACCAATTTTTTTCAGACTCTAGCTCTTTATTTAATTACATTTTAAGCGCCACGAAAACGCAAAAAAATGCATATTTCCCATAAATCGCCAAGGAGACAAAAATGTGTCCGTCGAGGCAGCCTCTGGTCGGCACGCCATTTTGCTCTCACTGACTGGGCTGTGCAACTCGTGTTTATTTACCAAAGTTAAATGCTGGCGAATGCGGGCGATACTTATAATCGGTACGGCATTTCCATATTTTAAGAGAAAAATGGATGAGCTTTCCAGTAATGTAAAAATAGTCGCTGAAATTTTGTGGAAATGAGTTTAATCTTCCTTTTTTTAGAAATTTTAAAAATAAAATCGCTTCCCCTAAATAAACCAACAGTTATTGGTATCGATCGAAACGTCAAGATCTTGTGCACATTTTAAACCATTACTGATCCGATACACCCATGGCCCGAATTCGCCAAGCTCTTCAAGATGACCGATCGCGAAAAGTTCGTTTTTTCCATCAGCGGGCGAGCCGATTAGTGACTTGTTTCAAAACCACTTAAATTATCTTCAAAAAAGCAGATAAATCATTTAGACACCATTTTAAAGGGATTTGAATAAGCTTTCGATTGATATAAATTTTATCCTTGTCATTTTGATATTTAATGGAATACAACGAAGTAAAATTTATGTAAAACACATTGAACATTGTCCGCCAGAGCGCATTAGCGGCAGTTTGCCGTACCTCCTGTTATTCGATTGCGTCGTTGAATAATTTCGTACGTCGAACCGTTCGTCCATTCCAGTTCTATCTTGCTCGTATTACTTAACTCACTCAACCCTAACACCGACTATATCCGTAGTTTTACCAGGGTTACTTTTACCCCATGCCTATTTATTACATTTTTATGAGACAA
>NC_088361.1:106449354-106451854 GCF_034508935.2 Berghia stephanieae | reverse complement strand
CCGAAAAAACTTGGAGTGAAAAGTAAATGCCCCAAGTGAATAAAAAAAAAAGCGGTGAGCTGACGATTAATTTCAGCACGCACACCCGAGGCTAGAGACCAATCATTCCTCTCTCAGACAAATCTAATTATTTGATGGACTGGCTCCAACGGTGCGGTTAATACCCAAGAGAGGTAATAGTTAAACCATTTCACGGATGCTAAGTGCACGGTCAGTAACAATTAACAACGACCAGAAAAAGGGCTTTGTAACCAACAATCTAGATCTATGTCCATGGTGTTAGCTTGGATTCCGTGTTAGATGTGTATCGGCAAACATCATTGCTATTTTTATTTACTAAAGCGACTGAGATGTAAATGAGTACCATGGATATTGAAAGAGTGCAAAAGTCAAACGGGATTATATAGCAGGTAAAATAATATATTGTAAGAAAATGAAATTTGGTTCTATATTTATTTAATTGAGGAATGAATGAAACATTTCGGTGCGTATTGCTGAACATGGAGAAATCGTAGAGATAAGCTACTTAACTAAAATATATAATATATTCATTTACGTGACTATGGATTAGAAGCTGCTATGGTGAAAATAACTCGTTTCCAATTTAATGATTAGTGTAGAATAAAACCAAAAAAGCCTATTTCACTTAAGGGTCAATATTTATTTTCATGTACCGGGTATTTCAAACTTAATGTCTTTGTGGATTTATCGAATATATCAAAATTGGTTGAACATAAAATACATTTATTTAGAAAAGTATGTTATTCGGAAAAACAGAAAAGCACACCCAGTAGTATCTATATGATGAATTTATTAAAAGAGATGCTCGAAAAGATCTCCTTTACATCCCACACATTTGCATACTCTCGTGATGATATGATGTGTGGCCCTCTCACAAAACTGCAGGTCAGGAACCTTTCCTGGTTGTTCTACTCGATGTCTCAGTTCATGAAGACCCTGGAATCTTGCACTTGACATTTGGTCTTTTAATTAAATAACCCCAAAGATTTTTATTTAATCAAGTTGGGGCTCTGAGAGGCCATAAGGATTCTCCGTACAACCAAAATGATCTCGGATCCAGGTCAAGGAATGCTTTGCTGTGAGAGAAGCTGCACCATCCATTGCTGTTGTCGTTCTTCTTTCCATACAATCACCAACATTTTCCCAATACTTTGACATAACAATCTGCAGTAACAGTTTGTCTCTCCATTCACAAAAACAAAATGGCCAGGTGATGCCCTGAGCGCTTACAGCAACCCATAGTGTTGCATTTTGCACGTGTCGGTCTCGTTTGATGGCTTCGTCTGGTCGCTCTATTGACCAATGGATAACGTTACGAGAATTGATGTTTCCAGTTAGATTTTTAAAATGTGCTTCATCGCTGAACCAAATGGTTCTTTAAAATTCGTTCTTCCCCATGTTTGTTAGAAACCATTGATACACATTCTTTCTCTGTTGGGTAATGCCAGGGGTGATTCCCTGGTGAATCATTTTTAGGTCGTTTTTTAATATACGATACGTTGAGCTGTTTGACAAGCCCAGTTCATGAGACCGTCTAAGTACAGACTTTTTCTGTTTCTGCTCGACAGAATTTCAAAGTCTTGCCATATTTTCGTCAGGGCGTGCTCTTTTTAAGATGCTAACCCCTTTCTTTGAATGGCTTCCTGAGAGACGACCACTTTGCCTAAAACTTTCACACCATCTTCTGATTATTGTCTTGACAGACGGTACATACGATTTCAACCTGGAATCAATTCGGTACTCCCTGCAAAATTCAAGTTGAACTTTACTTGGTGACTTCAGATGCAGGTATCTTTCAACACTAAATGCTTTTTCTGTTGATGTCCAAGACATGGCTATTGTGTCGGTGGTTTTTACAATAACAAAAAAAATTGTATTGCAGTATGGCTTCCGAATGTAAATTGGTTCATAAATAATGAAGTTATAGAAAATTTGGAGCGGGACATTAAGTTTGAAACAGTAGGTATTTTCATTTTTTAAAATGTATTCGGTCCTTTAATCATTTACGGCATTGTCCTACTGCTCTCTTCGTGTGCATATATGTACGTATGTATGTATAATACATATACATATGTGTGTGTGTGTGTGTGTGTGCAATAGTAACATTTAGAATATTATTGCAAAGTAGAATAAAATATGACATACCTTCCCCAGATGCATCAAACGCCTCATTCTGGGATGAGTGCCCCGAGCCCATTGTACAGCCAATGGTGACGAGTTATTTGTTTTTCCAGGATCCACAAGAAATTATGATTAATTAATTCTAAGAACTATAATAATATTTCAGTCACAGTTCAGAAAGAGCTCTGCGGTAACCGGTCTAACACCAGGCCGTCAGTATAACCACAGAATCGATGACAATGGTGAAAAGAATGAAGATCAGACGATAATTTATCATCATAATCTTTGATAAATTGAATCATGACGAGCATTCATCGAATTTGGTGTGTTACATTGGTAACTATTGACTGTCAAACTA
>NC_088361.1:106381854-106444354 GCF_034508935.2 Berghia stephanieae | reverse complement strand
GTCACGATGTAACTTTCGTCATGTCCAAATACAGAAACACGATATCGCTGATGAAATTGGGTGGGATGCGCATACGTGACCGAGGTGTATAAAAACGATCCGTTAAGATACACCGTCAACGGAGGTGCATAAAAACACTACGAAAACAGAATTTCCTCTGAACTCTTCTTCTTCTTCTTCTTCTTCTTCTTCTATCAGTTCCACACTCTGCCTATTGGCCGCACTGTGCCCCCCTCCCCTTTCCCCCCCCCCCCCCTTACATTTGGGCGCGCACATTTGAGGTTAATTCTGAATAGCTCATGGGAGACTATTCAGACTCGAGTCCGAACTGCCACTTCTTTGTGGATATATTTATCCTTGACTGAAGCTACTTTGGTTTTGATTTTTTTTGAAAACATTCCTCATTAGTAACAATTATGATATGAGTCTCTAACATTTTCAGTTCATCTATTTGGAAGGGAACGACATAAGCTTCTTGCCAGATGAGTTTTTCAAGTGCTTTCCAAAGCTTCAATGGTTAGATTTGAGGAATAATTGCCTGTGTCGCATTCCAACTGTCTACTTAGCCAGCCATACATGTCTTCGGAATCTACTTCTAGAGGGAAATGATATTCGTAATCTCCCTTTGGAGTTGGGTAAGTTGGCTTCCAGGTTTCAAGTTATTGTTTTGTTGGGGTTTTTTTTGGTTGCCTTTCCTCTCATCACTTTTTAAAGGTGGCACTACCATATTGAAAGTAATTTGTGATAGGATGGAACTCACAATAAATTAAACAGAAATGGATGGACCTCCCAATCCAAAGTGAAAAGTTATCATTATGCCATTGGCTCACACTTGCTCTGATTAGCATACGCTAAAACTATAGGTTTAACAGCATCAGAAATAACAAGCATTATTTTTCTATTTTCCATTGTAAGTAGACATGTTATAAAAACACGGAGTGATCCACAGATCGGCATTTACAAGAACATGATCTGAGTAAAGAAGCTATAATTTGAAGTTTCATCATGAAATATATATATATATATATATATATATATATATATATATATATATATATATATATATATATATATATATATATATAGACATATATATATATATATATATATATATATATATATATATATATATATATATATATATATATATATATATATACAAAAGAAATACAAAACCAAAGGTAGTTCAAGAGAGTGACTATTCCTGCAGAATTTGCCTTAAAAAATGTGAATTTTTCCAAAATGTGACATAAAATTATCAAAAACTAAAACTATTGGAACTTAAGATATGGTCGCTTGTTTTTTCGCCATGAAAATTTGTTATAATGAGAACTTGGGAATAATGAGAGTTTATGCTTGGAACGGGGTTCATGTCATAACAAGGTCCACAGTAATTCATTTGAAATCTTCAGCATTTAGAAGAAAAAAGATGACCAGTCTATCATCTTTTGAAATGTTCAATTTGTGAATGCATTAAGATAAATTTTCAAAATTAAAAAGAAAATCAGTAGCATTTCCATATCCATCCACAGAGTCAATTTGGTATTATATTACAGTAGACTAGATGAAGAAAATTTCGTCTAAACGATCATAATTACGAATTTTAGGTGTTTTTAAAAAAGATTTAAAAGAAAAATTGATTCCGAGTATGGCTTGAGTCTGGGTCCTGGGGAAGGCCGTGTATTCTGCCTTTGTGCCAAAGAATTACAGTTATGCCAAGGTTGCCAAAGATTGTCCATCCCAGTGGGGTTTGTTTGGGTAGCATGATATCTGACACTGGCAGGTCTTGCTAGGCTATATGGGACCCAGTGTAAATAAATAGGTGTGGGAGTCAATCATTAGAAGCCGCTGCCATCTACCACCCCCCCCCCCCCCCCCTCCCAATATTGTGCTACTACATAGTGCATGATGACTATGATCTAAATTGTTTAGATTAAAAGTATATTTTGTAATTTTTAATTGCTGGCAGACGATTGAATACAACACCAATTGTTTTGTCATGGTCCGCATTCTTAGGTTATATGAAATTCAAATACACTAAACAAAAGCACTGGAGAGACTACCTATATCTATTCAGATTTCAGTAGACCATAGTTTACACTGCATTTACAACTCTAAAATACCACAGCAAGCAAATCATGAGGCAAAATCTGGTCCTCATTTATATATACCACCCTATACACTAGAGGATCAGGTTATGACTTGAAGCAGACTATGACAAGATAGGTTAATAAGAAGGTGATCATAGTTTTATTACTCTAATCTTTATTTTAAAATTAAAACCTTAACCTTATACTTTTATATATTATCGGAATATTTCTGTACTTTTATTTTCAGGTCTAGTCAAGAGTTTGCATGGGCTGAATATTGCCGGCAATCCTCTAGAGTTTCCTCCACAAGAAATTATCGAGAGAGGTACAAGTTATATCCTCAACTTTCTGGTGCAAATGATAGAAGCGAAAAACAATGCCAAAATGGGTGACTTAGGTGAGTAGGCTATTGATGTCTGTCATATCACCAAGTCTAATGTATGACATTAATTCTGTCTCATGGTTCGATTTGTTTTTTTTTTGTGTTTTTGTTTTGTTTTGTTTCTTGTTTGTTTGGGGTTTTTTTGGGGGGGAGGGGGGGCGGGGGTAGGAATTTTTTTAGGGTTTTGATTTGTTTGTTGGATTTTTTTTTCTTGTTGTTGTTTGGGTTTTGTTTTATGTTTGTTTTTGTTTTTTGTTGTGTTTTTGTTGTGCTTTTTAAGCATCCATTACATTTAAACATTTAACATCTTCCTTTGAATATGATCTTACAATGTTTTAATATTACAGTACTTTTTGTATGCAAGCATGTTTCAAATCACTTCTTTGTGCAGCCATGTGGTCTAGTGATGTCAGTCTCATCTTTGATTGAAAGATCCAGGGTTTGAGCCCCACTCAGAGCAGCGCATTTTGTTGATCCTAAGAAAAGGCTCTTTACTCACGTTCTCTCACCACACTAAGTTGTAAAAAGAAATACCTGACCGTAAACAGCTTTGTCTCTGTCGGGGAAAAAAAAAAGTAATATCACCAGCATGTCTCATCATGCATGTTAAGTGTTTCTGTTGGCCACAGACCCCTTTGTAAGCGCTGTGAGCATATTTAATGGATATTGTGCTTTATAAATGCTAAAGTTTGTTTTGTTTTGTTTTTGTTTTAGAAAGGGGACTTGACAGAAATATTACATTTTAAAATCAAATCAAATTCAGGTCACTTCCTCCTTACTCTGCCTTTCGATCAGTTGAACCCAAAGATTTCCAATAGACATCTTAACTTTGTAAGCTTTATAGTCAATCATTGATTGAAAATCTTTTTAGATATTTATTTACTTCTTTAATCAACCTATTATGTGATCACTTTTAATATCATCCTTTGAAGTAGTAATGGTATATTTTCTTAAATCCGTGTTTTATACATTTATTATTTTGACACCAATATGAGAGAAATCAGTAGTTAATCTGAATTATAGTTTCATATTTAAAAAAAAAAAATTTTTATGATTGATTTTTGCCATCAAAACTACAAAAAAAATACCTGTGCAAAAAGTCAACAATGCGCTTATGTGGCCATGAAGACAGTATAGAGTATAGATCATTGATGATATCACCATATCTACATTTACATTTTAAAATAAGCATCACCCCTCACCAGGGTACAGGGTTTTTTTTTTGTAACAAAAGTCTGTTATACACAAGTATTATTTTATTTTTAATGAGCATTTTGTATTGCATATGCGTTGCCACTGTTTCTAGTCTGTTGTCATATGATTTTGGTATCTTTAATTTTTTGTCAATTACTTCTATGAGAAAAGAGTTAATCAAAAAGCACTACAGCTTAGACAAAAAATTTTGTTCCATGAACGCATCTGTGAATTGTATAATGTAATGTTCATTTCAGAATTAGAACTGAGCAGGGATGTTCCTGACTACGTGGATTTAATTAGTGCGAGTTCTGATGATTGGAATACCACAGCTAGTATGATGGATTTAGCAAAACGTCGTCAGCTCTTAAAACAGAAAAATGCCCAAGCAGTCAGCAATGGGCAGGATGAACCTTCTAGTCTTGGCACAAAATCAGTTGAACTCCACCGTCCAGCAAGTTATACAGAGCATCGAAACCAACACATAGAAAAGCTAAAAAAAGCAGGAGCTTTTGGGGTTGTTGAGAAGTAAGTGAAGATAAAAGTTATTATTAATGAATGCGTGGAGAAAGAAGTGCATCATTTTTTTTTTTTTTGCTAAAAATTTATTATCTCGTTACCATTTATTTGTTATAATGAAAATCTTTTGTTTTAAACCAGCATCACATCAACATTTTTCAAGAGGATCATTTTTTTTCATCTTAAATTGTTGTTTTTAAAATAAAGATTACCTTTTTTAAATATATAATAATTAAAGGTATATGACAAAAGAACAAACATGGCTAAATTTCTTCATTAGTTTAAAACAATTCAATAAATATTTGAAAGATAAATTGATTCAACAAGATAATGTCAAATAAATTCAATACTAACAAACAAGGAAACAGTATTTGGATCGATTTTTGGATTTTGATTTTTTTTTTTTATTACGCTATGTTAAAGATGCATCCAATAGAGTGATAGAAATTGAAATTTCATTTTTACAAAGTGATAACCAAAAAAAAAAAAAGAAAGAGAAAAGAAACGAAACGAAAAATTAATCTTAATTGTCATGAAAACCCATGCTTGACTATATTCTGTCAAATGTCATTTTTTTTTTTTTTTTTTGTAATTGATCTTGATGTAAAGCAACATTAGCATAATTAGATGTTGTCAGATAGAACAAAATGTCAAAATACACTTAGGTTTACTGTCTTTGTACTGGAAATGGAAATTTGGATTTTAAAGCGTGAGCTAGAATTCAGTTTAGTGCATTGGATTCCTTTAAGAAATCTATTCATTTGTTTTTATTTTTTCTTTATCCTTTTTATCTGATTTTTATTATTTCAATAATTGCTATTATTTCTTTGTTTATTTCTTTAATTATTTATTTATTTACATGTATCCATTTGTTTATTTCTTTCTTTATTCATTTATTCATTGTTTTGTTGTTTCTTTTCACCAATTTATATTATTTGAATCTATCTTTTTTATTTATTAATTTATTTTTATATTTTTATGTTGTTTAACTCTTATAAATCCCTCCCTACTTTCCTACTACCATTAGCGCTCTGTAATTAGATACTGATGTGAAATTGTGCCTGAATCATGAACATTTGTCTTCCTTCTATTTTAAGAATTAAAACTTGAAAGTTTGTAATCAAATCAGGCGAATAATTTTTATTTTCATTTATTTATAAATCAAACAGAACTTCTGATGAATATCCTTGCCTGAGTTGTCACTCTATCATGATAAATATCAGACATGAAGAGGCTTCTCGAGATCTGACTAATCTGTCGAGATATTTTTCAAAAGACGTATCTTCTTGACATATTATCCGATTAATGTGACAGTAATGGATGGACAAAATGTTTTTATAACTTACCAAATCTTCAATGACACATGTAAACATTTTGACATCTGCCAATGAGCACATGTATCGATTGTTAATTTTGAAAATTTCAATCAAGAAAGCTTGTTTTAGAATTTAAAAAAAAAATTTTTAATCGTTGATATGAATAAACTCATGTCATACACTTACAGTTTAGCCATTTTCAATCAAATATTTTCATTTAGTTTAAAATCCTTTGTTCAGACTTTTATTATTTCTTAGAATGTTCTTGCCTTGCTGTAATATTTAGAATTTATGCTAATTTTGTCTTATCTCTTTGCTTTTCTTTCTTTTCTTTTTTTATTAGGGGAGAGGCGTTGATTTATTGTTTGTTTTTAGTTTTTTATTGTTGTATATTGTCGTTGTTATTGTTGCTGGTATTTTTATTTTTTGATTATTTGTTAATAACAAGAAATGAAGTAAGTAGTCAGAAGACAATTGAGAATAAAAATTTCGCTGCGATGGGGGCTCAAACACGCGGCCTTACTGGTACGACAGGGAGATTATAGCACTACCGTCAGAGCTATCCACCATTCAAAAAAAAAAAAAAAATGCCGCGAAGTTTGTTAGCCCGAATTTAAGCTCAATAACCATATTCTCAACACGAACATATAGCATAGAAACGATTGAGACATTGAGTAAGCTTTGGTATTTGGGGTGAATATTAAAATGAGTGGAGCAGGCACTTATGTTGGTAATATTAAGAAATGAAGTTTCTTCTGGTACTTTCTGACTCACTTCATTCTTTTTATTATCAACATAAGTGCTTGCTCCACTCACTTTTCGAATTAATATTCACCTCAAATGCCGGAGCTTAATCGATGTCTCAATCGTTTCTATGTTATATGTTTGTGTTGAGAACATGGCTATGCCTTCCCCAGCCAGGAGGAGTTGTCATACCAGTAAGTCGCGGGTTCGAGTCCCCATCGCCATGAAATTCTTATTCTCTATTGTCTTCTGGCACTTCATTTCTTGTTATTATCAACATAAGTGCCTGCTCAACTCACTTTTCTGTTTGTTTTTTTTAGCTCGTTTACGGGTGGGGGGTTTGGAGTTTTTTGGTGGTGGTGTTTTTTGGTGGGGGGGGGGGGGGGTTGTTGTTTTGTTTTTGTATTTTTTATGTTCTATTTTGTTATTGTTGTTGATGATGATGATGTTTTTATTGTTTTGTTGTTTGAACACGAATTTTGTTGATATGATCAGAGATTTGTTAACTGAAGTAAAGGAGGAAAAAAAGTATCTCTACAGGTGTTGACTTCTTGTGGACTGCATTATAAATTGTTTTCAAATAGGCATTTTCTTCTTATATGCTACAGAGATTAGTTTTATTGTTATCACAAGTGGCATGATAACAATACAGTTAGTTGTGTATCATGTTGCCAAGTCGTCGATGAAATGAATATATATAATACAAACACAAAAAATTGAATTAGGAAAACAATTAAGTTGTCAGCATTTATAACTTTTAACTATTTGTATATTGAAATAATTTCAAAGTTTCTTAGCTTTTTTCAAATTTATTTGTTTTGTTTAATTTTTTTTTGTTTTTTTTTTTTTGTTCTTTTTGGAAAATTGAAATTAGAATAACTCAACCGTTCATCCGTATATTCAGTTTTTAATATTCATTTATTTTCACGTAGTATTTGTATTTTTAACCCAAAAACTTTGTATTAAGATTGATTTGTTATCATTAATAAATTTTCCAGCAAATGGTTTATTATGTACTTTTATTCATTAGAATAAGCATTCATTTAATTATATCTTTTTACAGAAAGAAACCTCAAAAAATGCAAAAGATGAACTGGAAAGTAAATCCCTACACAGAACCCCCTCCACAGGATTACATCACATATAGGATGAATGAGGAAAAACAGCTTGCACGTGTAAAGGAACTTAAAGAAAAGACTGATGCTATTTTACAAAGACGAAAGTAAGGTTTCATTTCCACATGACTAACCTGAATCAAATTGGCATTATGTCAAGGTCAACTTAATACTAAATATTGAATTTGGAGATTGATTTATAAAAGTTTGCTTCAATTGGATTCAATAGTATGATGTCACGTCGCCCAGCAACGGTGGCCATCATGGTTCTAAACAAAGAAAATCGGTACTTTTTATTCTTCATGCTGGCTAGAACTTTTCATATGTCTTGTGATCAGAATGTATAAAAGTCAAAACATGATCATATTTGTAATGTTTTTCTCCTCTGGATACACTTTTATGCTCATCGGGGAAATATTTCATAAGGGTATCCACCATTGTTCCGATAGTTTAGAGCCAGTTACTAAGTTACCATGCATCATTACGAGGGAAGTGACGACATGACTGTTGAAGCGTATTAAATGCATTTATCAGAAAGAGTGAATTTGGTTTATTAAAGGATCATAAGCTTTAAATTTTTAATTCTAATGATGTTAGTTTTAAATTCAATTTTTTTTTCTTCATCCGATTAATCCCAACACAATACTAGATCTTATCCCACATTTGCAAAAACGTCCGTCCTATTCTGGACATCTTACATGATAACAATACAGTTATATTCCAGATATGGAATTCAGTACAAGAAGGGGCACAGAGAATAGGGCTATAAATGGATTTGAAAAGCAAGTATATAATGAAGAGCTAATATTTCTGTGTCCATTCCTATTATCATATTCATTTCAATAAATCTGCAACTTTTAAGATTGAAAAGTTTTGAAAAAGAATCCAAAATCCACTAAAGATAAAGTAATTGACGATTTAAGAATTACTTCAGCCACTCTCTTAAACCCTATTAAAATAGATTATATGACAGGGCAGTATGAAAGGCATTTCAAATAAATTTTGTATTTGGAATTATTTCCCTTGTGTTGTACAAGGCTGAAAACATTTCTTTTCATACGTGCAAATTTTATGGAGAATTTATGATATTATGATCTGTCACTTAGCAGTATCTGTTGATATAATCGAATCATTTATATATTTCACTCCATTAGAGATGATGCTTCTTTGAAATCGTGGCGAGATGAGGCCAAGGTGCTGCAAAGACAAAAATATTCCCAAGACCTGGTTCCAGGAGAAGGTTTGTTAGCATATTGTAATGTGCATTTTGTTTTTTGTTTTTGTTTTGTTTAGTTGGTTTTTTTGTTGTATTGGGTTTGTTTTGTTTTTTTGGGTTTTTTTTTTTTTTTTTTTTTGTTTTTTTTTTGGGGGGGGGGGGGTTTGTGTGTGTGTATTGTTTGTTTTTGTATTGTATTTTGTTTTGTTTTGGGTTTTTTTGTTGTTTTTTTTTTATGGGTTGTTATTTTAGTATGTGATACTAGGCTGCTAGAAGCTGTGGACGGTAAAAAGTAATAAACAAAAAATGAACATATCAGCTTCAAATTAAATAAGAACAAAATACCAAAACACGGAATGTTTTGGCTCAAAACTCTTCTTCAGCCAACAACAAAAAAACAATAAAGACATTAATACATTACTAAATCCCAGATCAACAACAGAGAAATTTGCTAGGTCCTCTCTGGAGAAGAAAAATCTTGGAAAGTAAACAAAAATAATCATTCGATATGCAACTAAGGAGTTCCAAATTGAGCGGAATTTAAAACAACGCATAAAATTTGTGGCTTAAAAAAAGGGGGAAACACGGGTAGAATAGAAATAGGTGTAAAATGTATCCACTGCAATAAAACCAATAAAGTGGTGAAAATAATAATCCAGAAGCATGCAAATGAACTGTGATCCATAAGAAATGGAGTGATCATGAATGTGAACTAATCTTGACAATATCTACTCCAAGCCTATTATTACGTTGAAGGTGCATTGTGAGTCGAAATGATGAAAAAACATTTTTTTTAAATTTGGCTCGCACTCTGTGTTCATTGGCTGTTGCATCACATTATTGATTTGTGTTTAGGCATGCAGAGCATCAATCGTGTTTTATCAGGGTGTTTGTTGTTCTTTTGTTTTTTTTGTTGTCGTTGTGGTTTTGATTTTTGGTTTGTCTTTTTTAATTTACGAGGGGGTTTGGGGGGGGGGGGGGGGCGGTTGCCGAGTCGTTTTGAGCCGACAAAGTATTTGGAGGTTTTAAATTTATGTAAAGAAAATTTGTTTGTTTGAATCAATGTTTTCAATTAGCCCTGATAGGACAGCTTTATTAATTATTTAGTTTCGTGTTATTAAACATTTTCAGATTATGATGAAACAGCAGAGAAAGCTCCATTTGCTGTAGAAAAGGATATGATGAAGGTGCTGAACAAAGAAGCCAGAATGAAAGTAAGTAGTGGGCACAAATCTTAATGTGGTAATAGATACCTATATAGTATAGAGAATACCATACATATATATATACTGTTTCTACTCACAATGCGTTTCATCACTGATAAAATGCATTATTTATAGAAACAGCGTCTGACGAAATATGAGCTGTTTTTTACTCATTTAATATGCTCTGAATTGTTTGATTTATAGAGCACTGTCTGAACTACAGGACTTCCATCAATAATTATATATTTATAGTATATATATAAATATATATGAGTAATTACCCTTGACCCCTTTCTATTGCCAATTGCAATTCATTAACGCAGCATATTGGGGTCCAAAAGGTGTGGATTTAAAGAAAAAAGGTTTAATCTTGTCATCAAAAAAAATTAATAGTATTCTTGTATCATAATTGATTAATGACAATGTTTTGTTTTCATTTATTTTGATTTTTTTCCCCCATTTACTTTAACTTTTCAGGAGGACAGAAGAAAAGAGGAAGAGATAAGACGTCAAAGGGCAGTTTCGCCAGCAACAAAACAAAGGATAGAAATGGAAAAGTTAGCTTTTGAACTGTCCATTTTTTTATATGTGACTTTTGGCCTTTATATACAAACTATGCCCATCACTTTGTATAGAGAATATTTTGATTTGTTCAGCAAAGAATAAAAGACATGCTTTGATTATAATGACTATTATGACTATTATTATTATTATTATTATTATTTTTATTATTATTATTATTATTATTATTATTATTATTATTATTATTATTATTATTATTATAATTATTATTAGTAGTACTATTATTATCATTATTATTATTATTATCATTATTAATATTATCATTATTAATATTATTATTATTATTTATTATTATTATTATTATTATTATTATTATTATTATTATTATTATTTTTTTATTATTATTATTATTATTATTATCATCATCATCATCATCGTCACCACCAGAACATTGAACATCTCTTACGTTTATCTTCTCAGACAAGCTAATATAAGAGAACTCGAGAAACGGATAAAGGATCACACAGCAGCAATGGTGGAGAGGCGTAAACAGCCAAAGGGAACCCCACAGCACGAGATGGAAATTGCCAAAAGGGAACTCCAAGTCGTGAGTGACACATTAAAAAAATTCTTTAGAGTTCACCTTTCTTGCTTTGTGTGCTGATTTTTCCCCCTTGAAACTTAAAGTTGTGGACTGATGTATTATCTTATGTGTGTGGTTAGATTCTTCCTGAGCCAACCCTACCTTGAAGTCCATATTTTACTTAAGATGTTAAAATTTGTATAAGTCTGAAAGTGTATATGATTCTACTTTTAAGGTTTCCCTTTCATTTTAAATTTGGGATGGGATTTTCGCTTTTTTTTATTTTCTTTCTTTATTTTTTTTTTTTTTTTTTTTTTTTTTTTTTTGGGGGGGGGGGGGGGGGGGGAGGCTTCTTTTGTTAAGGTTTTTTTTTTCTTTGTCTTCTTTATTTTTTTATTTGATTGTTTGTTTTGAGTGAAGTGGGGGGGGGGGGGGAGTGTTGAGAGTTATTCTTCTTTTTTATTTTTTAATAGTTTTTTTTTTTTTGGGAGGGAGGAAGTATTGCTGTGTTAAACATTATATATGAGGCTCTGCTTCGCTTTTACTGTTTGAAAATAAAAATAAACAAAACATATTAATAGAAGATATGAGAGAAACATTTTTGTAAATCTAATAATGCTTGCTGGTCTGAATTTATACCCAATGTGTATAGAGATATAAACGCATTGGTCGATCAATTGGTGCAGGTTAATTGTCAAAATGAAAAAAAAAAAAGGGTTTTTTTAGGCAAGACAATTTTATAAAAGATTTCCTTTTCTGCTATTTTTTTTCTAATGACACTATAGCCCTCACCAATTTTTCTTCCATCATTGGTTTAATCACCCAACCTATTTTTTTCTCAGAATATTGGTCGTGGTGTTTTCAATTCCTATAGACGTCCTTAGCTGAAATAGCTTCTTACTAAATAATATAAACCCACTACTTTGACAATTCTATATACCCACTACTTTGACAATTCTATATACATACCCACTACTTTGACAATTCTATATACCCACTACTTTGACAATTCTATATACCCACTACTTTGACAATTCCACTACATCATCCGAAGCCCCCCCACCCCAAAAATTCACACACTCACAGACACAAAACACGCAGACGCATGCATGCGCTCGCACACATACACATACACTTATACTCACTTTAGACGTTCTCTTTCATATTGCTGCCAATGTCTATTACTTAATGCATATTTGATAACTTTATGTTCATGTTCATGTTTAGAAGTACCCCATATTTTATTATTAAAAGCACTGTGTGATTGAGTGTAAACATTAATATTATGTTGTTTATTAAAGTACTCTGCACTATTTTGTTCTTTTCAGTAATATTGCTAATATTTTGTTTTGTATATTATTATCTCCAATTGCTCAGATTGCTCCTATTATGATATAACAAAATTAATCAACCATTCACAAATTAAGGTTCATATTTTTTAATTAATTCAATTATGCTAATTATTGTCATTCGCATGCTTCCCACCTGTATATTCTTAAGAGGCATGTCTTTTTTTTTTAATTTATTTTATATTTACACTTAAACTAATATATGATGTGAAAATTATGTTCTTGCAAATTGTAATATTTTGCATGTTGTAATTTTGTATAACATTGTAATATTGATCATTCAGGTGAAAAATCTTCAACGAGATCTGATGAAACGCTACCAGGAGCTGAAAGCATGGAGCGCAGGTTGTTATATACAAAACCATTAATGATAAATGTTTGTTATTTACAATGTGTTTCATATAATCACACAATTTAACTGAATTTTTACCATGGACACCCATGTTTGATCACAGCATTTAGCGATTTTTAAAGTGAGAATATATTCCAATATTGCATGTTATAAACATTATGAGTTCACTTTTTTCACCTGTATAATGATTCATGTATTGAATTATGGAATGAATACGATTTCATTATTCTTACTCTCTAAAAGTCTTGAGGAAGTTGTTTTTTCCGGAGATTAAATATATAAGAATAAAAAGATAACTGGCACGGACTGACAAGGAATGATGGAATCAGTATGTGTTACAATAGCAAGAAACTCAGAAGCTCAGAAAAGAACATAGAGGATGCATATGGAGAGGGTGAAATCTCACAGAATAGGGGTGGAAAAATCTCACAGAAAGAAGCTATCAAATAAGAAGTGTTGGGCATGTTATATTGAAATTTATATGACATTTAACGTGGAACTTTTTATAACAATCATATAGATCATCAAATTCAGGCCAATTTGAGGCCATCTTCATTTCACAGACTAACTCATGCACCCGATTCATTAGATGTGACAGCTTTTTATTCTGCCAACAAATTGAGTTGTGTATTTTGAGATTACAGATAGGAAATTTGATATAAATTTATTTACTCAAATTTGATCTTACATAAGGGTTCGAACTCATTTTGAGGTTTTATATGGTTTTTAACAAATTTTAATTTCATCATTTCATCATTTGCAATAATATTACATGATTTAAAGATCTTTTTTTAAAATCTCTTTTGATTTTTTTTTCTCCAATAACATTTTGTGTAACAACTGATTTTGTATTTAAAACTTAGAATATGTATTTTGTATTAAATCTGCATATCATAGGAAAATCTAGAGACATCACAAAGAAGCATTTCTTATCTAGACCATCTTCTGTTCCAAGCCCTTTTTAAATGGGCTGCACTGGTAAGTTTGTCGTGATTATACCATTAAAATCAAACAGAAACCTTTGTTATGTGAAAAATAAACTAGGGAGAGGGCGCTGATGATCATATTTTTTGAGGAAAGAATACACAAAGAGCTGTGCAAAAAGAGAAAAAAAATCACATTTCTCAAATGTTTTAAAAATGCTTAACTGATTGTCCTGAAAAGACAAGTTTCATACATCTTGAGAAAACAATGTTAAATGACTTTCATGTTGTTTCCACCGTCCCCAATTTTATAAGCAGCTCTTACTCGTTCTTTTCTCAACTTTAAACCAGAGCTGTAATGCTTTGCTATCATACTTAACGATTTCTCTCCCTACAGCAAATAGCGTCAGGTATATGTTTGATCATAGTTTTTGAAATTTAAATCAGTTCTTTGATTGGTAGCTAGCTTAGAGTTTGCTTTAATGTCACAATAATCAATTTCTAAGCAGACTTCAAATTATTTATGAAGTTTAGCAGAATAATCAATGTATTCCTAGTTATTATGTCAAAAGTGTATTCATGTATTTGTGGCTGTATCTTCTGTACTTGAGTAAATGAAAAGCTGTTCATGGGCAAGGCCAGTTTATATATTGATGATAAGTTTTTAGGAGAAAAGATGATACCCAAAAAAATGTATAATAAAAGGTGTTACTATAAGATTTTATGCAATGTGAATTTATAAAAATAATGTTAAGAAGAGTAAGAAGGATAAAGCAATGAAGTTCAAATCAATCTGTCATTTGGGTAGCTGGGATTCAGGCCTTAGTTATTATTAACCATGATAATAAATCCATCTCTTCTTAACGAATGAACATTTAAACATCCCTTTTCGTGATCGTTCTCATCATCAAAGATCAAATTTAATTGGATAATGAAAATGTCACGTATTGGTAACATATTTATTATTTTTGATGATGGTAAAGATTGCTTTGTTTGCGTGTTCTGGGTAATCGATATCATGAGTTATGGTGACCAGCTCCTTTCTGCACTGTCTTTACTGTCACCAGATCAGACGGCACCCAGCCATTAATTCACTGCCTTAGAAAAGATTTAGCAATGGGAAATTTAGGCCTAACATGGAATCGAACTCACTTAACTAAATGAAATGATTTCCTTTTAACACAGACATAAGACATGTTTTGTTTTTTTTTAAATTATTATTCTTCCATGTTGTTAAAACAACCTTTACACGAAATAATCATATTATATACATCTATGCCTATTTCTATGCATGGTTTTATAGTCAGTTTTCACACTGCTGGTGATCATTTTGATTAATGTATCAGACACCCAGTAGACATGCGTGATCCTAACAAAATTTAAAAGACTGAGTTAAGGTTAAAAAAATGGATTGAAATTTCCATTCCTTGACCTCACCTTAATATATATTCATTTAGATGCTTGTACAATTTTTTTAATGATTTCAAAATAACTTAAATATAACTTATTTGAATTGATATGTTAATTTAAAAATATAAATCGTATTTCAGATTCTTTTGTAGATATTTATGGCATTCCGCCAATCTTTTGTTTCATTCTCTATTTCTATTTTCCCTGTTAAATGTTTGCATTAGTTGTTGAAATATAATACTTTCATGTTTGAAGAATTTTTTCTGATGCATTTGTTTTCAAATTGCTTTAATCCTCTAACGCTCACGTCTTGATTATATTAATCTTAACACTTATCGCCATGTCTTAAATACAATATGAGGATTCCACATCAATTTACTGGTTTTATTTGGTACTTTATTAAGATATCTAATTTAATACTAGGATGAAATCAAACTTAAGATAATATAAAATGTACCCTTTCTTCATTCACCAATAGCAAAATTGTGTATATATTACTTTTTTACACATCTGTTCAATAAGTGAAAAAAATAGGAAGAACACTGACACCAAAAAACCTAGGATGTGATCATGTCTGATAAAATAAAAATAATAATAGTAATAATAATAATAATAATAATAATAATAATAATAATAATGTTCGTAACAATCGTTCACTGCATCGTTTTTGTTTGTTTGTCTTGATAAGGGGGTGTTATAGTCAATTGCAGCGAGTGGATTAGCATTTTTTTTATGGTTGTGCACAAGGTAATAAATGCATTTATAGTCAGAATGAAGGGGAAATAAAATTTCAAACAGTTTGAGTGAAAATAACGATGCCAAGACTGACTGAAGAGCAAAATAGAAAGCATTAGTTACGCTAAGACCATATTTGGGTGAGTGTTGTTGCACACCACTTTGATGTCCATGGAAACACTATTAGACTTCAATCTCATTCTTGCACAATGAGAATTACATCCAGTTGGTTGCAAATGGAGCACAAGAATCCTTACATTTTGATGCATCATTTGAGAAACCCTTTTCTTGTTGCTGGGTTTAGTGCAAAGAACATTCCGAGGAAAATTTGCTACAAACTTGACTCGGAACAGATTCATAGGCATATTTTGGCATCACAAAAACAAGTTGTTTGATTGCAATGACAGCATTGTGAGGAATAAGATGTTTTAATTGAGCAACAAAACATGATCTTAGCTGATGCTTTGCTGTTAAATAAAGAACTCACCAGTTCCACCCACTAAATCAATTGCAACAACACACAAAACTATGTGTGTAAACGTAAACATTTATAGTCTGATTGAGAGAACTTATTGAGAACTGATCACCCAACTGGTGGTCTAAACAAAAACAAAGAACAAAATGACGTCAACTTCATTCAGTCTATATGATCTTTCAGTAAGACAATGCCCAACCAAAATAGTATTAGAGTGGCCTGCTATTTTGCATGATCTTTTGCTCATTGAGCATGTGTAGAATAAAATGCACACTTCCTTTTGTTTTTGACAAAAATAAAAAACATATAAAAAAATATAAAAATATACAATCTTGTAAGAATTTATTATTCTTTACTCCTTTCCTCAATTAATTTCAATTT
This sequence comes from Berghia stephanieae, assembly GCF_034508935.2. Taxonomy (NCBI): domain Eukaryota; kingdom Metazoa; phylum Mollusca; class Gastropoda; order Nudibranchia; family Aeolidiidae; genus Berghia; species Berghia stephanieae. The sequence continues at coordinate 106,427,843 of NC_088361.1, read as the reverse complement.
CACCATAAAATAATAGAATCTTTTGTTTTCATCTTAATTTTTCCCCCTTAAATATGACCTGCCGCTGTCAATTTTGATTTCAGTTATAATTATTTATTATTTATTAAAGAAATTGTATTTCTTTTACTTTAGGGGATCTTTTTTTTTCAGGGGGAATCAAGTTTTTGTTATATTCTTTTAAAGGAATTAAGAGTATTTTTTAAAATTTAGATTAAATGAGCTTTTAAATTCCAGGTGTATTTGTATTGCTTATTGATTTAAAATTGCTTTTGTGATTTTATTATTTGATGGGTGTTTTTTTGGGTTTTTTTTAAGGGGGGGGGGGGGGGGGGTGAGGGGCAGCGGGGGTGGAAGAGCAGAGAGATATATTTTTTCATCACATTTTGAGTAAGTTGGGTTAATTTTGGTGGGAGATGGGGGGGGGGGGGGGGGGGTGTCTTTCCTTTAGGGCAGAGAGATATTTTTTTTTCATCACATGTTGAGTAGTTTGCTTTTTTTTTTTTTTTTTTTTTTTATTTGGTTTGTTTTTATTGGGAGGGGGAGCGGCGGAAATAATACTGACTGCATTTTAATGGAATTTTTTTTTCACTCTGATTTGAATTATAATTGAAATTCTTATGAAACCCATTGGTCAACTTTTGTGCTGCTGGGTTTCATGTTTGATTTTGATGAAAGTATTTTGCTGTAGATTAGCATTCTATTCAGAGAATAGTAGCAACTGATAGAATATTACAAACTACCTAAAGTAGGCTTAACACAGGCTTTGTGGACCTTATAGTTCTGATAGACCTTTTTTCATTTACTGAAACATCATTAACACTTTCCCTCACCTGAGCCGAATCTTGCGGCTTCGTAACTTTAAGATCTGTGACGCAAACCAGCGCTTTGCAGCTTGCGAAATTAATTGCTTCATGCGAAACAATGAATTGACCAATCACAAGCAAATCAGGTGAGGGAGTAAAGCAGCCTTTCTACGTCCCCTCGTCGCTATTTACAACAGGTTTTGTTATGTTTTATGAGCTTATGATCTGCTTTCATAGTTGTTTTGTATGGCAACTCAAATTTTGACAGCTATCCTGAAATAGTGTGCACGAAACGTGAAAAATCTGCGATGAGAGTGTTCATGTGATCTGGCATTATTAGCACTCTGAATTACTAGTCAAACAATGTAAGTTGGTTAAAAATGTTGAACAAGTGTCACTTTTATAGTTCTTACGATACCCACATGGCACATTTTGCAAAGCAATACACTTATAATGATAGCAGATAGTTGTAATATTTTTAGTACACTTTAATAACAGTAGTTCATACAGAGCACTTCTCCCTTAATCGATAAAGCACTATCTTGCACCCTCTACACATGTGGTCCCCTTAGATTTCAGAAATTGTGGACATAGTGTATAATTTCAAGTTTTAGGCACGCAAAGGCTAAATAAATTTTATTTTTTTTAAAAATAAATTATTTATTATTATTACTATTATTATTATTATTAATTTTTATTATTATTATTATTATTATTATTATTATTATTATTATTATTATTATTATTATTATTATTATTATTATTGTTATTGTTATTTGTAAGACTATAAAATTTGATCCCTTTCTGAACCTTATGAATTCAATCATCCATGACAAGTGTCAACTTTTCTTCCTTTATTTTTTCAGGCTGAGGAGCTACACAACGAATTATTAGCACACAGGATTGAGATAGAGTATCGATTCAAAGCTTACTCAGCTGACGTCACGGACATGAGACCACGCAAGAAAACTTGATACGATCTTATAAAAGAAAGTTTGTACATAATATAAATGGCATTAAAGTATGGTATGTTATTAAGTTATTACCCATTGTTAGTAACTTAGTCATCACAGACAACATCAAATTTAATTTGTAAATGTGCTTACTTTTGTCAATAATGCATTTACATACAATAAATGGGAATAGTGATGCAGCAATGCGGAGAGCTTGTTTTATTTTCCTCATATCAAATTGAGAAATTAAGGAGCAAGCACTGCTGTAAGATAAAAATACTGTCAACTGGGGCTACTTAGGCCACCCGGGGTAACTTAGGCCACTTACTGAAAACAAGATTGCTTATTTTAAAAGATAAATTACATGTAGCTTTTATCTTTTAAATAATTAGAGCCCAATAGATCTAATAAGCACTCATGAATTTAACTTTTTTTAAAGCAACCTTTTGTATTATATTAAGTGGCCTAAGTAACCCCGGATGGCCTAAGTAACCCCGGCTGATGGTTCGAAAAGGTGTGTATGAAAGTCAAGGACAGACATTTTGAGATGATTTTTCTCTTGAATGTTCCTTTCTTGCTATATCTGGCACTGTTTCAAACACGCCTTTTCATGTTTTTTTTTCTTTTTCTTGCAGTTTGTTTTCTTCTCACGTACCAACCGCATTTATTCTGGTATTAGGTTGGGATGTGCCAGATGACGACAACCAAGTTTAAAATCGAAATTGTCATTTAACTAAATATTTCTTCTTTTCACTGTCCTCAACGAAAGCATCTAAATGACATAGCACACATTCCAGTTCACCACATAAGAGAAATGTAAAATACCATCTTGTGCTATTTCCTGAACAAAATTTAATTGATAAAAAGTCAAGAGAAATGGATGCTTGCTTTGTAAATGAAACGACTGTGAAGAGTTTAACAACGACCTTGTTACGATAAAACTACCAGGTCATACTTATTAAAGGCGATTATTAAATATTAACTGTTACATGTCGTTTACATTTCATTCATCTAAAGTTCAGATATTATTTCCAATTTCCCTGGTCCATAGACTGGTCTAATGAGAAGAGAATTGAGAAACAGGAGAAAAACAAAAATACAACAGCTGAACGCTAAGTGTACAAGCTCAAAGTGATACTAAGCTGCTAGTAGCTGAGGACTATAAAAAGTAATACACAGAAATGAATATAACAGCTTCAAAAAGAACAAAATACCAAACACAGAACGTTTCGGGCTCAAAACCCTCCTTCAACCAACAACAACAAAAAAATAAAAAACATAAATACATAACTGTAATGTTTTTGTCTTTAATTTGTGTTGGCTGAAGAAGGGTTATGGTCCCAAAACGTTCCGTATGTGGTATTTTGTTCTTTTTTGAAGCTGTTATATTCATTTTTGTTTATATCTAAGTACAACCTATTTATTATTGTGCCTTGGATGCTTGACATGCGAGACATGACTCAACTGCACTCTTAATTATTAATTAATGACTGATAATGGCTCGATCTGATGTTTCGTTTTTGTTCTTTTTTTTTTCTCATAGCTTGTGGTAGGGAGGTGTCTCCTCACTTTATGAGTGATTTTGCATTAATTAGCTCTGCTGTTTACGTGCGCGCGTGCCTGGGGGTGTATATATATATATATATATATATATATATATATATATATATATATATATATATATATATATTTTATAGTAGAGGGAGAGAGAAAGGGGGGTGGTAAAGGAGAGTGTTGTGGTAAATATATTTTCGTGTGTTTAAGTGAGTGTTAGAGATGTATCTCAAGCTATAAACATTTTATTAAAGATAGTTTAAAATGTTTTATGGGTGAGCAACCAATACACGGTTTGTTTTGCATACTATTGTACATATTTGAATAAAAACTATTCGACTGATTCATTAAATGCATTTTCTGTTCAGTTTTAAAAAACTGAGGATACATTGTTTTTTTTGTTTGTTTGTTGCTTTAGGTCTCTTCCAACACAATTGAGGTTATATGAGAGACCGCTGAAACAAAAAAACAAGCAATCTAACAAAAATAGTACAAATGTAAATCAAAATCATAACCTAAAGATATCATAAGCTAAATTATAAATAACCAAGAACAAACAGGCAGAAGATTTACAGAAAAAAAAAAAAATATCCCCTGTCAAAAATACAATCACAAACCAAAGAAGCAGGATAGGCTAGTAAAGAGAAGAAGAAACGACATCACTATCGGATCGTACACCCATGCGAACATCATAGGTATATGATTCAAGGGTGATGCTCCCATCCAACCACCCGCGAGGATACATTGTCAACAATTGTATTTCATCATGAAATTTTACAGAACAATTTCAGTGCTGATCATTTTTATTTAGAATTGATTATGTATATTGAAGAGAGAGAGAGAGAGAGAGAGAGAGAGAGAGAGAGAGAGAGAGAGAGAGAGAGAGAGAGAGAGAGAGTTTGTTTTTGTTTTTGTTTTTTGAGGGTTTTACGGCGCTTGCAACACATTAAGGTCATATCAGCGCCAGTAAAAAGGGAAAAAATGGGATAGTAAAAAGTTCTAGAATTACAATTAAAGCATCCAAGAATAAGGCAGACAAAGGGGAATTGGTTCAAAAGGGAACAGATGTAGATTCCAAGAGCACACTATCAGTGTACTTAAATTGAGATCACCTAAAAGTCTCATCCAGACACAAGCACAGGTCCCCACTAAGAGGAACACACTCAAATGTTTACAGATCATATATAATACATAAATAAAACATAATAGAGTGCATAACAGAGAGATGATTTACAAGGAAAAAAATATCATCTCCCAAAACTAACTATACATTTGACTGTTTCCCTCCCAGTCAAGGTATCCGGCCAGGGCCAGGACAAAACCAAGTAATCTCACTCCAAGACAAAGACAGAAAGCATGTTGGAAAACAGACATAGGAGGATAGAAGACTAATATGTACCTCCCTGCCCGCTATGGAAGAGAGAGAGAGAGTATTAGTATAGCACCCGAACTATTTATGGTTTGCATATAGGTTCTGCTTAGTTATGACCAAATATGGAGATAAGTTTGACACACTTGGTGATTAGCCTCCAGCCGATGACAACGCCATTTTTGATGTAACTCGGAATGGTAAAACAAAGAACAATTCGATATGGGTTAATGGATAACTATCATGAATGATGGCTGAGTGCTTGTACAAATAGGTGACATATTGTAATTGTATGAAACATGGGTCCAAATGGCCTTCCGGAAGTACACAAACGATAATAAATGTACTAATTTTTAATAGTTTATTCAAGGCAGCATGTTGGGCAACGTCTTAGGTCAATGGAATGATGTGGGAGTGGTCTCCTTTACGCATGTCACATCAAAAACGGCCCAGCCATTTATCTACTATTAAATTTACATATTGGCTGTGAATATATGCACCGCTGGATCAAACTGTTTAAGTTGGAAGCGAGAGCGGTGCCACCTTCACCATCTATAGATGTTACCTGAGGCTTGTCCCTCAGGCGAGCTATAGTGAGGCAGTGAGACATTTTGCCCCGATCCATCTAAGGTTCTCATTTATACCCAGGTCAACAGTGTTGGGTTGCGTAAACAATATCATGGTAGCGATCATGGATTGTCACCAGGAGTTTTATGGCACTTGACAGTCATTTCTTTACCAGTATAGAGGACTGTTTAGGGTTTTAATTTCTTTATTATTTATTATGGATTTTATGGCGCAATTCATCTCACAAAGAAATATCCACCTTAATGTTTACCCCCTTATCAAGAAATGCCCAGATGAAACCAAATGGTCCTATTCCAGAACAATAACACAAAGCCATATAGAAAGGATATTGTTTTGTTTTTGGTTTTCAGACGTATAAAGGCGCTTGCGACTGGGAAACTTTGAGGTCATTCCAGTGCCAGTAAAAAGGTAGATGATCAATGATAGGTGAAAAGTTGAAGATCTTTAAAAGAACCCAAGAAAAAGGACAATGGGAACTGGTTCAAATTGAGATCAGAAGACTCCATGAGCAACCCATCAATGTCCTCCGTTTTGACATTTCCTTAAATTCCCATCCAGACACAAGCAAAGGATTCTACTCTGATGGATACACTCAAATGTTCTTTCTGTTTTTTAGAAGGATTTTACAGTGCTCATGGAGGTCATTTCAGGAGAGTCACAAAAGTTTCAGGTTTACAATAGAAAGCACCCAAGACGGAGGGGACTAGTTCAAATAGGGAACTGATTGTTTTTGTTTATTTTTAAGGGTTTTACGGCGCTTGCAACACATTTAGGTTATATCAGCGCCAGTAAAAAGGAAGAAAATGGGATAGTAAAAAGTTCTGGAATTACAATTGAAGCATCCAAGAGAAAGTAAGACATAGGGGAACTGGGAACAAATAGGGATCAGATGTAGATTCCAAGAGCATATCACCAATGTACTTAGTTTGAGATCACCTATGTCTCATACGGACACAAGAACAAAATCAAACAAAGAGGAACACACTCAAATGCTTACATTATACATTAAAAAATAACAAATATACTAATACATAACAGAGAGATGATTTACAAGGAAAAAAATATCATCTCCCAAAACAACAACTATGCATTTGACTGTTTCCCTCCCAGCCAGGACTCCGACCAGGGCCAGGAAAAAAACTAAGTAATCTCATTCCAAGACAAAGACAGAAAGCATGTTGGAAAACAGATATAAGGGGATAGAAGACACTGTGTACCCCCCTGCCCACTATGGGAGGTCAGGATCCCCACCCAGTAGGGAACTGAAGTAGATTCCAAGAAAACGCTATCAGTGTATGCCAGGACCAGGAAGAAAAACTGAGCAATCTCAATTCCAAACAAAGATAAAGAGCAACGTGGAAAGAGAACACAGACATAGGGGATAGAGGACACAGCAAGAGCGACCTATCCATCCACCAATGGCAGGTCAGAAGACTCCAGCCCCTGTGAGGTTTTGCAAATCATAATTAATTATAAATAAAAAAACAACTAACACATGTTCAAATTCAAGTGACTGTATTGGAAAACCATGGGCAACAATTCATGACAAATGATATATCGTCGTCTGCCTTACATACACACTTGTTTTGGGACCACTTCAAATTATGGGATATAATGCATTCACGCATGCGACAAAACATAAGATAAGACGAGACAATTTTATAATTATGAAATCACACTTTGAAATATTACAAGTGTTGTCAATCATCTTTGCAAACCATAACAAAAAAGATGACCTATTTATGAGGTGTATATTTAAAAAACAATAAAATAATAGTCTCAGAAACAAAAGACTATAATAGAGTGTCCTACGTAGTGATTAATTTGAGCTAAAAACTAAAGTATAATTTTAAAGATAATACATATACTGGACATAATGCTGACAACTTTCCCAACCTCTAGGATGCATTTAGTGATTGGTGACAAGAGTGAAACATGGAGGAGCTGTGATCAATATCTATCATTGTCTACTAAATGTAGTCGGTAACAGTATCACAATTAAAGCCACCAGAAACGAATACTTTGTGGGCCAAAGATATAAAAAAATAATACAAATTACTAGATAATGAGGATTCAAACACTAGAACTCTTAAATAAGATAAATCCATGTCACAAAAATTTCTTGTCAAGAGGGAAACTTCATCAAATAAAATGCCTGTATGCATCAAGCTAGAACCAAGATGAAAATAAATGATAAAGTATAAAATATTAATGAGTTTCTATTAAAATTTAATGAAATTTAAAAATCACAGAGGAATGTTTTCAATACCCCCTTCCCCAACAGTTTCAAGTGGCAGCTGTTAAAATATGATGGCTTTTAGTGAGATTAGGTAGGTGGTTGGGGGATGGGGGGGTAGAGAAGTGGGAAGACAGCAACAGAAGACAACACCTCTGATGACTTTGTTTTACGTCTTTCAAAATGCATTCATAACAATTCATACAAAGAGAAACGGCACGATCGACTTGCTTTAAAATCATCAAATTATTATCACAGAGTTAAAAAGCATCTCAGCACACGTCCCAAAATGTGAAAACTGCATAATCTTACTTATTTCCTGTACAATGTTGGGTTAAATCATAAAAAAAAATTTAAAAAATGACGTAATAATATGAAACCCATGATAATATCACAGACCAGAATTTCATTTAAAATGTAAAAAAATGTATGGAGTGTGTTTTGTCAGTGTGTTCATTGATGTGGGTGGTGGCGATGATTGCAACCAAATAATCACACACAAAAGACGATACCACTTTTGCAATATCATTTTTTGCATACATTATTTACAATTTTGTTGCAGGAAGAGGCCAAAGAGCAAGCACAAACTCATGCAAAAAAGAAATTTCTTTAATTGAAGTTACAGATAACAGGGAAAGATAAAGATTTTAATAAGCACACAAACAATTCAGGTTAAGTTTTAGCTCCACAGAGTGAACTTCAGCACAGATCGGGTTCAATTTGCTTCTAAGCTGACACAATATCCTACTGTCAACAAGACAGCGATATCGGCCCTGTTGTTCTTAGTCTCCATTAACTAAGGCGTCAATGAATGACTGTGTCAGGTAGAGTAAAATCAAAAAGCCATCTGCACAGAGTTATGATTGTTGCATAGATCAAGGTATTTAGACTCAAATTCAAGCAAATGTCGTCTTTTTCTTGAAAATATCCTTCAAGTTGACATTGACTGCAAGCTTCCTCTTCTCTTTGGGAGGCTCAGCTGTTTCAAAGCAAAATCTGAAAGGCAATGATTTGTAAAAAATAAATAATAATCATCTCTCTTCTATTTCTATGCAACCATATTCTACGTGTATTTTCAATGTCAAGTATGCTTCTGAGTACAATACTACTCCAAGCAGAACAATTTTCACTTAAAAATTTTTTTTTTATAAATCACACTAACTACTGAGGCAAGGACGTAAAACTATAATTCGTACATCTCAACCATGCCACTTTTCAACTTTGTTCTCGGTAATCCAAGCTTTTTAAAGATTGACATTCTCATTATTATTGTCATTATCGTTATTATCATCAACTTCATTATTATTATTATTATTATTATTATTATTATTATTATTATTATTATTATTATTATTATTATTATCATCATTATCATTATTATTAGTATTATTATTTTTATATTGTATTATTGTATATGTTTTGTTTGTTTTGTTTTTGAGGGTTTTACGGCACTTGCAACACATTTAGGTCATTTCAGCGCCAGTAAAAAGGAAGAACATATAGATAGTATGCAGATGACGTCACTCAGGCCTTTGTTATTGTTTTTGCCATCCGCGATTGTGAGTTGTTCTCACTAAACTGTATTAACCAGACTATAAAAGTTCATGGTTACACAGAGTTTGTGTGTTGGTCCGTTATACTTCCGGATGGCAATGTTGTGAACTCCTTGGCCAAGCGCGGATAATAAAAAGTTTTCGAATTACAATTTAAGTACATCCAAAAAAAGGTAAGACAAAAGGGAATTGGTTCAAATAGGAAACAGATGTAGATTCCAAGAGCACACTATCAATGTATTAACTTTGAGATCACCTAAATGTCTTACCCAGACAACAGCACAAGATCCCACTAAGAGGAAGATACTCAAATGTTTACATTATACATTCAAAATAACGAATATAACAATATAGAGCAGAGAGATGATTTACAAGGGAAAAAAAAGATATCATCTCCCAAAACACTAACTATGCATTTGCCTGTTTCCCTCCCAGCCAAGCACTATGGTCAGGACCAGGGCAAAACCAAGTAATCTCATTCCAAGACAAAGACAGGAAGCAAATTGGAAAACAGACATAACGGGATAGAAGAGACAGTAAGTGCCACCCTGCCCACTATGGGAGGCCAGGAACCCCACCCATGGATTATTGTATAAATAGTGTAATCAATAACTAATCATTGAATAGCATGACCTAATTGAATGAATGAAAATGAGAAGCAAAGAAAGATTGACAAACCATGGCTCAACCAATCCTCTTTGAAAATTAAACAAAGGTTTTATAAGAGTTCTATAAGTTACTAAGTTAAGTTTAAAAGTCTCACTAATATTCCTTATGCCAAGTAACGCTACACAATATTGTGTTGCTTGCACAATTTCATGTAAAAGATATATATTTCACAAGAGTCCAAGTGACAAACGTGAACAAAATTTAAGACATTGAAAATTAATTTATTTTCTCATTCACAACATTGTGCTTCTTTGTGGTCTTGTAGCATAAGACTTGCCTTTGGTGCAAGCAGTAAGACCCAGCTCCAGTCCTGCTTTAAGCGGTGCAAAGTTGAGTCCTTAGAAAAGACTTACTTAAAATGAGAACCTGACTACTGTGCAGTCTCCGTTTAAAAAAAAAAAAATAATACTAATAGCACCATTCAGACTTCATATCTCATTCTATTTGTTAAGTGTTGCAGTTGGATAAGGACCCTTTGTAAGGTGTTTTGAACAAATTTAGTGGATATTGTGCTATGTGAAATGCTCAACACAAGTTTTATTTACCGTTTGAACTCCTCTAATTCTCTCTCAAAATCATCTGCAGTTCCATCAAGTTCTGATTCAGATCTTGGCATGAAGACTTCATCTAAAAAAATATAAATGTACAATTTTGTCTTTAAGCATTCCTTTTTTTTTTCAAAGCAATTTTATATGAATAATTGATTTGAAATATATTTATTGAGCTTAAGTTTTAATAGATTTTTAGTGTTTCAATTTTGAAATTTACATTTTAAGATTATCTAATTACCTGCATTTTTTATTGAATAACATTTAATGCCAAATATATCTAGGCTAAAATAAAATAATTTTCCCACTTGAGTGTTGATTTCAACTTTGTAATATCATGAAAACACAATGGTCAAAAGAACGCAATAGGACATCAAGTCTACAAATATCTGTGGAATTTTACTCATTAAATGGAAAACAAAAAAACAAAAAAAAAAAACCTTTCAGCATTTAATCCATTTCATAAATGCTAAATGCCAAATCATTCACTTTAAATGTTTGGAATGTCCATGTATGACAAATTCCACCACCACATCTGCATTGTGCACTAAAGACTGTGGGTTTGAATGCCTTTTTAAAAAAAGGCATTAAATTGATCTCCTTATTAAAAATGACACGATATAATTTTCTTCCTACTTTCTACAATAATATGAAAGTATCCTTCCTGGTCTAGATATGCTTTTCCTCTGCAGCCACGCCTTTGATAAGTTACATCTTTTCTTTTATTTTCTGACTAAATGAAACTTTGAAAATATTTTTATTTTAAATATCACCATAAACTGAGAAAATGAATGAAGACATTTTATAAGGGGGAAAAATGTTATGCGTCTTATCTCACACTAATGGGTATCAAAAATGAATTAAGACAAAAGTCATCTTCTTTTATAAAAGCAGAATTTTTTTTTATGTGTTTAGCTGTGTTAAGCTTTTTGTTGGTTTACTTCTACGTCATTAAATTTCCTTTTTATTATTATTTTATTAATTAATTTTAGAAATTCATAAGTCTATGGCAATACCCAATGTACATTTCCAGAAGTGGATACATAAAATTTCATATCTAATCTTTATAAATGTTTACAATGAAGCATATATAGAGTATAAGTCAGTCAATTTTGATATTTTAAGTTGGCACCTTTGGGAAACAAAAATATTTGGTAAGCCAAGTCATTCAACCTGATTGCCTATAGAACATTAAATTACCTGGGTCATGAATATCTCCATTTTCATAGTTAACTTTCTTTCTGTTCTTTTTATTTTTATTACTTGCTGCTTTAGCCTAAAGGAGAAGAAGATGAAAAAGAAACAATTGATTGATATAGTAAGATTGGAAATGAAAGTCATTGGTTTATAATATTCTTGACTTGTTCTCTATTTTCCAGCCAACTTTTCAAAAACCAAATTCGGGAAAAAAGTTGGGGCAAATCCAGGACATAAATGAACATGTGACATGTGATGTGATAATCAATGTGGTGGTGATGATGACATTAATGATATAATATAATAATAATAATAATAATAATAATAATAAATAATAATAATAATAATAATAATAATAATAATAATAATAATAATAATAATAATAATAATAATAATAATATAAAAATAATTAATAATAATAATAATATAATAATAATAATAATAATAATAATAATAATAATAATAATAATAATAATAATAATAATAATAATAATAACCATTCTTATAAGGCGATTTTCACATCTAAGTCTCAAAGTGCTTTACATCAGATTGGAAAAATGAAAACAATATTGACGATGATGATGATGATGATGATGACGATGATGATGATGTTTAATAATAATAATAATAATAATAATAATAATGACTCTTATAGAGTGAACGGTATCCTCAACAATGAGGCTCTTGGCGCTTTAAATTACATTAACACAAAACAACAAAGTATAAGACATCAAAAAAGAAATGTTTTCAAGGATTTCTTGAAAACAGACAATGATTTGGATTCTCGAAGGCCCTGTGGAATGGTGTTCCATACATACAAAATATTATTATTATTATTTATTATTATTATTATTATTTTTATTATTATTATTATTATTATTATTATTATTATTATTATTATTGTTATTACTATTATTATCATATTTTTTTTATTTTTTTTTTTTTGCAACAATAAAATACAATACATATTCGGAAAAAGAGAAAAAATACCAGGAATTTCCCGATAAAATTGGGAGAGTTGGCATGTCTGATTTGAATGATAGTTTTGCTGTAATTACATTACAAGACTTCTGAGAATATACATTCCCTGGAAAATAAAATGCAAGGGAGAAAATATTTTACATAAATTACCAATTACCAACAGAATAAAAGTGCTATACCTGCTCGACAGGTGCCTTGGCTCTAGACGAAGGAGATTCCGATGGTGACTTTCGTGGATTTTGCATATTACTCATCAAAGTCTCTTTATTTGAAGTTGCAGATGAGACATTAGCAAGTGAAGCTGAGTCCTTTGATAAAGATGCCTCTGTTTTCATAGTCGATCCTTTTGCCAAATTCACTCCATTTGAAGAAGGCGAGCTTGCAATTTTTGATGGTAATATTCCATTAGAGGCATTGGAAGATTTTAAGATTTTTTTCTCCTCTGAAACTGCTTGGGCAGAAGATTTGATATGATTTGAAATATTGACAGGAAGATCGGTTGCTTTCAGATTCTTAGAGGGCTTTGGCGTCTGAGAGGTCTGATTCTGCTGAGATAAAACCTGTTGTTTGTCTGCTGGTCTGTATTGTTGGGGTGGAATTGTTTGTTTGTTTGGTTGTTGAGAAGGAGGGGCTTGTTTAGTTGGTTGCTGCAGGTGGACAACATGTGGTTTAACTTGTGATGGATTAGAAGCAGTTGGCTGTTTATTTTGTTGATGTGAGGCAGCTGACTGTTTATGTTGTTGATGTGAGGCAGCTGACTGTTTATTTTGTTGTGGAGCAGCCAGTTGTTTACTTTGTTGTGAAGCAGTTTGTTGCTTGTTATGTTGACATGGAGCTTGCTGTCTGCTTTGATGCTGAGAAGGAGCTGGTTGTTTACAACACCTTTGTTGAGAAGGGACAGGTACTTGATGTTCTTTGACGGAGGGTTCAGATTTCTTGTTCCCCAATTGCTTTTCTGCTGGTGTTCCATTCACAGTTCTATCAGCTTCAGGGGATTTTACATGATTTGGACAAACGGGTGGAATTGATGCTGATGGCTCTGATACATTTCCATTATCTGGCACAACCTGGCCAGGCTGAGTGTGCTTCAAAGTCTGGTGAATCATGTCAAGCACCCTGTCAATATTGTTGCCATTCTTGCCCATTGTCGGGAGAGATATTGTTGGTCTAGTGGATTCAATGACCATAGATGTAGACCTAGTTGTTTCCTGCTTCATTTCTTCCTTTAACTGTGTCAACTTTTTGTGCAGTTCCTTAATTCTTTCTTGATCTGTTGTTGGTAGTTTTGGTTGCTGCGCTAAATTGTTTGCTTCTAAACCTGACTGTGATTTATACAAGAGATTTGACAATGACTTTGCCATGAGAGGTTGTCTATGATTATCATCACATTTCCGAGGGCCATTCTCTTGGCGAGCTTTTTCGTCAATCTGCAAATTCAAATACAATATGATTTGATGCAATACAATGTAATAAGACATTTGTATGACACCTGTTTCAATACAATAGCTGTTACTTTTAAGGAATTTTACAATATGTGTATCAAAAATTGGACCAATTTGCTTTATAAAATATATAAAAACATACCCAGTAAGTTCTAGTCCCCTGGAGCAATGGATCATGGGGTAATAATTCATCATTTCAGAATCAAATTACCCTAAGGATATACATAGGCCTTTCACAAATGTACTATATGTTAAGTCTAATTTCTAACTTAAAACCAGCCATTTAACTCACTCAATCCTAGAGATTTTTTCCTATTTTTCAAAATTGGAAGAAAAGTATTAGAAATGAGCATGTGTATATGTAGTTTTATTCCAACTATCATTAACATGTCAAAATGAAAAAACAGTAGCTTTGGCTTTGATATTACGCCTATAATTTGTCTCAGAAAAATGTAATTAAAAGGGATGGGGTAAAAGTGACCCAGGTAAACTACGGATATAGTCGGTGTTAGGGTTGAGTGAGTTAATTATTACTACTGGGTGAGTAGAGGTGGGAAGCGTGTGTAAGGAGGATGGGTGGAGGGAATGAACTGCAAGCACATTTGAAGTAAGCATGTTTGTAAGTGTTTTACTGTTGAGCAATATTTATAAAAATTGTCAAAATTACTTCAATGAATTGATTTTTTAAATTAATATTCAACAATTGTATAGAAAGAAATATTTATTGACAATTTTACTGACATCTTTTTAAAAAGCAAAAAAGGAGTTCAGTGATTTTTAACGAATTAAAATAGCAGCTCATCTGAACAAATTGGTGAGTATACAAAACTCATCCGCCCCATTTCATTACCATTGTCAGAACAAAAGTTTTTTTTTTAGTTTTTCTTTTTCCATTTTTGAAGAAACGCTAGCATCTGCATTTTTGACATTTTTAGCCACAAATCCTGGCCGACTATAGATCATTGTAATGTAACCAGGGGGTCCTAGGTTTGATGTGAGAAGAACTTTTTTTATTTTCTCATCCTCCAATCAGGGTTTAACATGCTAATTTCAGAGATTCCCATGGCAATGATAGCAATGGCTTGTCCCAACAGTTGTAATGGCCCTAGTGGGCTGCAAGTGGCATCCTTCATGAATGTTGTAAAGCATTTTTAGTGTGCTTTGTTTGTTTTTGTTTTTAAGGGTTTTACGGCGCTTGCAACACATTTAGGTTATATCAGCGCCAGTAAAAAGGAAGAAAATGGGATAGTAAAAAGTTCTAGAATTACAATTAAGGCACCCAAGAGTAAGTAAGACATAGGGGAACTGGGAACAAGTAGGGATCAGATGTAGATTCCAAGAGCATACCATCAATGTACTTAGTCTGATATCACCTGTAAGTCTCACCCAGACATAAGCACAAGATCCAACAAAGAGGAATACACTCAAATGCTTACATTTCATTATACATTAAAAATAACAAATTTAATAATACATAACTTCTCCCAAAACAATAACTACGCATTTGACTGTTTCCCTCCCAGCCAAGGACTCAGGCCAGGGTCGGGACAATACCAAGCAATCTCATACCAAGACTAAGACAGAAAAGCATGTTGGAAAACAGATATAAAGGGATAGAAGACATGGTATGTACCTCCCTGCCCACTGTGGAGGTAAGGAACCCCACCCAGCCCATGGCAATGATAGCAATGGCTTGTCCCAACAGTTGTAATGGCCCTAGTGGGATGCAAGTGGCATCCTTCATGAATGTTGTAAAGCATTTTTAGTGTGCTTTGTTTGTTTTTGTTTTTAAGGGTTTTACGGCGCTTGCAACACATTTAGGTTATATCAGCGCCAGTAAAAAGGAAGAAAATGGGATAGTAAAAAGTTCTAGAATTACAATTAAGGCACCCAAGAGTAAGTAAGACATAGGGGAACTGGGAACAAATAGGGATCAGATGTAGATTCCAAGAGCATACCATCAATGTACTTAGTCTGATATCACCTGTAAGTCTCACCCAGACATAAGCACAAGATCCAACAAAGAGGAATACACTCAAATGCTTACATTTCATTATACATTAAAAATAACAAATTTAATAATACATAACTTCTCCAAAACAATAACTACGCATTTGACTGTTTCCCTCCCAGCCAAGGACTCAGGCCAGGGTCGGGACAATACCAAGCAATCTCATACCAAGACTAAGACAGAAAAGCATGTTGGAAAACAGATATAAAGGGATAGAAGACATGGTATGTACCTCCCTGCCCACTGTGGAGGTAAGGAACCCCACCCAGCCCATGGCAATGATAGCAATGGCTTGTCCCAACAGTTGTAATGGCCCTAGTGGGATGCAAGTGGCATCCTTCATCATGTTGTAAAGCATTTTTAGTGTGATTTAGAGCACGGAATAAGCTGTCTAAGTATCATCTTTATTATAAAATTTAACGACCTCGTTAAAAAAATTATTAATGCTATCTGTTACTGCTCATTTATCTATTAAAATAATACCTTTCTCTGTTTTTGACGAGCCCTTTTTGCAGCTTTGTTAGCAGTTTTATTCCTGTTGCTTTCATCAGTCCCATTAATGAAGCTAAGCAATTCATCCAAGCCTCGTTTCTCCATCATTGCCTTCTGGTGTTTGTCCTTCTTTGTTTCCACAGCTGGGGTGCTCTGTACCAGGGTTGACTTATGTTTGGTTTCATTCTATGGAAATGTTAAACAGGTTTTTTATTTATTTGGATTTAACTTTGTGCTTTGAATTCATTATTTGTGTATTCACCTTATAGAGTATTTAATTCAAAACTATTACAATAGACCATCTATATATTTAGGTTAAATCAAAAAGTTTTTAAAAATAACCAAAGGGTGAAATGAACAAGAAAATTATGCAATTAATTCTGAGTTAAATGTTCAGAACCCATATGTCGGTAAGTCACCAATGAAAATATAAAGAACAAACTTCATTTGATAGTTATAGTTCACAAAAACTTACCTTCTTCTTTAATTTCTCCCTTAATCTGTCTTTTATCTCAAAGTAGTTTGGACTTGTTTTTGCTCCCTGGGGCTGATATGTGAACAAAATAAAAAATTAGATAAAAGAGAATGATTGTATTATCATTATGTATTGGATAAAAAAGGCAGGAAAAACTGAAAATTACTAGTTCCGAAAATGAGAAAATTTCAACCATAAAAGACAAACAAGGCAACCCAAGGACAATTATCTTGATCACAAGAAAAAAAAGTTAAAAGCTTTGTGATTTTACTTCACAAGAAGAAAATCGTGTACAGTACTTTATACTTATACATGGAAAGCTTTAAATAAATTTACTTATAGAATTAAACATGCAAACACACACATTAGCCCTTTATAGCCTTCTATGGTGAGATTAAACTTCTTTCCAATCTTAAATCTCCCGTCATGAAACTGCTTGAATGAAACTTCAAACTGTCAACTTGTTTTCATTTTTCCAATATTTAACTGCTTGTAACTTCCTACTTGTTTTCACCGAGCATTTACAGCGAGGTGACTCAGAATGGAACTAGAGTCAAATCACAAACCGTCGATTGCTCATATTATGACAAGTTTCACAAACTATCATATCATCAAAAAAGTATCAACACAGTGCATAGTAATAATAAAGGTTTATACACACTATGTACTAAAATCGTGATTTATCCCAAAACAACTAATGATTTTTGTTTATAAATTAAGTGGACCCTTCTTTTCTGACGCTTCTGTGACTGGTTGTTTACTTGGGACTTGCTGCAACGACCTAGCACTAGTGAATACTTGAAAGAAGATATTTATTTTCAGCAGGATATGGCAATTTAAAATCCTTCCTTGATGAGATCTTGCCAAACAGATGGTTGCACTGAGGGGTTTTCTTGAATAGCCTTTATGTTCACCAGCTCAAAGCAATGAATTTTTATATGGGGCACCTAAAGGACAGAGTTTACCCAATAAAACCTACAACAATTGCTGAGTTAGAGCAATCATTGAATGCGAATTAAGGTAAATACCAAAGGTAAAATAGAAATAATTTGCCCCCAAAGTACCCGACAAAGCCAAAATTGTCAATTTCAACGCGAAGTTACAAAATATCAGCGATCGTGCCTCTTGCCTCAGTCAGCGTATGAGAGAAGTGAATACAGCAAATGTTGTAGTTGCAGTTTCGTTTTCAGTTGGCTGGTGAACGCAAAGCTATAAATCTTGTTTTCGTATACATCATTTTAAAGCTGTGATTTTAATTTATTTTTTTTGATACCAGAATAGTCCAAATTTTCAAAATTTTCTTTAATTTTTTTATCAATTTTAAGTTAACTTGAAATTTCAAACTTTGAAAAAAAATCATAAAAATGCGAATCTGGTATCGAATGAAAGCTTGTTCAATTTTCTTTCCGATGCTGATGTGATCAGCCGATGGAGAGAAAAGACAACTGTCAGTTACGGTGTTCGAGTAGCAGAGCGCCGGTTCCAAAATTGGAGTTTACTCTTCTTCAACTCAGAGCTATGAAATAACGGCAAATCACATGAAAAAAGCATAAACATTTTTTTTAAAGATGAAGATTTGAAATTTAATTTGATACCAAACACGTTTTATTTGACGGACTAAAAATGAGAGATAGAGTGACGATTTGAGTTGAAATTTTCTGTTTTGCCAATAAAAACATGGCTCGATAAAAGGGTTTGCCGTAGCTAATACTATCTTGATAATATGTAATTTTCCATTGCTTTGATTACAATGGAACAAAATTTACATCAGTTTGAGAACAAGCGATGACAAAACATTATAAATAATGATGTTTGACGATATAAATAATGATGTTTGTTAATTCTTACACTTGTCAAAAATTAAACAAATAAAATAAACAGCTGGTTTAAAATTATTTAAAGTGTGTATACATTTTTTTGGAGACACCTGTATAATGCACATTTTATATATCATTAAAGTGACCCATTAAAGTGTGGGGCGAAGTGGTTAAGGCATTGCATTGTGATTCGGATTTGCTAACTTCGACAACATAGGTGATTACTGTTGACATCAGACATCCTGTTTGATGGAGTATCTATTTTCTTTCATGGAATGCCAAGGCGACGGGATCTAATGGTGCCGTTGCCGAAGGATGTAACTTTTATTTTTTCTTAAAGTGACCAACTGTCTCTTATTATTAGTACATGAAATGAATGACGAATTAGTATTATCTTTTGAAAAAAAGTAAGATGAGATCCGATAAGAGAAAACTTGAATCCCACCATCTAGGTCATCACCAGTAAAAAGTTAAAATGGGATATAGTCAAATAGATTTAGAGATTAACTGTTCTCTAAGACCCCCAGAAAATTAAAGGGGACTAGTCTTAAAAAGAGAACAGGCAAATTGTGAACACATTTAATTTTTGGATATAATTATTTATTTTCATTGTAGACTAAAGGATTAAATATACAAT
Source organism: Berghia stephanieae (assembly GCF_034508935.2). Lineage (NCBI taxonomy): Eukaryota > Metazoa > Mollusca > Gastropoda > Nudibranchia > Aeolidiidae > Berghia > Berghia stephanieae. The sequence continues at coordinate 106,408,518 of NC_088361.1, read as the reverse complement.
AACGAAAGTAAGACTTACATTGTTGTGACCAAAGAATTCACAATAGCAGCAGTCACAGTATTTCCCTTCTTTCTGATTTGATGATGTACTGGAACTTCTTTCAGAGCAGCTATCATCCACACTATCACAATTGTCATCATGATGTACTTTACACTCCGAATCCACACACGGTGCTGTGGTGCCAACTCCGATGTTATTGACTATGGTCGAGGAGGGAGGGTTTGTATTTGCGTTGATGCAAGATGTTGGTAATGTTGAGGGATTGGACAGGGACAAGGGTGAGGAGGAGGAAGAAGAGGAAGCGGATGAAGAGGAAGAAGACACCCTGGGTACGGCAGAGAGAGAGCTTTGTGTTGAAGCTGCTTGAGGCTGGGTCACCGGGATCTGTTGTGTGTCACTGGTTTTAATAGTGGTAGGCGGGGGACACGGAACAGAGTGTGGACAAGATCTACCAGGTTTGAGGTGGTTGTTAGAAAAGAAATTCTTGGAGGAAACAGTACTTTGAGGAACTGAAAGAGTAGTAGGAACTGATTGGAGGGCTGTCCCAGAAAAAGGATTCACCGGTTCTCCCTGCTGATTAAGTAGAGCAAATTTATTAGGCCCTGGAGCTGTAAATTTTTTGCACTGTAAAGAGTGTGTTTTCTCCCACTTGCTTGTGGTTACAGCATTGCCACCAAGAGGAACAGGTCTAGAGGATGGAGGTCCATGACAAGATCCATTAACTGCTCTGGAGGCCGATACAGAAGTAGTGACCAGTTGACTGGATACAACTGAAGACGGTACTGCAGAAGGCACTGATGATGTGAAGAGAGGGAGTGATGATGATGAAGAATTGAGGCAGGCCTGGGGGATTTTTAAAAAGGATGAGAAATCCAGTGGTTTTGTTGTGGGATCAACCGAGCTCCCTTCTGTATTGCTAGTATTCACGCTTGGTGATAGAAAATTTTCATTGCCTTTGCCAGCAACAGATTTGAAAGCACTACTAGTGTTTGTCAATGTCTGCGTGTTGTGAGTGTTGAGATTTAGAGCTTCAAAACTAAATGCAGGCATTCCATCAACAACCGGAGCTGGGGGAAGTAGATCAGAGGTTAATCCAGAAAGGCGAGGATGTGCTTGATGCTGGTGCTGAGATGCCAGCGAGCCAGGCCGAGGATTGTCCCAATCACTGGTTTAAAAAATAAATAAATAAATAAAAGTTCAAGATATCGACCAATCTTTGTGATATATAAACATACAGTACAGATTAAGCCATGAATATAAAATTTATCTCAAGTTTTGTTTGTTTTTAAGGGTTTTACAGCACTTGCGACACATTTAGGTCATATCAGAGCCAGTAAAAAGGAAAAAAGGATAGTCCCAAAAAATTATAGAATTACAATTGAAAGCACATGAGAAAAAGTGTAAAGTAAGACAAAGGGGAATTGGTTCAAATAGGGAACAGATGTAGATTCCAAGAGCATACTATCAGTGTACTGAGTTGAGATCACCTAAATGTCTCATCCAGCACAGGTCTCCACTAAGAGGAAGACACATGTTTAGAAATCATATATATATGTAAAAGAAAAAAATAATACAATACATAACAGAAACATGATTTAGAAGGGAAAAAATATCTCCCAAAACTAACTATACATTTGACTGCTTCCCTCCCAGCCAGGGCCAGGTCAAAACCCAAGTAATCTCATCCCAAGACAAAGACAGAAAGCATGTTGGAAAACAGCTATAGGGGGATAGAAGATGATGTAAGTACCTCTCTGCCCACTATGGGAGGTTAGGAACCCCACCCAGATCTTAAGTTTTAAAAAATTAAGTTTAAAAAAATAAATAATTTATATTTAATGAGTAACGCTTGACCATTCCAGAAAAATAAATCTTTTTTAATGAAGAATAATAAAGAATGAGCAATAAGTTTAAAATATATAATACATAATTCTTTCAACTCATGAAAGAAAAAAAATCTTGACAAAACTTTAAAACTTAATTAAAAAAACAGACCACAAAATGACATTCAACTGCAAACCTGTATGCATGATAAAGGTGATCATGTGTACTGGCTGGATCATCCAAGTCCAGTAGTTTGATGGGAGGAAAAAGCGGAGATGGAAAACTAAACATATACCTTTGTCGTGGAAGACCATGAATATGAGGGTATAAATTCAATTCTGCAGGGGGTGGGGAAACTGGCACCTGAAATGTACAATGAAATATATCATTACCCATTACTGAACTTAAAAATTAACAAGATTGTAAATGGTATCTTTCATCTCTGAGAAAAAAAAAAGCAAAAGCAGTTTTTAGTGGTAGGAAAAAGCATGTTAATTGGCCATGTTAAGTAGCTCTCCAGAGCATGTTTGGTACTCCACAGTCAGCGAGACAATTAGAGGTTGAAACTTAGCAATGTACAGGGGAGAACAAGAGTTCAGTGCCTCGAAAGAAGGAAGAGATATTTTATAGTCGATGCAGGCTCTGACAGGTAGCCAATGTAAAACCTGTAGCATGTCTGATCATCTCCCTACTGATTAAAGACCCCAGACAGGGTGAAACCAAGAAGCCTCATTCTCGAACCTGGACAAAAAGCCTCATGGAAATTACAAATGATATAGAGGGATAGAAGAGATGGAATGAATAACAAACTGGCCCAGCCAGTGTTAGTTACATCACAATAAAAGGCAATTCCACTTCCATTCGTCACATATAAATTATATATTAACACTTAAACAATAAGCTTTTCAAAGTAAAAAAAAAAAACAGATTTGCCAATCTGAGAGCATGTATTTGTTTGGTAGAAATGCAGATTTGGTTGCTTATGACAAACACGAAAAAGACATGTCCAGAAACTACTTACTTGCAGAGGCAGTGAAGTGGAAATTACATGGCCACTTTGCTTGAGGCAGGCATGGCACTGACAGGCAGCACAGATATTTGAGTTTAATACATTGCCATTACTATTTGTCACACCATCAGCCACACCATCAGAGCTGCCAACCAGGTTGTTTGCTACATAATCACTAATGTTGCTTGGTGGAACTCCTGAATTTGCTATTTCTTCTTCAAGTTGTTTAGATAGATGACTGTCTATACGAGGCTGAAACTGAATAAACATGAAAAATGTGAATTAAAATAAATGATCATCGATTAAAAAAAAAAGGTAAGGGGGTTACAATTGTTCCACACAGCCCCAGTTTTTTGCCAAAAAGCACAAATTACTGGCAAATCTAAAAATCATAAAGATATTTTTTACAGATAGATATACCAGTAACTTGCAAACCTTATTTTAAATTTTGGGAAATTCTATCACCCGTTGACTCAAATGGTTATTAACAATATTTGCTAGAGTATGATGATCCATCCTTAATTAGACCTTGGCCTTGGGAATCATTAGGTTTAGTTGTGCATACCTACAGACTATTACCGGACAGATTTTTATTGATGTCTCCAAAGATTTGTCTTGCTCTATGTTAATTCCCACAATACTTATAGTATAATAATTAAAATAGACGAGTTCCTGTTCGTAATAGCCTTTATTTCTCCACAAATATTACAGGCTCTCCACTATCTTTTTTTTTTAAGAACAACAATGACGATGATGACAAGAACATTAATAATAACAATAAAATAAAAATAATAGTAGCATTAAAAATAATATTAAACTTTAATATCCAATTTGGCACCATTTTTTAAACTTCAAAAACATTAATTCACCACACAAATTTTCATATTTCTCTCTCCATGACTATTCTTCCAGCCTCAGTTATCATTTTCCCTAGTCCTATTATCTAATATAATTTTTTCAAATTGTCATGTCTTTTTAAATTTCAGAAATATTTCAATATTCTGATTTTGAGGTTGCACCAGCAATTTTTGGTGTTATTTTCAAGTGAATTATTTCTTCATCTGTCTATGGAACCTTCATAACTCTTCTTTAACGGATCCTTTCACACTAGATTATGTTAACACGAACATACAAAAAAAAAACAGAAACACAAATACACTCTCATATCACTATCACACAGGGTAATGATTTTTCTTTTCAGCACCACTTTCAATCTTATCATAGATAAACTAGGATTGGGAGCGAATATTTTCAAATGTAAACCTTTGATTCAATTGCTTTTTAAAGCAGTTCACTATTATTTTGATCTATAGCTCTAAAAATTCCAAAACCGACGAAAGTACCTGATGACATTGAGCACAACTATGAGGCACAGTTCCATGGGTTGGAAGGGTAGCCTGCTCATGGTTGACATGATGATTTTGCATCAACTGATGGGCCTCTAGACTATCCCACATTGGCAACTGTACAAAAAGAGAATTTGATAATTAACCCTCTAACGGTAAAACTGAATGTCCTTCAAATCATAATGTCCACCACACTGATGACTTAAACCCTGTTTTCACCAGTTACATCACTGTCACGTTCACATGTCGAGAGAAAAAAAGATATTCAGACCTGCTACATGTGACAAACAAAACATCCAAATAAAAATCTGGAGAGAAAAAAAATCAAAATTTGGCTAAATTTGACTTCCATAAAGTCTGTATGAGCCAATATGAATATAATCTAATATGAAAAATTGAATCTTCCATGTTGAAGGGTAATGACAGAATGTATACTGGAAAGAATAGAACTTCATTTCCAGTCGACCTGTTATGAGATGATATAGGAAGTAAAGAAGTAATGTAATTAAAATAGGTGTCAACAGGATCAGGGAGCCAAATGTGCCTATAGTTATTCCAAAAAAATATTTTAAAAGCTGTGGATTCTGTTTAAATTCAATCATTATCAATGACAAAAACAAATTTTTAAAAGAAACAATGTAATCTAAATATGTGATATAATCCCAAAAGATGAAAACAATCAATGCCACTAAATCAGAATTGAATTCCCTATGCCAAAAGCAGAATTCGAACATTTTCATGACTTTTCAATTTTGATCATTTCAGGAAATCGTACTCACCTTACAATAGATACATAAATAACCACGCCTCTCATGTAAACAATGGCAGTGATCCGTAAATATGGCGAACTACAAAGGTTTTTCTATCAATGGTATGTGTCTAAGTTAAAATACCCACTGTTCTACCACTTGATCAATAGAACCAACACAGAAAACTGTAAACTTAAGTGTTTATAATATGATCGAGAAAATTGTGTGATAACAAGTCACCCCCCATTTGGCAGTATAAAAACAATAATGATCAGAGAGGTTTTTGTTTGTTTGTTGTTGCTTTAGGTCTCTTCCAACACAATTGAGGTTATATGAGAGACCGCTGAAACAAAAAAACAAGCAATCTAACAAAAATAGTACAAATGTAAATCAAAATCATAACCTAAAGATATCATAAGCTAAATTATAAATAACCAAGAACAAACAGGCAGAAGATTTACAGAAAAAAAAATATCCCCTGTCAAAAATACAATCACAAACCAAAGAAGCAGGATAGGCTAGTAAAGAGAAGAAGAAACGACATCACTATCGGATCGTACACCCATGCGAACATCATAGGTATATGATTCAAGGGTGATGCTCCCATCCAACCACCCGCGATCAGAGAGGTTAATTTCATTCACGTTATTGTTTACATGTTTTGATTGGTCAAAAATCTACTGGTTAATTCTAACAATTTTTTTGTTAAAATTTGAAAAATTTTTAATTGAAAGAATGTGCATTACAATCTAATCAAAATATGCTACAATCAACTACATTTAAAGATAAGTCACATTACATATCGGGGGGTGTCAAACTCTTTAACTGTGCAAGCACCACGTGTGATAAAATTTTCTTTAGTTTATATTAAAGCCCAACCTCTCCCCTACCCTTGTGACCAACAGAGACTAACCACAATCCTGTTATTTGGTGGGAATAATTATGTGATCTAAAGGTACATGACAAGTGTTATCACATATGCCGGCATGCATATTATGCCGCACTGCTCTTATTATTTTTCTCAATATCACCTCTTTTGCTCTTTTATTGATAGAATGGATGCCCTCGATCACAACTTGGATTAAAATCAAAATTACAAAACTGATTTTAAAATCTGTCTTGATTTCTCCTAAACCATAGAGAGAGAAAACCTGGGAAATTCTAGGTTAAAAACATGAACTGATTGCTCTGTATTACCACTTGAGATATGTGAAAATGTCAAAAAAGATTTTATTTACAGTGTCAGAAAGAAAAGAAAGGAAAAATAAGAAAGTCACGGTTTGGAGTGTGGGAATCAGTTTGTTACATAATTTTGATTTGTGCTTTTATCAAAATTATGATCTACTTATGTAAAACATAAGAATTTACTTACTTGCATGGCATGAGGCTCATCACTGCAATCTTGGTGATCAACACAATTGTCTGCTTCATCAAAGTCATCATCTTCATCATCGCCTGCATTGCCATCAATATTATCAATTAAATCATCAAGAGTCAAGCCCTTAAGCCTCTTGTCCTTTCCATCACACGACAGCATTGCCTCTCTTAGTTCATCCCTGAAATTTACAATCAATTAAATTAAATCCAATCAAACATCTTAAAAATTTCAATCGTCGTTGATTTTTGTTTGGTTTTTATGTTTTTTGAGTGTTTAATTTAATAAGTCTCAGATTGATATCTGGCCCAAATACTTAATATTCCACAACCCTTCAAAGAATACCAAACAGCCCCAGCCAAGATTGCAACTCCATAAGCAGTCATTTTTCCAATCGTCTATTCGACCGTGGAACAGTCTACTAATTAAAAAATATTTTAAGAGCAGTTAAGACACCATGAAGCTCAAGAAGAAGAAAACTTCCCCACCAAAATGGGGTATAACCAGCAGTGACACCTGCTTTTTTAAATATTTATTTTAAAGGGGGTTTTAAGGCAATAGTGAAACTTTTTGGTCATTTCAGCACCAGCAAAAAGGGCACAGAGGTAAAGTCAAAAGCCTATAGGTTATAATTTATATGTGCTCAAAGGCAGCTGAGAAAAAGGTAAGTACAGGAACTTGTTAAACTAGAGGCAGATCTACAAGCAATCTCTCTTTATGATGAGTCAATGACCTAAATGTTCTAATCAGACGAAAGTAAAGAATAAAAATCAAAGTAAAATAAAACAAAACAAAAATGTATTTTCTATCAAACAAGCACTTACGTCAGAACTTTCTCACAATCGTAATAGGCAGTAATTTTGTCCTCAACATTAATGGGAGAGACTGAGCCACTGCTGGATGTTGTGCTGGACATCGATGGTGGGGTAATGTCCATTACATTATGCGTGTGATCCAGAGCAAAATTAAAAGAACTTGGTGGAGGAGGTAGAGTGGTTCCCTTGTCTGTGTTGATTATCCCACAGGTAATCATGTGGGTTATGGTACATTCATCACAAGTACATCTGAATATTAGAGTTAAAATATGCTTGAGTTTAGATGTATTTATAATCACAATCACGATACCTTCTAAACATTGTGACATTATTTGATCCTTTTAGAATCATGAAAAAGATTATAATAAAATAAAAAATTAAATTAATAAATAAAATTCCCTTTATTCATCCCATAGGGGAAATTTGTCTCTAGGCTCTATTCCAAGGGAAGACTGGAACAACCCAGGTGTCAGCCGCTGTGCAGCACCGCACATTGAGCTAGGGTGAGATGACTTGCTCAAGGCCACACAGCGCAGCTACGGGTGATCGAACTCTGTACCTTGCGGGTTTGAAGCAAAGACCGTACCGCTGAGCCGCTCTGCCCCAATGATTACCGTTTAAGAGATTATGATACATAATACCCACTCAAAACAAAACAAAAAAACACTGACTTTCCCATTGAAATCCCACGCCAATAAATAACAATCATAAAATGGAAAAGAAGCTTTAATTCAATTTACAAATACAAATGATGAGCACATTTCAGGTTTCCACTCTTTCAACAAGACATGATGAATGAGCACTGAGATGTCTTAAGTGTCTCATTCATCATGTTTTGTTGATGATGGGGAAACCAGAAATGTTAACATTATTTTGTCTTTAATTTAATTGAGGCTTCTCATCCATTTGACTAGCGCTATTTACTTCTTTGAGCTTTAAGCAGCAACATTTGGATCATACCTTAATGCCCCTTTACAGAAGTCTAACACAGATTTTTATTTCTCCACTAATAAAACACTTAATTCCCCCCCCCCCCCCCCCCTATCACACTGACATTAAATATCACTACCACAGGCTTTATTTGACATTGTTACACACACATGTTTTTATGTTTTTAAGGGTTTTACAGCGCTTGCAACACATTTAGGTTATATCAGCGCCAGTAAAAAGGAAGAAAATGGGATAGTAAAAAGTTCTAGAATTACAATTAAAGTACCCAAGAGAAAGGAAGACAAAGGGGAACTGGGAACAAATAGGGATCAGATGCAGATTCCAAGAGCAAACCATCAATGTACTTAGTTTGAGATCACCTATAAGTCTCATCCGGATACAAGCACAAAATCCAACAAAGATGAATACACTCAAATGCTTACATTATACATTAAAAATAACAAACATAATAATACATAACAGAGAGATGATTTACAAGGAAAAAAATATCATCTCCCAAAACAATAACTATGCATTTGACTGTTTCCCTCCCAGCCAAGGAATTCCAGCCGGGGTCAGGACAAAACCAAGTAATCTCATTCCAAGACAACGACAGAAAACAATTGGAAAACGGGTATGGTGGGATAGAAGACACAGCATGTAACTCCCTGCCCACTATGGGAGGTCAGGATCCCCACCCAGCACACACATTTAGAACTAATGAAATAAATTCAACCAAACAGCTTACTATGTGATGTGTGTAGCACGCCCAGAAGCCTGACGTATTTAACTGTGCTCTTCCTATTTTGTGAGGCCTTGTGATTTTGAACAATTTAACATTTTTTTCTACACTGGATTTTTATTCCACTCCGTGTGCCATCGTCCAATAAATCTTGTGATATAATTTTTACAATTTTTTTAAAAGAACGAAATATTTTAATCAACACAAATTTTAAAATGGATTTTGTTCCAACACAATAATTTCTATCCTCCAAGACAGTTGACATTCTGGTAAAACTTATGTTAAAAACATTGATGAAACAAGTACACAGTAGTTGTTTTCATCAACCTGGGGGTGGCTTTCATAAACAAAGTCCTATTGAGATGTGTATCGGCACCAGCCATCATCCTGCAGAACCATGACCACCTGTGTTAACAATAAACTGTGTGAGGATTGTACCATGACCAAACTCAAGTGCTGATGTTGGAGACTTAGAACCAAAACACACAGTTGAAACACATTGCCAGAATGCGAAATGTGTTAAAACCAATCATTTTTGAGTGTGTCAAAACCAATCGCATTTTCCAAAATAACAACACCTTGAAACAATAACGACAATAGGATAGAAAGTGACGTCACTCAGCTTTGTTTTTGTTTTCAGCAAGCCATTTTTATGAAAAGTTCTCACCAGATTCTATCAAGCAGATTATAAACATTCAAGGATACACATAATTGTGTGTGTTGGTATAACATATCCGGTTGGCGAATGTTGTGAGTAAAATAGTTAAACTCACAGCATCAATAGTGAACTGATCTCAAAACAAAAACCAACTGAGGTTGTCAATGACGAAACCAAAACATTAGAAATATCAGCAGTAGATAATAATACCAGCAGAGGCTGTGTTAAAACCACCAACAATCAAAATAAAAGTTGGCATTTCACCCAGTAGAACTGAATTCAATTACACATAAAGAAAACAATTTGCAGAAATAGAAATAGCACAGAGCCATGTAACAAAACGAATGACATGTCAATGATGAATGAAATCAATTCACAGAATAAAATAAAAGTGTCACATTTTAAAAAGTTTGGCCAATCATTAAATTCAAGATCAGTCTGTAACGAAAAAGACAACAGACAACACAACAAAGAACACTGGAGTATGAACAAATTGACTTTGATGACACATTATTCATTACAGAGACATGGTTAAAAAAGAAAAATTGTGATCACGTCATGGACAAAACAACATCTGAGAGAAATAGCAGGGATTATATTGCAGAGCCAAAATTATTTCTCATACCCGCCTACACAAAATTCAACAGTAACACTAAACCAAACAAAACAATGCTACAGACATTTTATATATTATGGCATTTAAGTGATCTTTTTCCTGTTGTTGACAGCCATCATTACGAGTAAGCGATTGATTAAGCTATCATGGGCTGAGAACTGAGTGGTAGCCTTAAGGGGAAAAAAAATTTCTCTTACCACTGTGGAAACTTAAGAAAAATTAATTTTCTTCTAATGAGACCAAATTGCTGTGAAATCTAAATCTGTAATATTTCCACCAGTTCCATAAATATGTAATTTCACCAAATTTCCGTAACAGTTACAGATGATCCTTTAAACTAAACAGGTATAATATTTCTACTTAAAAACAAAAACACTAATATGGAAAATCACAATGAGTTGACATTGAAAAAGAAGTTAGTGCTAGGATCGGACTGGCAGCTTGCAATTTTAATGGGCTCAGGAATATTTGGAAATCAACATCCAGGCACTAACATCTAAATAAGGATCTAACATTCCAATGTGTGCTCTATTCTTCTGTATGCAGCAGAAACTTGGAGAATGAACAAGAAGATAGAGAGTTGCCTCAGAGGATTTGAACGAAAATGCCTTTATAAAATCCTGAAACTTGGTTGCAGCAGCATATCACCAACGAAGAAATCTCCAGTCGCACAAGAATGCAAAACATTGTGGATGAAGTAAAGCTCAGACAATGAAAATCTCTGGGGCCGTTCTCAGAATGAAAAAGTCCAGACTGCCTGCACAGTACTAAGATGGTCCCCACCAGAAATGAAAAAGAGAGGAGAACATTGGGCAACTGGAGGATGACAGTCAATGAGGAGACGAAAGAAGCTGGAAAGACATGGAATGAGCTGAACTGGCTGGCCCAGGACACAGATGCCTGGAGGAACTTTGTTGGCGTCTTATGTTCTACCAAGGAACCAAGAGGATAAGTAAGGACAATGAGTTGAACTCCTTTAAATATGCAAGGTGAACTGCCTGAAGTCCTCTCATTACATCAATTGACTTGCAACTATTCTTTTAATATGGTGTGGTTATAGAATATGAAACTTTTATAAAGATTAATATTAAAAAATATGATTGGATCTAAAATTCAAGTCACAAATGAGACAATACCTTTCTCTTTTACATCGATGACAAAGGACTTTTTCTTTGGAGGATTTATGACCAGACACCAGACTTTTCATAGTTTCTTCACCTATGAATGAATCTTTCATTAAGTGGTTCTTAAGGAGCTGCCTTTGTTGAGTTATAAAACTCTTTGCTCTGTGAGACACTTGCTTCTGGGTATTCTGCAAATAACATTGAAATTGTCATGGAGCGCATTGGAGCCAGTGCATGTACAAACATTGAATCTGAATGAAGCTAATGAAATGAAGACTTGTATTTTTAAGTATTTTAAACGATACAAATTTCAAATTTCACATTTACATACCACTCCAGTAATGTAATTTATTACCATTTTTAAATTAAAATAGAAAACAAATTCTAAATTTGAAAAACTGACAACTTCCATGTTTTGTCCAACAAACTGTGATTGTAATTTCTACTCCTGTCTTGTCATATCCAGCAACATACTACACTGAATTTCATTTGCAAACTTATAATTAAATTAGAACTCTTCAACATTATGTATTCTTTAATTCTTGGAAACCGTGCAGCTGAACACAAGACTAGAGCTAGTCACAATCGATAATTCTTTAATACAAAATAGGCCAATCAACTATTGAAAGCTTTGATTTAATAAGGACTAGGCGTTAAAATGGATACAGCACTTGTTGGATTGTGTTTTATTTAACACATTTCATCACATTTATTATTGCTACTATTTTAAACTCTTTGGAATACATGCAGAACTTATAAAAACCAGTGAAATGAACATCATGTTGTAAGACACTCATATGACTTCTCTGTCAAGTTCTAAAAATATTGTATGACACTCACTGTAAATTCCTCTTGACAATAATTTTCAATAAGTTGTTGACAATCTCTCCATACAACAACCACAACAGACATTTCCTCCTGAAATTTAAGTAAACGCTTTCGCACACTACAGAAAGGGTCTTCTCGTGACTTTTCATACTGCAATGATCCTTGTCTGAAAAAAAAATAATTAAAGTTTTAAATGTTTAAAGACTTCATTTTCTTTTGCAACAAGTACTAATTGTAAAATTAAAACAGAGAGACTTATAAAAATAATTTTGATACACTGAAGTAAGTATTTTGAGCTGGAAGGCGTTTTCAGAAAAATAGTTAACACATCAAGCCACCGTCAACAATCCCTGCTGTTTCTGCAATCTTAATTCAAAAGATCAGACACAGTCTGGTCATTTCAGATTGTAAAATTTGTCAACAATAATAAACATCTTATCAAAAGACAAAATTGGTCAGTTTAATTGCTATTTAGTGTGTGAAAAAAATGACATATTTATAAAATATGGTCTATTCTCACATTGTAGGCAAAAAGATACAATTGTAGCTGATCATTATGCATTGAAAAAGAATAAACAATTTTATATATGTATTTTTTAAATTAAAGAAATTTAGTCTCTTGATCACATTTTACCTTAGCTGTTCTAAAATTGTAGGTCCAACACAGCTGATGGCAGGGTCATTGTGAGCAATTGAATGAAACAGATGCTTATTTAACAATTCCCATGTGACTTGAAACTGCTTCAAATGGTCAGTCTGAAAAGAGAAGAAACAATTGACATTCATTACTTGAAAAAATTAATGGGTTGAAATTGTGGGCGAAAGGATATCATGAGGGGACACAGTGTTACTTAGTTTAAACAATGATAACATAAGCTCAACGTCAAATCACCTGATCTACATTGAAATACCAAGGTTTCTGGGTTTCATGTTAGATATCCATTTTTAAAAAAAATTTAAACCAGACAATTTATACACTTTATCGTAGAGATGCAAAGATATGCCTCAGCTCAGCAATAAGAATAATAAAGAGGATAGAAAGAGTTTGATCACAGAAAATGAATTGGCTTAGTTCGCTTTGAATCTACACCCACTGCATTTTGCAACATTTCATTTCAAAAAACCTATCTAATTGACATTTTTCAAGTCCACCTGAGTGAGAATTTGCAATTTGTTGTGTCAGAAATTACAAATGATAACACATTTTTAAAAAACTTTGAATTTGCTGATTTCCCCTCATAATCCAAGTGAAACTGGTCCTCTCTTAAAAATGAAATCTGTATTTTCCTAGATGAAAAGAAAAATAAATCTTTAAGCCATTCACCCCTGAGGCAAACAGGCTTATATTGATCCCATGTTGAGTCAAGGTTTTTAGGGATTTCATTTTTCTTTTCTTTTCTCACTTTTTTTCTTCTTACTTTCTTTTCTTTCTTTTTTTTTTTTTTTTTTTTTTTTGTTTGGTATCCCAGCACTATCTGTTAAATCTGATCCCATTGCAAAAGGACACCAAGCACTTCATACTATCCACACTACCGACAAATCCCTTTATATGAAGAAATAAAAAATTAAAGACCAGTTCATTTAAATATTATATCTTATCTTAAGCCTGCTTACGAATCATAAATCAAAAGATGAAAACTGACTACCAAAGGACATATAAACAAATAACATATTGTTAAGCAAAATCTATTTAAAACTTACCAAGCCACCCAGGTATTGTGCTAAAAGATGAGCTTTCTTGGTAATAAGGTCATAATGGTACAACAACGTACTGGTGAAATCTAATGCTAATGCTGGATTATGAACACCATTTTCATTCAACTTCTGCAGAAGACCCGTCTTGATTTCAATAACCATTTCCCTGACTTGGGACTCTAAGCGTAAAAACAACTGATGAGGATCTTTCTGGCACAACCTTTTCAAATAATAAATAAATAAAATTTAAGAACTTTTTAAAAATCATAAATAGAAAAGAATGTTTAAAAAAACAACATTGGAAACAGTTCAACATAACATATGCATTAAAGGTGTATTATGACGATTGCAGATCAAACTCAATTTGAAATAAGTAAATGGCTGAACAGAAAGAAAAGACACAAGCCTCCTACTGTTCCAAAAGATACAAAAGAAAAGAAAAAGGAAAAGGGATGAATAAAGGGAAGAGAAAAGTTACTTTCTTTATAATAAAGATAAGAACATTGATTTCACACACACACACACACACACACACACACACACACACACACACACACACACGAGAGAGAGAGAGAGAGAGAGAGAGAGGAAGAGAGAGAGAGAGAGAGAGAGAGAGAGAGAGAGAGAGGAGAGAGAGAGAGAGAGAGAGAGAGAGAGAGAGAGAGAGAGAGAGAGAGAGAGAGAGAGAGAGAGAGAGTCTGATCACTGTAAAATATTTTTTAATGGAGCATGTCTGTCATAACTGGAAATTGTAGTTAGTGAAAGCAAATAACTATCAATCTATTATAAAACAATGACATGAATCTCATTCTGTTTAACGCTCAACTTGCATAGAAACTAAATAGGTTCAACCCAAATTACAGACCTTGTTTTTCTCGCCTCACAATCGACACAACTTGCTGGGTGTTAATATCAGATGAGATGAATTCGTTTCCTATTTAATGGGCATCAAGCAATTGCTCAAGGCTTTGACAATATTTATTGTTATATATTTGCATGAATACAGCAGCACATATAATTCTTTAAAGAAAAAGAAAAACACTATCACCATACATACTTGTGAATTAAAAATTTCAATCTTTCTCCTTGCTCTTGAGATAATGCTGGCTCATCTGTACAAGTATGTAGATCTTTCACTATCGTTCTAAGCTCCACCCAATTCTTTTGCAATTCCTTTGTTTCCTGGGCATGGTTCTCCCTGCAATCACTGAGGATTTCATTCAAAATACAATAGTTTAATTAAATGAAATCCGGGGTCATATCGAAATTCTCAAATATTATGAGGAACTGAGATTAACTTCTCACATAATGCTAGCAGTCAACAAAATATATCCTCTTTTGTACCTGATTGACGTTTTCTTTTTTTTTGTTTTTCAATTATAAGAAGGAACAAAAGATGATGATGATTGCAATGATAATGATCATCATCATCATCGTGGTTGGGATGATAATGTTTGGGGGGGGGGGGTAAGTTGCAGACGTACGTAGTGATAATAATAATAATAATAATAATAATAATAATAATAATAATAATAATAATAATAATAATAATAATAATAATAATAATAATAATAATAATAATTTTTTTTTTAAAGGGTTGGAATCAAATTGTTCCAAACGGCCATGTAAAATTTTTATCATCAAACATAGAATTACTGGCAAATCTAAAAATGACAGAACCATTTTTTAATAGACTGATATATGAATATGAGAACTTGCAAACCTTTTTATTTCAGGCTAATTCTACCACCACTAGGTCGTATTAATTACTCAGTCCTTTTTTATTTTTGACTTTCATTGCGAGTATAATCTATTCTAAGTAATTCTAGCATATCCACAACAAAAATTTGACAAAGTAATTTTAAATCTCTCTTGCAACCATCAAGTACTAATAATCTCAACTGCAACAAAAAATGATGACGTAATTTTTAATCTCTCTCGATACTATCAAGTAATGATAATCTTTCTAATCTATTCTTCTAAAAAATAGGTTTGGGAATCAACGTTGTTCCGTAAAGCCAGTGTTAAATTTTTATCTAGCACAGAATTACTGGCAAATCTAAAAATACAACACAGTAGTATAATAAGTATAATAGATGACCAATTTCAGTATATTGCTTCTAAATCAATACTATATTGCTTCTAAATCAATACTTTTTTCCATTTGCATTTCGATTTGATAGAACGATCCGATATTGCATAAATATATTACAAGATCACATTCAAAATCATCAATGTAGATATCACCAAACATTTTTATGAGATTTCAGTGCCAGTAATACGGGAGAGAATAGGATAGTCACAATCTCATCCCACGACAAAGACAGAAAGGAACCCATAAAAGGAAATAAGAGGTTGGGGGATAGAAGAAGTGACCCACAAACCAACTTTAATGGAGCAACAGACCTCTGAATTGTGATTACAGTAATTAACAAAACACAGATGACCACTTACCCTTCATCATCACCACAATCAGAGCAGGATAAAGAACCAACACAAGATAGTCTATCTGGAAGGATAGGTTCTTCACAGGCTGTTTGTGGCAGATTAGCTTCCTGTCAAATTTAATAATATAACAAATTCTTTGAGTAAATATGAACACACTGTCATTTTCTTTCACTGCTAAGACCATAATAAAATCCAGCAATGTGATAATTTATAATGACAAGAGTTATAGCAAGAAAATTTTCGGAAATAAGAATCCGAGATTCAGTGAGTGTTTACTCAAGTCAATAATGCACACTCTGATATTGATTTAATACTGAAATATATTTTTTAATATAGAAATAAATTTTCATGACAATAAAACAACATGCAATTAACACCCTAATTTTGATGATCAATCATGAGGAATATAGCTTGAATTTAAGTAGGTCACAAGGTCATGCTGTATGGAGAGCAGTGGTCAACGAGTTAATGTAAGTTACACGCCACTGCTATTAAAATGACCAAATATAATAATTCAATTTAATTAACATAGCGCAAGTGTATTTTAAATATGTGATCCATTTTGTCATTTATATTTACTCAATGTCTTAGTTAACTGTATCAGCAAGGGGATGGGGGGTGTCAACAACAGAACAAGGTTAAGGGATCAGGAATACCACATTTCAAACCTAAAATCAATTGTGACTGTAAATTATGTCCTTTTAAATTCATTTCAATGTTACAAATGTCAACCATTCACTATTAAATTAGAACGACTTTATTCTTGGCATCAAACTATAAAACCTCTTAGACTCGTCGTCTTCAAACTTAAGCAATCATACCACAATTTTTAAGCAAACCCTGCATGTGAAAACATTTTACAGTAATTATATTAAAAATGACTCATGTCAATCACTTATGCACAGTAGAGCCACTTTTCGTAAAACAAAAGTATATTATAGTAAGCAGATGTCATAGTAATTAAACAAAACATTGAATGATGTTGTAAATGTATTTTATAATGATTTCTATTCTTGAGCAGTGGGTTTATTAGATGACCCATAATTGTGAAGAGAAAATGAAAAAATAACAATCATAAATCGCTTATTATGTGTGTCCATTGGCAGTGAGCTTAACCTCACTGACCCCTGGTCTGGCATTCGTGAGGAGTGATGAATCATGCAGGTGCCATGAAAACGATGCCAGAAACAATGTATGATAAAACATGTGATTGTGTATTCCACTTAGTGTCTCTCGACAAATAAAGCTGTTTAACCCTATAAAAACTTAGCCATGTCACAGACAACAACAGATAAAATTGAATTTGTATACATCTGCCAACGAATAACAAATATTCAAAATGAACAATGCACACATTACTTACCAAAAATGATTGAAAATTTCCAGCCACTTTGCGACAGGTAGGACAAGTCCAAATTTCTAATTTAACCTTGAAAAACAAAGAGAGTATTCAAAATGTGAATTAAAGATGACGAAAACAGACCGATATTCATTATGATCAAAATTGTAATAGGAAACTGGTAATTCCATTATCAACCCCGGGAGTGACAAAAAGCCTGAAATTTTTTTAATGTGGACCAAGAGTGCACAATTCCTAATTAATCCCAAATATTCAGCTGTCCTGCCATCAAGCAACTTTTTATTTCATCATGAAAAGGTAAACAAAAGATAGGAAAAAATTAATCTCCCTGCAATTGACCCCAATAATAAAAATTACAAAGATCATTATAAATCGATATGAACTCCATTCAGTGTAAATAGCACTCACCGACCCCGGAGACTGATCATTAGTTTGGCCTGTGACCACAGTGTTACCATCTAGCTGTAAATCTGTAAGAACCCAAGGATAAAACAAAAATAAAAAGTGAATTGAATAAGTAAAAGACATGTCAAATTAAGATTGAAATACCTCATTTTAACAAGAGTTGTTAGTTATTGTAAATTAACTATGTAATTTAAATCAACTTTTCATGACCATTCTTAAACATCAACCCCCCCCCCCCCCCACCTCTTCCCTTCATACCCACTAACTCCTACTCCTCCAAAGAATCCCTCCAATTATGTCAAACATTTTGTTGTTTGAGATTATGTGAAAATAATAAAAAGTTTGTGGTAGCATGTTGTTTTGTCTCAGGTAATTAAGCCTTTATTGGCGAGACTGATTTTCTTTCAACTCATAATTCCATTCACTTTAATTGTTCACTATGCAACTCTTAACCTGATGCCCATCTTTCTTGGTGGAAAGTGCAAGATGTGCAGACAAGAGTAAATCTGAACCACCAAGTTGAGGGTTAAATAAACATCAATATGCTGAACACTTTTGCATTCCATTTCTCAAATTACTTACTTTCTTACTTTCTAAAGTAATTAGTAATATAAATTGAAGGTAAACGGGACCAAAAAAAAACACACCCAAAACTTAACTGACACTCTGAGAGAAAACATTTTTTAATGGAGTAATGAGCAACAAACCTAAAAATTCAGTTCCATCATCATCTTGCACCATTGTTCGAGGAGTGTTGCAGTACATGCATCTGTTCAAATAAGGATTGGGCCCTTTGCTAATTGCATGGGCCGGGATATCAAAATCGAGTGGAGCATCCATCAACTCTGTGATTTTCTGTGGACGAGTCATTAATAAAATTCAGTTCTTATTTTGTCAGCAACACACAGAATACATTGGATAGAAACTCTGGAAAATCTTGTTTTGTTTTTGTTTTTAAGGGTTTTACGGCGCTTGTAACACATTTAGGTCATATCAGCGCCAGTAAAAATGAAGAAAATTGGATAGTAAAAAGACTCTAGAACTACAATTAAAAGGACTTGAGGAAAAAGTAAGACAAAGGGGAATTGGTTCAAATAGGGAACAGATGTAGATTCCAAGACCACAATGTACTTAGTTTGAGATCACTTAAAAGTCTCACCCGGACACCAGCACAAGTCCCCACTAAGAGGAATACACTCAAATGCTTACCTTATACATTCAAAATAACAAACATAACACTACATAACAGAGAGATGATTTACAAGGAAAACAATATCATCTCCCAAAATAATAACTATGCATTTGACTGTTTCCCTCCCAGCCAAGCACCACAGCCAGGGCCAAGACAAAACTAAGTAATCTCATTCCAAGTCAAAGACAGAAAGCTATTGGAAAACAGATACAGGGGGATAGAAGGCACAGCAAGTACCTCCCTGCCCACTATGGGAGTGGAAAATCTTGCCTACTGCCACACTCAGGATACATGTGATGTCTGTTTTGTTTTGTTTTTAAGGGTTTTACGGCGCTTGCAACACATTAAGGTCATATCAGCGCCAGTAAAAAGGAAGAAAATGGGATAGTAAAAAGTTCTAGAATTACAATTAAAGCACCCAAGAAAAAGTAAGACATAGGGGAACTGGGAACAAAAAGGGATCCGATGTAGATGCCAAGAGCATACCACCAATGCACTTAGTTTGAGGTCAGCTATAAGTCTCATCCCGACACAAGCACAAAATCCAACAAAGAGGAATACACTCAAATGCTTGCATTACGCATTAAAAATAACAAATATAATAACACATAACAGAGAGATGATTTACAAAGAAAAAAATATCATCTCCCAAAACAATAATTATGCATTTGACTGTTTCCCTCCCAGTCAAGGACTCCGGCCAGGGTCGGGACAAAACCGAGCAATCTCACACCAAGACAAAGACAGAAAGCAAGTTGGAAAACAGATATAAGGGGATAGAAGACACGGTAAGTACCTCCCTGCCCACTGTGGAGGTGTGATGTCAGAGACTTCTTGAGAAAAATTAAATTTGATAGCCCAAGGCTACAGAGCTGCAAATAATAACCAACTAAATTATAGTATGATAATTTCATTATCTTTATATTTTAAAAATCATGCTCTTAAGTTTCTGCTTTTCCCTCTCTCCACTGTACAGTGTGCTGCACATCAGGGTTGTGCACACACCTTTTGTGATATAGTGGTCTCTGCTTATAACATGATCCTCATGAATAATAAAGAGTGTGCTTATTTATACTTAAAGACCTGCTTATAAGTGGATTCCCAATCATGTCTCTAAGCTCCACTTAGTAAAAACAGCCTTTACCTCTTGAGTTTCTATAATTGTAAATTACAGTCATTGATTGGCATATATATAAATGTAATTGCAATTTTTTCTGTCACATTATGCAATGACATCCTTATCCTTCTGCAGACCCCCCTGCAATACCAACTCTCCCCAAACTATCTCTGCTGCATCAATTCAATGCACAACAGCTAGTTTCACCACAACAAAAGGACACATGTGTGCCAAAACCCATCTGTCCCTTTCTCCCACACCCAGGCTGTTTAAAAAAAACCCTGCTAGTCCATAACTCTTGTTATCACTGTGGCTTTTATTGTCGGACATCCTTTGTCCGCTTAATCATGAATGAATTGTTAGAACGGACAAGAGCATTGATAGAACAGGTGAAAAGTGGTTAATATATACAGAGCATTTTTATTTCTATAAATTTTACTGATGAATTTATCTCTTAATTTTAGTATTTTAAAAAACTTCAGAAAAAAATGATGAATTATAAGCGGTCTTTATATATATATATATATTTATATATTATATATAGTAAAAATTTTGTCTCCATCCCAAAGAATCATAATTAAAATCAGAGCAATATGAGTACTGTATTGTCATAGTTATCTAAAATCATTGTCATCTCTCTCTCTCTCTCTCTCTCTCTCTCTCTCTCTCTCTCTCTCTCTCTCTCTCTCTCTCTCTCTCTCTCTCTTTCTCTATCTCTCCCTATTCTCTCTTAATTTTTAAGTTATTCTATGAATATGTATTGCATCAGATTTGAAAATACAAAAAAATCCTGAGAAGGATGCCTTGCCTCCCCCCCTCCATCCCTGGTTCCAACCTTTTTCTTTAGGTCAATACAGTTACTGATGCCCCAAAAATAACACATTATTACAAAATATGACACAAATGTTACATAATTTAAAAATCGGCTAGGCATAAGAAACATAATTTGCTATATCACTTTTGGATTTATCCCAAATATCTCAGTGAAACAACTGCAAATAATTCCCCTCTTTGATTCAATACTAACACATAGGAATAAAGAAGGGTTTTGAGACAGAATTTAAATGAAAAACATGTTGCGTAATGGGTTTATTTTTACCTTTGGCAATTTAAATAAAATGGCCAAATAAAAAAGGTTAATTAAATAAATTTAAAGGATTCACACAAAGGCAGTTTGTCTATTTTAA
This sequence comes from Berghia stephanieae, assembly GCF_034508935.2. Lineage (NCBI taxonomy): Eukaryota > Metazoa > Mollusca > Gastropoda > Nudibranchia > Aeolidiidae > Berghia > Berghia stephanieae. Next base: position 106,387,098 of record NC_088361.1, on the reverse strand, counting down.
TTGGAAGGAAAGTTCTGGCTTTTAAATATTCTGCTAAACCACTTTGGGTTTATTGATATTACTATTACATCATTTGGACTGACAAGAATTATAATATAATTTTATCCCCCCCCCCCCCCCCCCCCCCCATCCCCTTTCTCTCTCAATGTGTTGGTTGTCCAGATGTATAACTAATAATAATAGTAATATAACTTATTACCAGAATTATTAAGACCTTTAGTCTTTAGTTTAGAATGTGAATATAAATGATAACAAATATATCTAAACATACGGGAACGAAACTTGATGACTTGATGGCAAAACGAAATAAAATTAAAGCAATTGGTATTTTGAAAATATCGATATTATTAATATCGGAATTTACAGAGAAAAGAAATAGAGGAACTTTTAAAATAAAAACTATAAAAATGCCCATTAAAAAAAGTTGAAAATATGTATTAAAATTAAAACAGTAAATAATAAATAGTACTGAAAATATTATGGACTAAATAAAAAAATAATAACTAAATTACAAGATATCGATATGAATATCGATATCGTCGGGTATCCTTGAAGAGAAGATCATGAAAACATGGCATTTCGGCGCAGAGTTAAGTGTCTGCACATAGATATAGAGCCCTGAAATTTGGCATGAATAAAGTTTAGATGTTATTCTAAAAAGAAGCGTTTTTATTTTAAAAACAGACGCTGTAAATAAAAAAATTAACGCATTTGAAAATTGCCAAATTTTAACTTCATATAACTCCTAAAACTCCTTGACTGATTTTTCGGCCTTTTCGTTACTTGGCACCATTTAAAAGGAAATTGAAAAACGAAAATAATGATACCAAAATATCTGCGATATTCCTCTTTGTAAAGAAGTTATGCATCTTTAATTGAACCCCCCTAAACGCGAATGGCAATTTCCAATCACAACTTTCTTATGGGCGAGTTGGGTCACAAATTGACTCCCACTCCCACTGCTGCTGCTCAGTAAACTGCATAAATGTTTGTTTATACATTCAGTTCATTGGTAGTTTATGTTTGTTTCTCATTTGATCTCCAACTTGTCATTTACATTGTGTGTGAGGAGACTTCTTTTTCTTATTAGTTACTCATGTGGCCAACTATCTACTACTTACTACTGCTATTTTAGTCACTGCTACTATCTAGTGCTACTCTACACTTCACTCTCTGTACTGTGACTGTAACTTACTCTTACTCCCGCAAAAACAAAGCGTACAGGAAATAAAATTGCGAAGAATGAATAGAGATTCACTGATCTCTTAACATTTTGCACATGTCTAAAAGTGACAAGAAAAAGAATTCACACAAAACATGCAGTTGCTTTCTCTTTCTCACTTAACTCCGGTTTTTCACTTTGTTGTCTGTATTTAATCAGTTTTGTGTTGTCTACTACTTGGGCAATAAAATCCCCAATAAGAAACTAGTGCCCATTTCCTGACCGGTTTGACCCAGGGCTCATTACCTCAGCATCGTCTTGTGTAGATCTAAATGCAAAGTCAGTGGGGATTTTCATCGCAGGTTCCTTCCCCATTGATGTTATTGTTGTGAGACCAGAGAGTAACTGACTGAGTGGAGCTGGGGTGCCCGATGAAGCTGCATTGTGGCTAGCTTTTGACTGGTTGCTGTGGGCTCTGCGGCCTCTAGAGCGTTTATTCTCTTTACCATTCATATCAGCGTCCTTTAATAAAGAAGTGAAAACCAACAATCATGTTATTCCGAGGAATATTATTGTTGAAAACTTCACCACTTATATGGTCACTATGAGATTGTTCCCAAAATGGCGGAACACTGAGGTATTTTCCCAGAATGCATTGATTTTGGGTTGATAGGCATGAGAAGGGAGTCAACTTTATTTGTCTTTACGAGAGGTTATCCATCTTGTATTACTTAGGGCTAATGCGTTTTATTGCGGTTATGGGGTGTTTATTTCATATGAATTATATACATATAATCATTATTCTATTGTTAATTTGTATTTATTTATCAGCTCTGTTTTACTGCTTTTAAAAAGTGTGTATGAAGCATTGCCTAACCAAGAAAGAAAATTTCAAGAAGAAAAACGATCTCAAAAAATGAGTCTTCCTCAACTGGGAGTCGAACATCAGACCTCCTGATCATACGTGCTACCACAGAGATTTTTTTAAAATGAGCTTTATATAGAGCAATATCCACTAAATGTGCTCAAAGCGCTTTACAAAGGGTCCCTGGTCAACAGCAACATTTAACATGTAGGACGGGACATGACACCTGTTAGGCGATATTACAATTTTTCGGACAAAGACAACGCTGTTAACGGCCAGGTACTCATTTTACACCTGAGTACAGTGAGAGAGTGTGAATAAAGAGCCTTTTCCAAGGACTCAACTATGCGCCGAGCGCGAGGCTCGAAGCCAGGACTTTCCGATCCGAAAGCGAGTGTTATACCACTTGACCGTATAGCCGCACACAGAGATTACCTTATAGTTGGGACGATTTTAATGCCTAAATTCTTCACAAGGGTACTCGTTTTACGCTGTGAATCCTCGCTTGCAATACGACACATCGAACGGGAGGAGATGTAATAAAATGTAATTTTGAGTTAGACATTCAAAAAGTACGACCCGAAAGACTGGAAGTTTAGAAAGAGATTACAGTAGCCAATCCATGCTTATACATCATGTTCTTTTCCTTTATTACCATTTTTTTTTCTTACTTTGAGCTTTTGAGCTTTTTTATATAGCGCAATATCCACTTAACGTGCTCAAAGCGCTTTACAAGGGGTCCCTGGTCAACAGCAACATTTAACATGTAGGACGAGACATGACGCCTGTTAGGCGATATTACAATTTTTTGGACAAAGACAACGCTGTTAACGGCCAGGTACTCATTTTACACCTGAGTACGGTAAGAGAATGTGAGTAAAGAGTCTTTTCCAAGGACTCAACTATGCGTCGAGCGAGGCTCGAACCCAGGACCTTCCGATCCGAAACGGATACCACTAGACCATACCACTAGACCACAGTAGATTACAGTAGCCAATCCGTGCTTATACATCATGTTCTTTTCCTTTATTATCATTTTTTTTTCTTAATTTCTTAATTGGTGTTTGTTTCCTCATAATGTAGTACACACAGTTCAATAACTATTGAATAAAGCTATTGTTCGTTGTGATTGGCCAGTCTACACGTTAAAAAAAAAGCCAGTGAAAATCACAGCAACAAAAATAAAATAGGATTCGTTATTTCCTTTACTATTATGTCATTCCAGCGCCTGTAAAAAAGGAAGATGACATGGCAGTGACAGAAGAGGGTGGGGGGGGGGGGGGGGGGGGGGGGATGTAGATATGAAGTTAAAAGCACCACAGGAAAAGGAAAACAAAAGGGACTAGTCCGAATATGATTAGAGAGTCTTATGACCAATCTATCAATGTGCCTATTTTGACCCTAAGTCCAATCCAGGCACAGGCAAAGAATCCTGCTATGATGAAGAGGACACTGAATTATTTACGAAGGATAATATATTCAAGACTGGATGTTATATTAGTACAGCACATAACAATAAAGATGATGTACAAAAGAAAAAATCGTTTGTTTGTTGTTTGTTTTTGTTTTGTTTTTTTTGTTTTTTTTTGGTTTAGTTTTTTTTTTTGTTGTTGTTGTTGTTGTTTTTGTTTTTTTTAAAAAAATAGAAATATAAATTTGACTGTCTCCCTCTCAGCAAAGGATTCCTGCCAGGACCAGGAAAAAAACTGAGCAACCTCAATCCAGACCTGAATAGTTAACGAGAAAACAGAAGACAACAAATGTGACCTCTCCGCAACCATGGGAGGTCAAAAGACCCAACCCATGACGAATTATGGGAAGTTCGATAATATGTCTCAACGCCCAGGAGTGTCAAAGTTGGCATCAACTCGGATGAGGGGCTGCATTTTGAGGCGGCGGGGCGGGGGGGGGGGGGGGGGGGGGGGGGGTTCTTTTGGGTTGGGGGGGGGGTTACCCTCTCCCGAGGGATTGGTTTTGCTGTTCCAAATGGGTGGGCATCTATAATATTGGAACATCTATCATATCGTTTGATTATACGTACTAGATTCTTTACAGACGGAGTTCGATTTAAATCTAATCTGACCATCAACGGTAACATCGGGTCTGCTGTAATAGTAGTAGTAGTAGTAGTAGTAGTAGTAGTAGTAGTAGTAGTAGTAGTAGTAGTAGTAGTAGTAGTAGACGTAGTAGTAGTAGTAGTAGTAGTAGTAGTAGTAGTAGTAGTAGTAGTAGTAGTAGTAGTAGACGTAGTTAGTAGTAGAGTAGTAGTAGTAGTAGTAGTAGTAGTAGTAGTAGTAGTAGTAGTAGTAGTAGTATAGTAGTAGTAGTAGTAGTAGTAGTAGTAGTAGTAGAGTAGTAGTAGTAGTAGTAGTAGTAGTAGTAGTAGTAGTAGTAGTAGTAGTAGTAGTAGAGTAGTAGTAGTAGTAGTAGTAGTAGTAGTAGTAGTAGTAAGTAGTAGTAGTAGTAGTAGTAGTAGTAGTAGTAGTAGTAGTAGTAGTAGTAGTAGTAGTAGTAGTAGTAGGCCTTCAGAGTCACAAGACCCATGGAGCCGGAGTTTATCCCGTTTTCTTTAGCGTGAAACCGACAATAGCAATTCCTTGCTATCCTTTGGACAGGATGTTAGTCTATCGCAAAGTACTTGTCACCAGATCTATTAGACCCAGATAGCTAATCATTGCTGGGTGGACAAGGGGATCCGAAAAAAAAAAAATCTCGGCTGCACCTGGGATCGATCTAGGCCCCTTTGCATATGAAGGGAGTGCTTTACCAACTGAGCTCTTATGACCCCCTGTTAAAGTGTAGATTGTGGAGAATATTCTGATTTGAAAGAAATTCATTTTCGCCCAAGAATGATTCAATTAGATGGGAAATTAAATTTACTCTTTTACCCTCTTGTGGCCAGTGGTTCTATAGAATGAGTGACATTGACGCCAATCGGCTCTTTGCTGTTTTTATTGTTACTTTTAGCTAATACTCTTCGGGCCGTGACGTCTCCATTTGAATTTTATTTTTATTTTTATTATTATTATTTTTTTTATTTTTTTTTTTTTTTTTGTGATCGGCTGCTTTTGCGGTGGCTGTATTCCAGAACAGGCCTGCTTCCTTTAATTCTTTCTCCATGGTCCTTCGCTGGGTTTCTTTGGGTCTTCCCCGCTTTCTCTTCCCATCTGCTGTCCAGTACAAGGCTGTCTTGGGGAGTGACCCTTTTTTTTTTATT
>NC_088361.1:106374354-106376854 GCF_034508935.2 Berghia stephanieae | reverse complement strand
ACACCTTCTACTCTCCCGGTTCCAAACTCCTTGGTAGTGTGTATATAACCAGTTCTTCGAACGAATAATCAATAGGTTACATATAGAAACATAAGGTGGCATAACTATTTTAGTAGCAGGATGTAGGTATAGGCAGATTCTTAAGATAAGATACGGGACATAAAAGAACGAGGATGGATTATCTATATTGACGACCAGCATTTATTTAGAATGGAAAATAAGATACCATCACTCTGAAACCAGAAAACCAATTACAAAAGGTATTTTTCCAGACCCCCGGAAGAGTGGTTTACACTTACAAAAAGATTGGAACCAGTTTGTTTACATCACACTTCTGCCCCCTATTTACACCGCTGAGATGTCAAATCGCCCGTTTTTCCGTGTACAGCCCAAAGTTACAACGGCAGGCGGGGTCTCATCCTTAATTACCACTGTGTATTTTTAGTGACAGTTTAGCTAATATAACGATATGAAAAAAATTCTAAAGGATTTTTCCGCCTAATGCAAGAAGCTTCTTGGCCCAATGACAAATGAGGGACAATTGATATTTATTGATTAGTAAAACAATGACCTATAACACTGCGAGCACCATTTTTGAGTAAGATTTTTTTTAAAAGATGCAGTTCTAAAAAAAACTTCCTCTAAATAACACTATGAATGAAATCCCCGAAATGTGTTGTGGTAAGTGTGGCGGGGTTTTTGTGTTTTATGAGGGCTCGAGTCCAAATGATAACATTAATGGTCTGGGCTCGAACCTAGTATGCGCGCTATGGGGCATCGTTCCCAGCTGCGCCATTCAACCATCACCACAAACGGCTCAAATTTAATATAGGGATGATTAAGAATAACCTTAAAGTCCCTTATAACTAACTGTATTAATATCAAGTGAGTCAAGACAATAGTAACACACAATCCAATAATAACAATTCTATCTTCTTCTTCTTCTAGGTTCCATGCCTGGTCCAGGCTTCGGATACTGCATGAATTATCTCTCTCCATTCTTCCCTGTCTCTTGCTTTTTCAAACAGCTCTTGGATTGTTAGGTTGGTGAAGCCCTTCAGTTGGTCTATGAGTGTTTTTCTTTGTCTCCCCCGGGCGCGTTTACCAGGTATTTTTCCACAACTTGCCAGGTATTCATTCTTTCAATTCTATAAAAAAAAGTTTAATTAGAAGTGACATGAAAAAATAGAGAGAATAAGTGGAAGGTAGAATGAAGATTATGGATGATGTATATTTTACACTTTTATCTATCAATCACAGAAATAATGGCTCTAATTATGTTGATCTAATTTATTATTTATTTATTTATTTATTCAATTTTAATCATTTGTGTCACCTGGTTGGTAATTTGAAATCGTATGAGCCCGTTTGGCTTATCTTTAAACCAGCCGGCGATCGATCTCAAGTTGCGATTATTGTTGTTTTTGTTTTTAAGGGTTTTACGGCGCTTGCAACACATTAAGGTCATATCAGCGCCAGTAAAAAGGAAGAAAATGGGATAGTAAAAAGTTCTAGAATTACAATAAAGTATCCAAGAAAAGGGAAGACAAAGGGGAATTGGTTCAAATAAGAAACAAGTGTAGATTCCAAAAGCACTCTATCAAAGTACTTAGTTTGAGATCACTAAAAGTCTCATCCAGACACAAGCACAGGTCCCCGCTAAGAGGAACACACTCAAATGTTTTACAAATCATATATAATATAAAGAAAGCATAATACAGTGCATAACAGAGAGATGATTTACAATGAAAAAAATATAATCTCCCAAAACTAACTATACATTCGACTGTTTCCCTCTCAGCCAGGGCATCTGGCCAGGACCAGGACAAAACCAAGTAATCTCATTCCAAGTCAAAGACAGAAAGCATGTTGGAAAACAGATATAAGGGGATAGAAGACACAGTATGTACCCCCCTGCCCACTATGGGAGGTGTGATTATTGAGGACTTCCAAACCAGGCTTGGTTGATTATAGTTGACACTCTTCTTGAGACAGGGAATGGTGCCTTGTGCACTGGTGTGGACTGTACTGTTTCTCTTGCGGCTAGGACCTTCGTTTATAGTTTAAACAAAAAGGTATTAGAGCCAATGCTAGTTTATCTTTCGTCACCGTTTTATCATTAAAAGACACACCATAATAGCTTTAATTTGCGGACTAATAAAGGCATGGAGGAGCAATCACTCCACATTGGTAAAAATCATACTTATTACATTTGTATATCAAACATCAACTGATAGTTGAACTATCTTCCATAATGAGAATTTAACAGGGTTTGCTATTTTTAAGATATTATAATTCCAATTACGATGTGTGGTAGGGAATTGACGGGAGATTACAAACATCATATACATATTGAATATACATGAAAATAATAGCATGTTTCACAAACAAATGTTGACTGTAGTATTGTAAACTTATACTTTAAGCTACAATTTTATACAAGTATTTCAACTTACGAACGTCCATAGAATAAAGCACACATATAAGATAGACGAATAAT
>NC_088361.1:106349354-106351854 GCF_034508935.2 Berghia stephanieae | reverse complement strand
TCTTAAGATGACGCCAATATCATTGAGGCAACATGCCCTACCTTTGTTTGCAGTATAGAAAAAAATTGTCATAAATTCATGACTTGTGAAAATAGTTTCATGAATTGATTTAAATCTTTTTGTTTTACTCTGTCCTTTTGGTTTTCTGATTGTCATTAAGAGGGTTCTTGGTCCAGTAGTTAGCGCAATTTTGGCAGAACTAACTCCGACGATTTTGTTAAAATTTGCGCGCAGAATTTTAGGTCATTTATTTACTAAACACAACTGAACTATTTTTAATCATTAATTATTGGTTGGAAAAGAAAATCTCTAGAATGTGTATAGATTCGTATATTGGTCTAATGTCACCAAACTTGCACAATGGCATAGCGAGGAGACCCCACTCGCAAAAGTAACTTGGGACCATGTTTGGAGCACTCCCAAAGCGAATGATGTTGTGATTTATACAAAAGTTCTAATGTATAAAACTGGGGCAACTTTGGGGTCTGGTTGACGTGCACATATTTGCAGGTCTTATAGTCTAACGCAATTATGGGCTTGATTTAACATTGTTGTAATAGACGATATTATGCGTTGGTTTGAGAGTATAATTTGTTCCATAACGACAATGAGCCCATTAGAATTCGAGTAGTCAGAACTGCAAATAAGTACACGTTGGGTTAATTCAATAGAAATTTCATTGCCCGAGTATGAGTCTTGGTGGTTCTTAACACGCCTTTGTTGTTTTTTTGTTTTTTTTTTTTTTTTGGTTTTTTTGCCCGATAATTGACTCAAGTTTGGGAATTCCCGCTCAGTTTTCCTATTTATAACACACCCATCCCTGATAAGTGCTCGTCAAAGCACTTCAATAATTATCCTTTGAAACGATTTAACAGTACGATTTTATTACACAGCATTAGGTTCTGGCTTGTGAGAGAATCAAACCACATCCTATCAGTCCGTAAACACTTTTTTTGGCATTCCACTTACTTTGTTTCACAACAGGGCCCGTTTTCACGAACAAGGACTAGATTTAGATATTTACTAGTCTAGTAAATGACTAGCTAGTCTTAAGCCCAAGCGAACCAATGACTAAAAAAATCTGATTTCATGAACGCTTTCTAGTCTCGGACTAGCTAGTCTCTTGCCTAGAAGTCGGCGTTATAAGGACGGTGACTAATTCGGTTATTTTGTGCTGGTAACATCACCTCTGAAGTACACGAGGCAATAAGATACACCCGCCTTCATACTTACAACGCGAAAGATTTCCAAAGAGAAAATTAGCAACACACGTGATATTGACTGTCGAATGTTATAGTCTGCAATGATGTCCACCGTCGATGTCAATTCTATATTTAGGCCAATGGCAGTTTGATTGAGACTCGATGTATACGGAGATTGAAAATCAAAGAAATTGAACCCCCCCAAAAAAAAAGAAATAAACAAAGAAAAGAGAAGGTATGTTCTGATTGATGACATTATCATTATGTCAACGGAATAATTTTTCTCTCCACTGCACTTTCTTATCATTTTTTTTTTTTTTCCTTAGGCGCAAACCCTTCGATTTCGAAGTCTCTCGTTCACTCTCTCACGAGCCGATAAATGCCGATAAATTCAGGGCTTTTTAAAAAGTTTTTACTCACAAAAATGTGTAATTTTGACGAACTGCACTTATCTTATAGTTTTTTAAAGCCAGTGTCAATGGCAACAGGACACTTTTTGCCTCTGTCATTCGTAACCCATGTATTTTCTTTCCAAATCGAAGCGCACTCAATCTATAAATAGCTGCTATCTTGTTGACGCTATGACGTCTCCTAGTAACTAGTCTCAGACTTAAGCAAGAAGTCTTGCCTCAGCAAATGACTAAAACTTAGTCCGAAAGTGCCGTGATTTTAGTCTCGGACTTGCTTAGTCAGCTCACATGAAATCCGATTTTTTCAAGTCGTCAGAGATAGCCAGAGACTGAGTGCTAGTCCGCGTACATGAAAACGGCCCCGGTCATCAGTCGGATTGCCTCAACAATATCTACAATCACCTTACCCGCATTTGAAGGGGGGGGGGGGGGGGGTGATGGCCTTTTAGAAAATGCATTGGGTTTTACAATTCCTTCGTTGTCGAGAGATTGGACGAGCAATCTTTTTTACCCCACTCACCATCTATAGTGACATCAATCAACGTCATTGCCTTCATTTAAAAAGGGGACGTGACTCACGTTTTGAATATGGTTATTATTTCCTCATATCTATGCCGAATCGTTTTGCAATTCGTCAAAAGTTCAAGTGCTATTAGAGTCTGGGACCTCGCGACAGAACAAAGCAAAACAAACAATACAAATAAAATAAAGAAATAAATTTCAAAAGAAATTTGATCCGGGTGTGTGCAAAGCGTAAATATCTATATCAAAGGACTCAAACTGTCTCCTTGAGGGGATCCAATTGAGGTTGATATTGTTGTAAAGTCTCTGCCGGATTGAAATTGTAATGTAGTATTTGATAAATGTTTGCTTAAATTAAAAACATGT
>NC_088361.1:106336854-106346854 GCF_034508935.2 Berghia stephanieae | reverse complement strand
CAAACAAACCCAATAACAAAGAGTTGGGTGACTGTAAGAGAGTTAGCTTATAGCAAGTGGGTTTAATGAGTTCACAGTGCTTGTATATCAGTTAAACTTGGTCATTATATTGAGTAGTCTAGGTCAGTTTTACGTTCCAAAGTTAAAGGATTGGTCATTATATTGAGTACTAGAAAATTACTTTCTTTGATCGGTGTTACTTGGTTATTGGGGATAATAGCATCAAATTATAGTTGGAATTTATTATTTGGGCGTACAGATTATTTGGGCGTACTGAACTAACGTTTACCAAAAGTAATATTATATCATAAAAGGCGGGGTTTAACACCAATATGTAGGAATTGACGTTTCAGGTTTGATTATGATTTGGTCTTACTCTTAGGGGTTGGATTATAGACTGACAGGGAACTGTCAAAACTGCAAGGGGGCGTGGAACCAATGGAATTGTGGGTAAAATTTTGATAGGGATAAAAGAGGATGTTTCGAGGAAAACGGTAGGATTCAACTTGACCATGAGCTGCACACTTTAAACCTTTTGTGCTCACCATCATTTATTTGCTTTTACGGACTTAGAAATATTCCACGAACATTGAAAATGGTTACTTAGGCAAAATTGACTTTACATGTGGACTGATTTTACGGATTTGGAATTTATAAAACTGATTGAATTATGACCATGCTATTTGATTTGGATTTGGAATTTATCATGATTTGGATTTTGAATTTATCACAAACAAATAAAACAGTAAGAAATGAAACTTGGAATCTGGACTTTTATTTGAATGTCTTGATGTTGTGCATTCAATTATCATCACCGACCCCTGAACTCTTTCGTCATTATTAACATCTACAACACGACGCAAAGGATAATACTACCATCTATGAAAAACACCACTATGCGATCATAAGCCATTACATATGTGTGCAACTACCCCACATTATGTATCTTATTTGGTGCCGTGACCAGGATTCTTATATATCTTTTTTTGGAGCCATGGTACCAGGATGTAAAGATGTTATTATTCCGAACCATGGATACACAAGAAATGTGTATTGTTGCAGTGTTAATATATATTGAAGTTTTTGTGAGACTCGAATTTTGAAGTGAAAATTGTGAACAGATAGGGAAATAGTTTTATTTGGGAAAGAAAATGAATATCAATTTTGAAGGTGAAGTAGTGGAATTATTTTGTATTGAAATATGAAAAAAAAAATTTGAAATTATAGATGATTCCTAAAATTCTGACAAAAGACGATATTTTAAAAAATAGATAAATATACTAAATAATATTTAAATTAAGAGTCACAGATAGAAAAGGAAATTTTTAAAAAATATAGATATATAGGGCAATATATTATATTCAAAAAGTGAAAACAATATATTATAGAACGGCAAAATAATAATAATAATATAATAATAATAATAATAATAATAATAATAATAATAATAATAATAATAATAATAATAATAATAATAATAATAATAATACTAATAATAATAATAATAATAATGCATTGATGCTATACGTATTTTATTTAATTAAAAAGAAGAGAGGGAGAGATGAAGAAAAATTGCAGAATTTAAATGAATATTTTAGTGCGTTTTATTTTTCAAAATAAATGAAAATGCGTTTACTTATAATCGGGCGTTTCGGAACAAATCTTCGAATATTAATTTGTACCGTTAATGGCAATGTTTTGTTAATATCAGTAACAAAGATGTGTCGATTTTTATTTCAATTTTTGTATGTTACTGTTGGAATTACATGACAGTTGGTCCATTATTTAATGTTGTTACGTTTTATTTTCTGTCAAAATGACTCAAGAAGATGATGGCAATAAAAACACGTACATTATAAGTTTTGATAATTGAAAAATGTCTTATGGTATTTATTGTTATATTACAACATCATTGGTTATATTTTTCTCCCGTCAATAGGGATGAATTGGTAGGTTGATATTGACTCTTTGAGATTCATGGGTTCATGACAAAGAGCAAAGTTTTATATCTGTTTGTATTCTTAGTAATAAATGTGTGGTTAACGCAGCCAAGTAATCGACAACAGAGCTAATTATATATTTGTAATGAGACATGGCGTTATAATAGATTACATAAGACATTTGGATTTTATCACTGGAAATTAAGTTGAAATGATTTATGCGGAATATGAGTCAATCGTTGTTTTGTTTAGTTTTGTTTTGAAACGCGTTTCATCGTGATTTTTAAAGGAGACATATTCTCATAATAACGGAATAACGGACTTTTGGTTTAAAGTCGGAGAACAAATAAAATGACGGAGTATTAATTATTATGAAAGACTGATGTCTTGTAATGGGAGTTAAAATGTTATTACGGAAGAATAACAAAATATTGAAAATGCATTACCATGTCATGTGAGCTGATAATATTTGTGACACAAGTGGTTAACTTGTTAAGAATCAGCGAATTATAAGTAACCCATATGGTAAAATGCTGTATATGCATATTGGGTAAATAAGCGCAGTGATGTAAGACGCGGTAATTAAAGTGCACATGATTTAAATTACGAGACGCAGGAATGAGGCGTTCGGGAATATTTTATTTTGCGTTTGATTAAAGCGCATTGTTTAACATGAAATGATACAGAAGGCGGATAATTTTTATAAATACGATGCGCGTGGTTAAAGCGCACACAATTATCAATGCTATATTAAGAGGCGCGAGATAACGTCGCAATGAGTTATATGAATATTTTTATAAGCCGAGGGCAAAGGCGCGAAACATTGAATTTTTATTGACCAGAGTGTATATCGTTTCTGCAAATATTTTGATTATCATATTTTTCTCCTATAGATTCGCTGTTGTAATTGTAATCAATATTTACTGCGTGGTTTGAATTTAACATTTATATCATAAAGTGTGTAACTGAGTTGAAGAAGAAGTTATGTTCAATTGTCAAATCTTAAGTGTGTAATCAATCGGCAATCAGTTGAAATGGTAGGAAGTGCTACGATAACATAAACAAAATCATATTTCATTAAATTAGGGATTTTCTAAGGGGAATAATTCGAGTTAATCAAAGGCAGAAGTAGTGTTTGCACTAAAACATGATACAGTCATCACGAAAGAGGACACTTGCAACCATCAGTCATAACGGGAACGCTGATGACAACGACAGAGGCAACTCAAACACAGCCACAACAGAGGTCGGGAAATGTCCTAATCCCTTTGGTCTATCCACGAATACATTAAAATGGAGTAGCAATCTCGACTACGCCATTGATACGTCCAGAATCAACACAATCTACAGACTACAAATACACAGCAACCTCAATTACATTGTACCTTTCATCTTATACAAACTTGACAGAATTCATAAAATAATATCTGTATCAACACAGATTTCTTCCATGAACCTTTTTATATTTACATTCTTTATTGAACAATTGGATTACTTGTATTTACTTCTACAACAACAATACCCAACGATGTACGATGTCAATAATTTCATAAACGTTCAAGATACGATTGTTTTTACAAAAATGATGTCCAATTGTGAACAATACTACTTCCATCATATTCAGTGGTGAGCGTATTCAAATTTAAACTTATGTCAATATACAAGTGTGCAGCACCCATATCTACAACTTATAAACATTGAATATTATAATAACGCCTGTCTTAGTATCATTGTAAAAGATAAAGGCTATATATGTATATGACAATGCAGGAAAAAGTATCGCAAAACGCCACATGAGCGATTTCCTTGGATTCATTATCGTATGATATTCAACAACCTGCGTTCAAATAACGAAAATATTGTTGACCTTATTCGACCCTACTACATACACTACTAGACTACGTTATTGTTACATCATCTACCTGGTGTTTGGACTCACGTCACCCACCGGTACTCTACAGATTACATCATCTACCTGGTGTGTACTCACATGCCACCTCATCAAAACTCGATCAACAAACACAGACAATTACAACACACGACCTCTGTCGACTACTACACACGAACTCTTTGTCAACACATGGCTGAGTTCACAACTTTCTTTTGACTTGCTGGATAAGTCAAACTTCATTTAAATTCAAGATCTCGCACACAGTTAATCTTGAATTTTTACAATTTCATCTACAATGAGATTCAACGTTTACACAAGACAACCACAAATATCTACGAGGAGAATCGACCCAGATGCCGGAGATGAATGGATTACAGCGACGTCACAAGACCAAGAAACAACCCAACAGGTTAAGCATACGTTTGCTACCTGTAGAGTCTTTTTTCGTCCCAAATTCAAAAGACTCGAACAAATACAACACACTAATTGCAAAAGTTGGTCACTTTAGTAACAGCCCACAATCACATACTGTGTTAGATTTTACTTATTTAGTTATTTACACTGTACTAAATATGAATAAGTCGGACAGACTAATGACTGATTATTTACTTAACACTAAATATGTTATGTGAACAAGACTAATGTCTGATTATTTATTAAAGACTAAATATTTGAATGTGAAGACATTATGGTGATAATTCGAAGACATTTACAGAGGAAAAAGTTTTTAATTAATTAACAATAATTAAAGTGAATTTATGACACTTGGGCTATTCAGTGACCACAACACACACAACAATGCAACACGTAGACTAGATACAATCACCTCAACTCTTATAGTTGATATATTTTTTTTTCATTACATGAAAACTCATTCTAAATGGAGACAATGACTTAATTAACAATTACTGACAATTTTTACAGGATGACCATTCTCAAAACGAACGGATTACTGAGAAATGTGACCTCTGATGGATGACCACAAAGAACAATTTGATATCAATGTAGTTGTAAACTACACCCTGATGACTTAAAAAGCTTAAAAAATTGAAACATCAACAATGAACAATGAATGATAATAACTTCAACTTGAATTTTAAAATGATGATAATGCTATTATTATGATTTATTTTTAAATATTTTTTTATTACTAATTGAAATGTAATCCTTCGTATATGGATCTAGATGTCTATAATACATTATTTGTACCACATATTATAAGTAGGAATTAATGTAATAATGTTGTTTAAATGGAATCATACAATATAAGGGAATATACAAGGTACTGGTTTTGATATGTCAGTAAATGAGTAGACATACATGGAAGCTGAGATTATCACCCATGTCGTAAAGAGTTGAATTTGAGATTGAATAAGACAACGTGAGTATATCACAAATGGAATTTGAACCATCCTTTTTCACGCAATACTATTTATGTGTGATGGGATATGACGAGAATTAAACACTTTTATTGCTATGAAGATGGAATTTAAGGTGAAAAGATATTTTTTCTTTGAACTTTTAATTACTTGATATCTTACTGTCAATGTTGTAATGCCTTAAAAAGTATAATCGATAAATATATAAATGTTTAATCAACTTTCGTGTTGGTAAATTTAAATTTTAATCACTTTTAAATGATAGATACCTTACTGTTGATGTTGTAATTTGAAAGAAAAAAAAATCTATAATCGATATATATATCTATTTAGATGTTGTAATCAAATTTGATGTTTGTGAATTTATCAATGTTGTAATACTATAAAACCTATAATTGATATATATGAATGTTGTAATCAACTTTGGTGTTTTTGAATTTAAAGTTTAAAGTTTTTAAATATTTAACTGGTATAAGTATTATCATTTTAACATTTATTTATTACATTTTAGTTGGACATTACATATATATTTAATCTCTCACTGTAATTTTTTTGAATTGAAATTGTTTTAAAGTCAATTTAAATTCTAAGAAAGGGGCGTATGTAAGAGAGTTAGCTTATAGCAAGTGGGTTTAATGAGTTCACAGTGCTTGTATATCAGTTAAACTTGGTCATTATATTGAGTAGTCTAGGTCAGTTTTACGTTCCAAAGTTAAAGGATTGGTCATTATATTGAGTACTAGAAAATTACTTTCTTTGATCGGTGTTACTTGGATATTGGGGATAATAGCATCAAATTATAGTTGGAATTTATTATTTGGGCGTACAGATTATTTGGGCGTACTGAACTAACGTTTACCAAAAGTAATATTATATCATAAAAGGCGGGGTTTAACACCAATATGTAGGAATTGACGTTTCAGGTTTGATTATGATTTGGTCTTACTCTTAGGGGTTGGATTATAGACTGACAGGGAACTGTCAAAACTGCAAGGGGGCGTGGAACCAATGGAATTGTGGGTAAAATTTTGATAGGGATAAAAGAGGATGTTTCGAGGAAAACGGTAGGATTCAACTTGACCATGAGCTGCACACTTTAAACCTTTTGTGCTCACCATCATTTATTTGCTTTTACGGACTTAGAAATATTCCACGAACATTGAAAATGGTTACTTAGGCAAAATTGACTTTACATGTGGACTGATTTTACGGATTTGGAATTTATAAAACTGATTGAATTATGACCATGCTATTTGATTTGGATTTGGAATTTATCATGATTTGGATTTTGAATTTATCACAAACAAATAAAACAGTAAGAAATGAAACTTGGAATCTGGACTTTTATTTGAATGTCTTGATGTTGTGCATTCAATTATCATCACCGACCCCTGAACTCTTTCGTCATTATTAACATCTACAACACGACGCAAAGGATAATACTACCATCTATGAAAAACACCACTATGCGATCATAAGCCATTACATATGTGTGCAACTACCCCACATGACGTCAATTTTGTTCCTTCCATATTAACTTGTTAAAAATATATGCATTAGTTTCCATTCAAATTAAATAGCGTGCTGATAGGATTGAACATATTTATTTTAGACTGACAAGCTTCACTGAGTCCAAAACCAAAAATACGATCACACAGGTCTCTGATATGACATAACCCATTTGATAATATAACAATATTTAATTACAATTCATTCTAGCCCCAATGCTAAGATTAGATCGATCGCCATAACATAGTAGTGTGAGAACCATAAGAGGCTGCTACCAAGTCAAAGCACCCCTAACGGATCACTGCCTTGACGATTGGCGGGAGTGCTTGATGCATGTCAGCGGCAAAGGAGTACTTCCGGTTGACTGTCACTAGACCACCCCGGATGTCGAGCCCACCCAGACATGTGACGGAAATGAGATCCAACCCGGTGCCCGATTGGCTTCGGTTTCCCGGGCTCCACACTACTGCAGCATGATAATAATGTCCAGAACACATTCTCAATGGCGAACCTGTCGGGCGCCTAGCCAAATACTATCGCGTTCGTGGACCAGGGTCGTTAGGACAGTGGAGAAATAAGCGAACGTCCCAACACCACTTTAGCTGGAAAATCCGGTATCGGGGTCCGCGTCATGACGAACATATTGTCCCTCAATATCGAGAGCCAGAGTATGGCCAAAAATGAGCTTTTATTAAAGCTACTGGTTGTGCATAGCGTTGATATTCTCCTACTACAGGAGACCCATCTTTATTCAGGCACGCAATCTTCTCGATTCCAGATCCCAGGCTATACGGTGGTCCAACGAGAGGACACTTCGAGGCTCAAAGGAGGTGTTAGCGTTTAATCTAAAAAGCCTTCGAAGGTAAGTGTCACAGAGAGTCTTACGGACAGCAACTGGGTGAATAGAATTTCTGTGGAGGTAGGTGGGCTGTATCTGCACAATATTTATAAACCATCAAAAGCGACTTGGGATACACCACCGGTCCCGGTGGTTAGCCACCCTTCCATCTGTCTAGAATATTTTAACAGCCAACACCACGAGTGGGGCTACCGAGACTGCTGCAACCGAGACAACTCCACTCAATGATGGACTATAACGATCTATACCTAGTGAATTATCCTGCGGCCAAGGGTACCTTCAGGGGCACCTGCCATAAGAAGGAATATACTTCTGACCTCACTCTCGTGACGAATGGATGTTAACGGGGACCCGTTGTAGGTTAACCGGACAGTCCTTGGTGGCTTCCCGCATAGCCAGCACAAGCCGGTTCTTGTCACAGCTGAAGTGACAATCTTTTTTTTTTTTAATTGAGCTTTTATATAGCGCAATATCCACTAAACGTGCTCAAAGCGCTTTACAAGGGGGTCCCTGGTCAACAGCAACATTTAACATGTAAGACGGGACATGACGCCTGTTAGGCGATATTATAATTTTTCGGACAAAAGACAACGCTGTTAACGACCAGGTACTCATTTTACACCTGAGTACGGTGAGAGAATGTGAGTAAAGAGCCTTTTCCAAGGACTCAACTACGCGCCGAGCACGAGGCTCGAACCCAGGACCTTCCGATCCGAAAGCGAGTGTCATACCACTAGACCACATCGCCGCACAATTCCGAGGGTTCAGTCTCCCCCACTCTGCAGATGGAGCTTCAGAATGCTAACTGGGAGGAATTTACTTTCTATATCGAGCAGGTCTGCCCTGCTATTCCTCCCAAGTCCGAGAACATAACCAGATTGAACATGCTGCTGGTTAAGAGCGCTCACTGCTCCATTCCACGGGGCGAACGGAAATTCTCTCTCTCTCTCTCTCTCTCTCTCTCTCTCTCTCTCTCTCTCTCTCTCTCTCTCTCTCTCTCTCCCCTGCTGAACGGAGGAGAAGGAAAAGCTGTACAAGAAATACCAGCAGACCAATTGTAATCATCACTATTCAATGTGAGTGTCCTATGTCTCCCCAAGCTGTCCCAAATCACCCTGGGTCATGTCCTAAGTCTCTCTGACCTGTCCTAAATCTCCATGAGTCATATCCTAAGTGTCCTTGACTTGTCCTAAATCTCTCTGGGTGACGTCCTAAGTCTCCTTGACCTGATCAAGTCTCCCTGACCTGTCCTAAGTCTCCCGGGGTCATGTCCTAAGTCTCCCTGACCTGTCCTAAATCTCCATGGGCCATGTCCTAAGTCTCCTGGGGTCATGTCCTAGGTCTCCCTGACCTGTCCAAAGTTTCCCTGGGCCATGTCCTAAATCTCCCTGGGCCATGTCCTAAGTCTCCTGGGGTCAGGTCCTAAGTCTCCCTGACCTGTCCAAAGTTTCCCTGGGCCATGCCATAAGTCTCCTGGGGTCATGTCCTAAGTCTCCCTGACCTGTCCAAAGTTTCCCTGGGCCATGTCCTAAATCTCCCTGGGCCATGTCCTAAGTCTCCTGGGGTCAAGTCCTAAGTCTCCCTGACCTGTCCAAAGTCTCCCTGACCTGTCCCAAGTCTCTCTGGGTCATATCCTAAGTCTCCTTGACATGTCCCAAGTCTCCCATTTTACGTTCCGAATAGAAATTGTAATTATCGATCAAACAATCAAAGTGCTTGTTTTAAATTTCTTTACTTATAAAAATGCAGGATTCAATGCACTTGATGTGAAAAAAAAAGAAAATGTTTGCTTTTGAAATAAAGTTCTGCGGGGGGTTTCAATGTTACAAGTTGATTATATTTCAGTGACTCCCACTTCTCCCCTATTTATATTATACAATATATAACATAGTATCGTTTCCCCGGAACACACACGCACACACACACACACACACACACACACACACACACGCACACCTGCATTCATTCTTTATGAGTGTAATTGTAATTTGGATGCGAAATACACATGTCAACGTAAAAATCCATGCACTGCTCACCACAGCTCTGAATTATAAAGCATCTAGATAGCTGTACAGTACAAGCCAAACCACCAAGGTCGACAAAAAGTCGCGTGTTAACTTCAAGACTTAAGCTGTCAAGCACGTAATGGATTTGGTGGATTAAATCCTTTAAAAAATTGAGCTTTATATAACGCAATGTCCACTTAATGTGCTCAAAGCACTTTACAAGGGGTCCCTGACCAACAGCAACATTTAACATATTGGACGGGACATGACGCCTGTTAGGCGATATTACAATTTTTCGGACAAAGACAACGCTGTTAACGACCAGGTACTCATTTTACACCTGAGTACCATAAGAAAATGTGAGTAAAGAGCCTTTTCCAAGGACTCAACTATGCGCCGAGCGCGAGGCTCGAACC
>NC_088361.1:106286854-106334354 GCF_034508935.2 Berghia stephanieae | reverse complement strand
TGATGATCTATGAAAATAATGCAACAAAAAATGTCGCTCTTATTTGAGGTTAAGAATACCTACTTCATTATAGCTACGTGCTATCATTTTAAATCCTTTTCCAAAGACAGTAAATGTACTTGTGATGCAATCGGAACGAGTAAATACGTATATTATTATCGTGAATAGTTCGTTTCAAAACTCAAGCACGTGCGTTTTGCTCAATTCCTCTTATTAACCGCCAAGACTTATTTGCGTGATAATAGTTTGCATTGCGGACTTAGATTGTATAAGATATCATTAATCTAAAAGATGAACTCTATAACTCCATCGATTATTATTATGCAATCGCAAATTCCATTAAAGTTGGCGATGTTGTCATTTAATCACACCTGAATAAAAGAAATTTACAGTAATGACGTCTAACGTCTATTTTCAGTAGTGTAGCACAGTAACTGTGCTTCTCTAACGTCTATTTTCAGTAGTGTAGCACAGTAACTGTGCTTCTCTAACGTCTATTTTCAGTAGTGTAGCACAGTAACTGTGCTTCTCTAAATGATGGTCCGTGACCCTGGAGCCCCACACAGCTTTATGTCTGCTTTGATCAAATTGTTCTATTTGTAGGTTGTAACACTGACAGATTCAATACTGTAAACGGGCAAATAGACATCCTCGTTTTGCTTCTATTTCGCTGTTTTCTAGCACGCTCTCGGAAGAAGCCAAATGCGTTTTCGAATACCAATTAATTGTTTCGAAGGGTTTTACGGCGCTTACGACACTTATACTAAATTTCAACACGAGTAAAAAGGGAAGAAAATTGGATGGTCGACAATTTCTGTAAGTAAAATTGGTTACAAAAATGACCATTTTACAACCACACAAACATTACAATATTTTAAAAATAAATATAAAGAAAACCTCAACAGAGGTGTTTTAAAAATTAAATAACCAATATAAAACAATAATATACGTCTATATGTTATTTCTAAGAAAATTAAACTTTTAATGTTTTTACAAACAGCCTCTTTTATTTAAAAGAAAAGCCTTATCATTCCGTGGTTTTTGTTTTTATAATTTATCATCATCATCTTTATTCTCGTTATTATTATTATTATCATTATTCTATATATATTATTATCATTGTTACTGGGTGGGGGTCTTGACCTCGCATGGTGGGCAGGGAAGCACTTACTGACTTCTATACCCCTACACCTGTTTTCAACTTGTTTTCTGTCTTGGAATGGGATTGCATGATCGGAGGACTATTCGTCCTTCATGTCATATTCTTAAAAAGTGTCTAGCCGTCCTTTAGTGCTTATGCAAATGAGGTAGGCGTGAAAGAAGCACGCTGAAACTGACACTTCGTGGCCTTTTGTTGCGAAAGTGTTGGTATGTACTTCAAGGACAAATTATAACAAAATTTCCCAGCGAAGGAATTGTTTTTTATAGGCTTTATCTTTGACCGACTTAATCTATTAGAAGGAGCAGGGTTGAGGAAAGGGGATGGGGGTGGGGGCGGTTAGGTCACCGTTTCAGTCCTTCACGTCTTCACTTTTTTTCACGACTGTTGAAACGTGTAAGCATCGTTAGGAGTACGAGTAGAAATAAAATCATATTATTCTCTCTCTTCTCTGTCATCCCCCCCCCCCCCCCTTTTATCTCTAATTTCTTATCTCCATCCATCTCTCTATATCTCGCTATCATCCTCTTTCATTTCTTCACACTCTCCCCCCCCCCCTCTCTCTCTCTCTCTCTCTCTCTCGCTCGCTCAATCTAGCTCGGTAAAAACAAAAACGGAATATTTTCTAGCTTTAGTGTGAAGTACGAATAGTGCAAGCAACATTATTTGTCCGTACGTACGGCAATGACGGTTGATGCTATTCGACCTTAAGGACGAATAGGGCTACCCTTGCTTAATTTTGTCCTGGTCTTTAGCCGAGAGGAAAACAGCCAAATGTATAGCATTAGTTTTGGGGGATGATTTGTTTTCCTTGTAAATTGTAAATCATCCCTCTGCTATGCATTCTTCTTGGATATGTTCTGTAAACATTTGAGTCTGTGCATCTTGGTTGGATCCTGTTCAGGTGTCTGGATGAGACTTTTAGATCGCCACGTGTGTAAATGGACCATTACTATACTACTAGGATACATCATAGCGCGGCAAGATAGCAGTTATTTTTAGATCGAGATAGCTTCGATTCGGAAGGAAAACACGTCAGTTACGAATGACAGAAGCAAAACGGGTCCTGTTGCTATTGCCATTGGCTGTAAAAAAAAACAAAAAAACTAAAAGATAAGTGCAGATCGCCGAACGTACACATTTTAGTGAGTAAAAACTACCAAAAATAAGTCCCCCCCCCCCCCAAAAAAAAAAAAAAAAAAAAAAGAAGAAAAAGTCGAATCTAGTCGACTCGCAAGTTTACGAGTGAACGGAGACTCGAAGAGGAAGGGTTGGCTTAAAAAAAAAAAAAAAACAAAAAAACAAAAAAAAAAAGAACACAAAAATATTAGAAGGTATAGTGAAGACAAAAATTAATTCTACTGGCATTGTAACTGGTAGAAATAATATGATTCATCATAACACACTTTCTGTTTTGTTTGAGCTTCAGTGGCCTAAAACTAAAACTTAAATCATGGATATCATTGTAGTCTGATCAGTCGACAGTCAATATCACATTTGATTCTTCACGGCAAAAGTAAAGTAAACAAGAAACGGTATGAAATATCTAATTTCCTCTTTGCAAATCGTTTGCGTTGAAAATATGAAGGCTGGTATCTTACCTGCCATCGTGAACCAGAGAGCTCGATGTTACCAGCAAAAAATAACAGAATTAGTCACTGTCCTTACAAACCCACTTCTACTTCTAGACAGAGCCTAGCTAGTCAGAGACTTGAAAACGTTAATAAAATCCGATTTTTTTAGTCACTCGCTCCGCTTAGGCAATTTAGTCTAGCAATTTATTTACAAGACTAGTAAATAACTAAATCTAAGTCCAATTACATAAAATTGGGCCCAGGTATCCACCAAGAATCCAGGCATTTTTCCTTTTCTTTTTTAAAGCGCTTGCGATCCTATTAATTTGGTCACATCCGCGCCATTGTCAAAAGAAAGACCGACTTATACAAGAATTTGATGAATTGTAGAGAATGACCCAATTCAAATTCAAGAATATTCCCAGTCCGTAGGATGAAAAAAAAAAATTATGCTAAGCAACAGACTTAAAACATTTCCTTTTTTTCAGTAAATAATCCAGCTATGTGGTTTTGTGGTATGACACTGACTTTGGACTGGAAGAGCCGGTGTTCGAGTTCCGCTCTGAGTCTTGTATAGTTGAGTCTTAGAAAAGGTCTTTACTCACACTCACATTCAATCTCCGTACTGGTAGTAAAATGAGTACCTGACCGGAAAAAAAAAGTGTAATAATATCGCCTCGTGTTATGTGTTGCCCTACATTAATTTTAAGTGTTGCTGCTGGCCGAGGAGACCTCGTAAAGCGCTCTCAGCACGATTGGTAGATATTTGCTATCTAAATGCTATAACTAAAATTAAAATAACGATGAACAGATCAATACAATTTGAAACAAATCATTTTATTTGTTCAATTAAGTTGTGACTCTTAAGATTTAAAAAAAAACAGGAATGTAAAAATTATGATAGGTTGTAAATATTTATGTAAATAGAGTATTGCTTTAACGATAAAATATTCTGAATAATATAAATTGTTATTTTCAGAAGGCTTATTCACAAAAATCGTGAAATAAGTTAATTGATATGAAATTTTATGAGGGTAGGGGACGTGATATAACGACTAAACATTAAATTAAAAATATATTTCGTATCACAGCCATTTAAAAATTAAGCACCGTAAAATAATAAGTATTTATAAATCGTTATAAGAATGATAAATTTGATTTAAAAACAAGAAAGACAGGATTCTAATACTTTCGAAGGCAACCATACTTGAAATACTAGAAGTACATGGTGCTATTGAATTCAACGCTAAGTGAGAATTAACTGAACTATTTCAACATTCTTTCACAAAATCATGATTGAGTTCATATTTCCAAAATTGCAACGATATCTCAACGAACAGTGTTTTACACCACAATATCAATACTACATTGATGAATTATCTACACATGAAAAAGTCTCCATATCTGCAGATCCATCCTTGCCAATTAGTTCTAGACTCTGTGCGCAATCCGAGATGATGTCCGTTCCGTATGGCCACTTCATCTTTGCTTCGGGTCATCTACTCGATTCTGTGTAAATTATCTATTGCAAGTCCAACCGTGAGTTAAAAGAATAACAAGTAGAAAATATATTAATATCATAATAAAACATCATGAGCTTGAAATGTGGACTAAGAGTGAGGAAAAATCGAAATTGGAAAACTGGAATATATCATCAGCAGATGAAATGTCGCCTGGGTTATAAATGCAATCACTTGTAATCCTGCAGAATGAAATGAAAGAGATAATGTTGTTTTTTTAATTGAGATTGAGAGCCATGGGAGGGGTGGGAGGAGGGAGAGGAGGTCAACTTGATTATTGGGATTTAAAAAAATTAATATATGCTATGACTGGTTATATTTTACCACTATACTATATTTCATCATTTACTTAAATCTCTACCAAACAAAAATTTCATACGACAATTAAGAAAACAACAACATCAAAAAATATTTTAATTTTAAAAAAGAACTGCTATAGATGGTTATTATAGGAATCCCACAAAATGAAATAGTCTTGTCCACTTTAAAAAAAAATATTAAATTATTTGAATTGAAAATAAAATAACAAGGTCTCGATTCATTGTGACGTTATGCAGTTATATTAATATTACCCTTCTCAAAGAGAAAAAAATGTAGATAAATCAGTAATAGTAATATATCTTGTATTTGTATAACGACGTACATAACATTGCTATTTGATTTATTTATATATTACCAAATGCACAAGTAAATTGTTAAATGAATATAAAGTAGAGCGCCCATTATATCTTAAATAGTCTTTATCATTTTGGTGTCACAATACAAAAGAATATATATATATATATATATATATATATATATATATATATATATTATATATATATATATATAATATATATATATATATAAATTTTTAAAAACCCTTTCCTCTTCCTCTTTCTGCATACCTTTGTACGTTTACAAGTCCCTACAATCTCACAAGTTCAAATCATCAAATATAATATCAATCCGAAAGATTGAAAAGACATGTTATGCCTGGTGTAATTATGATGAAGAAGTCTTCGACTCTCTTTGTTTAGTTAGGAAAATTATTCATAAATAAATATTGGTGAGTAATGCCATTTATTTATCTTTAATTATTTTTTTTTTGGCAGTGGCTCATCAAGTATTTAGCACAAAATATTGACTTGGGCTCGCGATCTAATGCACTCATTAATTACCATTCGCACATGGCGTTATTTATAGTTGACCAAAGACACCACGTTCCTGACAAATTATAAGAAAAAAAATACATAGGGTAATTTCTAGGGCAATACTGTTGATGATGATGTGTCTATTTACTATTACTATTACCATTCTAAAAGCAATGGTAGCAATGATGAAGAAAGTTGTCATGGCAGCGATGATGATGATAGTGATAGTTGAGGTGGTAAAGTAATGAAAGTTTTGGGGTGGTAGTGATGATGGTGATAAATGGTGGTGTCAATGATTATGTTTTGGGTATTGTTGGTGGCGTAGCGTATAAGGTAGCTGAGTTGATAATGATAATGATATTTGAAGAGGTAATGAAAATATTGGTGATGTGTCGTGATGATGATAATGATGACAATGACGCTAATAACGATGATGTTCATCAAAATTCTGGAAAATAATCATGGAATCGAGAATGAAATCATATGTCTGGAATCTGATAGAATAATGAGTGTTATAGGTCTCGGTATCAAAATTTAAAATCACGACCCCCTCCGCCTACACTTCAAAAAAAAACAAAAAAAAAACAATCCAACTCAACCTCAAACCAAAAATGTTACACTTTTTCCTTCGGATAAATGAGTTCTGGATGACACAACACACTCAGATTTGTACTATTTGATTCGTAAAAATGTCTAAGCTTTAAAATATGACGGAATTTATTGCTTTTCTTAAAAATATTCCATGATGTAATAAATTGCTTTTCTTAAAAATATTCCATGATGTAATAAATTTAACAAAATTGAAAACTTGACCAAAATTATTGTTACTTGGCAGTAGTTGTTTTTTATAATTTTTATTTTTTTAATTTGGGATATTTTTTCCTTTTATTATTTCATACCTTCAATATATGCAAAATAAAAATTTTAAAAAGGGGTGTTGGGGTAGAAAAAAAATACAAACAATAAAACATTGTGGTAAACTTGATCATATACAGAAATTGATTACTTCTGTACTTGCTTGGTTTCAAAATATTGCCAAGAGATAAAAATGTAATTGAGATCAAACAAGACAAATACAAGATTTATTCTTGAGTATATTATTATAGGGAAGAAAAGTCGTGATGTCACACCCTCTACTTTTCCGGTTCCAAAATCGTTGGAAGTGTGTATGTATCCAGTCCTTCGGAGGACTTAAAGAGAATAGGTGGATTATAAATAGTACAGGACGTAAAATAACGAGGATGGATGTTCTGTATTGATGACCAGCATATATATTTAGACCAGAAAACAAGATGCCATCACTCTGAAACCAGAAGATCATTTACATGGTAATATGTATTCAGTTCCTCCGGAAGAGTGGTTTTACACTTCCAATGAGATAGGAACAAGTTTATTAACATTATACTTTTGTTCCCTATTAGATTTTTTTTCTCTTCTAATTGTGAACAAAAACCCGATACAACACCCCCCCCCCCCCCCCCCCCATGTTTTTTTTATCCATTTCTTTTACCAATATTCTAGAACAAATTTTTTTTTTAAATGGTTGCCCCTTAGAACAAAATACCGTATGTCTTTCGGACACTATGAGTTTTTATCAAAGTAAGATCTCACAAACTATTTTATTTTCTTTCACAAAAAAAAAAAAGAAGAAAGAAAACAAAATAAAATAATAATAATAATATAATTAAAAAAAAAAAAAAAAAAAAAAAAAAATAAAATAATAATAATAATAATAATAATAATAATAAAATTAAATGAAAAAAAAACCCACAGATCGAATATTGCATGTTACAAACTTATCTGTAGATGCAGACAAAACCCGCTGATGTCTTTTTTTCTCTTCCAAAACCAAAAGCAATGCTGCTAAATTGCAATTGTGTCTAAACACACAATGTTTTTGTTCCCATAAATTCTCAGTAAAAGCATCAATCTTCACTTAAAATTAAGACCAAAAAAAAAAAAATAATAATTATAAAAAGACCATTGTTAATCAATCAGCAGTACATAGGTGGCTGCTGGAGCCCAGGTAGTAAAATGTGTCTTTGTGATGTTGGTTGCTCGTAATACTAGAATGCAACACCTCACCAGAAGACTAGACCCAACAAGGAATTTATTTACAGTGTAATGTAATCACGCTTTTTAAAACAATTAAATGAAAAAGTTATTCTTTAACCTCCACTACATAGAATAAATGCAAACTCTAGACAAAGCATTATAAAAATTGTTAATAATATCAACCAGGTAATTTTGTTGGATATGAAACTTAACGTCAGCCCATTTCTTTCTGCATCGCTTGGGATAACTAATGATTCAGTACATGAACATTACAATGAAATTTTAATCATGCATTATTAATTGTAATACTGACCTGCTTTAACTGTTGACACAATGATGATGTTTTACTTCTCTCTTGTAATGCATGCGCATATGAAAAAAAAAAACTTTACTTGGTTAAAAAAAAATAATTATAAAAAATAAATTGAAACAAAGGGAGGGATAAAATTGTACTTAGATTTTCATAGCCACCTTCCTCCTCACAGAATAACAGCCTATCATATCACATCATGTCAATGCTCGGTGCTGTTTATAAAAATGGGTGACCGAATTTGAAAGGACAATGATTGCAAATGATATTGAATCATTATAAGAGATTCAGGGACAATAAGCTATAAAAAAAAAAGAAAAGAAAGAGTACCAAATGGGGAAAAGCCCATTATTTGTATTGTTTAAAAAATCATTCTGCTTATCGGTCTTAAGCTTGTGATGTACAGAACAAGACATACATACATACATAATGAAAAAAAAAACAAAAACATATATATAAAAAGTAAAGCATCGTGAAAACAATATACCCCCTCCTCCCCCCAATAAATTGTAAAAACAAGAGAAAAAAAACAAAATCACAAAACAAATAACTTAAAAAATGGGTCCCGACAAGAGACAGCTAAACAACCTTCAGCAGCCTCTTTACGCTCAAAAGAGTTTTTGTGTGAAAACAGTTTTTGAGGTTTTAAGAGTAACAGCTAGAACCCATTATCATCAATTTTTTCTTCTTTTTTAATGATGATACAACCAGTTAACAAATAGCCCAGTAATGTGAAATAAGGAAAATTAAGATAGGAGTAAAACGTAAACTTACAGTCTATATTACACTACCTGAACTAACAAAGATCTTGACAACCACATTAACCATGATTATGATTAAAGCTTTATGGATGTTGGACCTCAGCCAAACTGCAACTCAGTCTTGTACATAAAAATCAATATCTATATTGCAATTTGGTAGCTCAAGTAAGCTCAGTGTAAGAAAGGACAAAGAAAAAAGAGAATGATAGTGATGGAATTTCAATCCATAATATACGGGAAGAGAAATTTATTTATGAAAAGCCAAGGGAATAATCCTTTTTTGCCATCCACTACCACAAGGTAGATTCAAGCTTGGGGTTTACTCCCCCCCCCCCCCTTTTCCCTCCCAAAAACACATTTTCAAATAGGAAAACAAAAGATGAAGAGATAAAAAATACCAGAGATTATTTTATAGGTTCCATCAAATCCAAATAATTCCTTACCCTCGACAGAATCTTGTCAAGGGCTTAGAATTTGGAGTGAGAAGAAGCCACCTAAAACATTCATTTTTAAAACCATTACTCTGACAGAGTTACAGAAATAAATCGGTATCCTCACACTGTCATATCAACAAATATCTTCGGTTATGATTCAAAGAGTCATGCAAACATAAATTGACTATGCATTCGAAGTTGATGTTTTGATCTTGTAGAATATAGAAATTAGTATAAAAATGGTGTAGCTTTATAAACTATCTAATTTTTTAAATATCCCATCCAAAGTCTGGCCATTCTTATTGCACATACATATGTTGCTTTGAGAACATATTGAGATGGTCACTTTAAGAGTTTTAAAATGTCATAGGTTAAACACCTGAACTGGAATGACCACTAAAAAGTATGGAAGACAAAACAATAGTCTGTGTGCTGTATCTTACTATGAATCTATGAAAAACATTGAAACGAGCTGATAGTGCACCTACGCATTTCGCAGAATATTGGAGCCTTGTCTACAGTTATATCTGAGGCAATATACATATTTATAAAGTCAAACCTATGCCAACATGCCATTTTATAAGATTTAATTAAACAAAAAACAAACTTTCTCTTTAAACTCTAACTTTGAAGAAATAGTTTTAAATTTTTAAAAAGGAAAGTTGTAATCTAAGAAAATTACAATCTTCATCTAACAAGATATATTTCAAATGTTTGAACCTACTTTGCTTTTTTTTAAAACCTTTAACTTTAATACATTTATTCCCTGTTAAATATATTTAGAATCAATCACCCAATTATACGACGTTACTTTGGCTAAAGGGCACAAACTGAAAATAAAGATATTGAGTACGTAAACCAAAAAAAGTAGAGGTTTTGAATTTTATTTTAAATGAATGACAATTTTGGGGATTAAGTATTTGAAGTCTTTAACAGATTTTTGGTGATGATGTGACAACTACTTTATAAAAATGGGATAATAAGGTTATTAATTCAAATAATTCAAAATAAAATCTTTAAAAATCATCACTTTAATATAAAATATCACTTGACTCTGACCAATGTATGAAGGACGAAGTTGATTGGTTTACCAGTGTTACAATTTGAATTACTTTATCTCAACTATATGCTTGTTAAATGCAGTCACTGGCCTAATTTTTGAAAATAAATTAACTACAATTCTGTGCAAGGACTTTTCAACTCCCAGAGGTATTTTCTGCACCATTGTGTCTGTGCAAATGTGACCCAGATTTTCAAAAGGATATTAAGTTACACACATTAAGTAACCTTTATGCTGTAAATAAAGCGACCTCGCTTCTGAAAAATAACCCCCCCCCCCCCCTCCCAAAACCAGAGATTTTGTTTGATAGTAAAACATGTTATAAAGGACTGTATATTGCATTTTGTTTATCAATATGAAACATACTACAATGAACCATCATCATTTAGATGCATTCGAAAATTTTTATATTTTTATGAGTATGGCAATGAATAATGTCTATTTCATGACCTTAAATATGGGTCACAATTGCTTCTGCAATACTTTTTGGGGTAATACAGAAAACAAATTACATCCGCTGTATATTAATTTTATACATTATTTAACACCCAATTCGTGCACTTCTTTAAATGTTTTTTTCATGTGCAGGTGCACAGTGCAGTTGTAAGATAGCAACTCAATACAAATTTTTTATAAGTTTTTGCTATGCTTCCGACAAAGTTAGCGACAAGAAATTAACTATTTTCTCCCAGGGTGTATATAAGACGTCATGTTCATAAAAACTGATATGGTTGATCAGTTTGTCATAGTCAACTTTACCAAAAACATCAATCACCATGCCACCGTAAGTATTAAGTTAAAACCATTTCTGCAATCTAAGTTATTTTAACAGCAACTATTCAACAATCTGACCACAATGATAACATTTACAAAGAGAACCTCTTTGCAATAAAAATATAATTCATGAAATATTGTTGATTGAAAACACATATTGCAAGCTATGTTACAAATTTAAAAGTACACCTTTGTGTTCTATCTTTTTTTGTACTCCAAAGAATACTTGTCTAAAGAGATATTATGTATATCTGATGGTTTAGACTTATACAGTTCAGAAGGTCAGATTATCATAATCTTTTTGTATTTTTGAAATAAACAAGACCATTTGTCTGATTTCAAGTCCCCATAACAATATTAGTGACATAGTTCTTATGTGAAAGTTTACTGTGAGAGGATTTATTTTCCTTTTGTTGTTTTTTTTTTTTTTTTTTTTGAGGGGGGGGGGGTGGTGGCACCAAAAGCATCCATCCATCATGTGACATTTTGTCATCATAGCAGTTATGCTAACCTTATCATCAACATGACAATTTTGAATAAAGCTACTCATAACTGAACCAGCATAAATAAATGATCATCCGATTAAATGATATAAAATATGAAATTGGCTGGTATGTTATTCATCATTAATAGATATTTTTCTTTTTTTTTAAATCTTTGACAGCAATGAAGAGATATTAAAATTCAATATTTAAGCCAACTTTTCGAAAACAAAAAAACCCCCCCCCCAAAAAAACAGAACTTTTAGAACAAATTTTTACTTATAAAATATCAGTTTCACAGGTTCTCTTCTATTAATCCGACTTCAAGCATAAGATCATTTTTGAAATTGAACTTTCTATGTCTAATTCCACTTATATCTAATTATTATTCTTATACCCAAGGTCTGAGCAATTATGATAATCAAATTCAAAAACAATAAATAAGAAGACACGAAACTGCAGGACTATCATTTTGACTATATATTTAGTCGCATCCAGCTTATAACAACACTTCCAAATACATGATAACTGTTCAACAGGCTTGACGTACCACACTGTCTTTAATTAAATCTCTTATTTATCCATCTTGCATTATCAAAAATAAAATTATTGCTTTATATAATCAGCCAAAGTGCTCATTTTATCATTTTCCTTATAAATCTTTATAACCACTAAGACGTAATTCATCTTGTGAAAATTATAAATTTTCATGGAAAAAAATCATTCTTATTATAAATATTAACATCCACTTAGACTTAATTCAAGGGATGTCCCATCAAAAACTAGACAAATCTATATATGAAAATATAACATGAATTAGATCTTTGTAAAAAGTCTTACTCAATGTAATTATTAGGAATATGTTTTTGCTTTTTTTTAAATTTTGTTTTTAGTTTCAATGCAGAAACTAACCCATACTCATTTAACTTTTTAACTTAAAAGATATAAACATTTCATTTTGCCTTTTCTGAATAACAAGACAAACCAACTCTTCCAAACAAACGCGTTGATCTATTTTTCTCTTTCCTATCAAGGGTTAAAATCTGGAAAAAAAAATAAATAATAATAACTAATACAGAAGCAATGCTGATGTAAAGGGTCATCATTTTTTCTGCATAGCTCCTTTTTTCTGGTTATTCATAAACATATTTGTTTTTCATAACTTTCTAGAATAAATTTGAAAGACTTCAAGAGTAGCAACATTTGGTACACAACATTACATTTATTGTTCATATCTTTGAAGTGTAATAAGAATTTTTAAAAAAATAATATAAAAGCTGAAAACAAACCTATACGTCAAATAATGTTTTTTAAAAAAATGACATACATTTTGTGAAAATTATACGATTTTGTGAAAAAAAAAAGTACATAATAACATACAAATAAATTTTCTTTTAATGATTAAAAAAAAAAAAAAAAAATAAAAAAAAACACACACAAAAAACAAATTCACACACAAGAAAAATTAACAATAAAAGCACCAATCTGCCCACATCAAAGGATTCATATATACATAAATGAATGTATAAACCAAATGCATTGAATGAGATATGAGTTTATAATGCAACTAAAACAACAAGTCTCTTTATAATTTACAAAAAAAAAAAACAAAAAAAACAAAAGAAAAGAGAGAGAAAAAACAAAAAAAGAAAATTGTCATCATATAAAGTGAATTTGCTACATGAAACAAATTTGAAATATTACAGAGAAACGCATAAAGAAATAGTCTTTATTGGAAAAACAAAGTTTGACATGTTTGATATTATTATTTCATTGCAAAAATAAAACACAAATTACAAAAAAATCATCATAGGGAACACAAAATCATTATTAATCTGAATAAAAAGATATAAGATTATATCCTCTAAAACAAAACAAAGAATGCTATCCCCTCTAAATCCAGACTGCAAAGCATTAGTAAGTCATGATTGATCATATTCAAGCTGTTTGAAGAAATCCAATTTACAAATGAAAATAACAGGCTCAAATCATAATCCTTCTCTCAGTGTCTTTTCAGTATCAAAAGCTGCATGAAAACTACCATTAGTAGTGATAATATACCTTAACAGTACCATAATCAAATCAAAACAAACACAACAACTTTGCTATTGATTGCTGTTCCACGCTCAAGCCTTGTCAATCAGTGCAATCATTTACGTAGTGCATCTCATAATGAGCACTTATTGATCTTTCTAGTCATGCAACAATGGTATCCATCTAAACTTCCTAAATAACAATAATCTATTCTCATTCAATTATACTATTTACAAAAGAAAAGATGTGACAAGGATGTCAAAAATATGATATTTTGGCATGAGAAACAACATGAGTTTGACATGTACCTCTGATCTTCGTATAAAACAACATAACTGATTGAAGAAGAAGTGAATCATAATAAGAGAGACAAAAGTTCAGCACAATCAACTTTCCTTAATTACTTCCACAGGAAAATGTTATGAATTCTATCCACCAAATTGTTTTAAGTGGATTTTAAGTGGGTTATGAAATAATAATCTGCTAGATGAGAAAAACCAAACCCTATTGTAATTGTTTGAAAGCCCAACCAATCAGAGAGATTAATAAAAATGCCATAACTCAATCCAACAACACAACAATATGCAATAAGAGTTAAATGACAAGATTTCTCATTCAAAATATAAAAACAGGCCTCAAAAGCCTTATTATTTGCATCAGGGTATAATACGACAAAAAAGAAGCGATTAGCACAACAATGTATGTAACGAATGGGTGGACAAGCCGATCAATCCATAAAAAAGCACGATTTCTCATTAGGCCCATGAACTTATTTTTCTGCAACACCGATACTCAGGTACCAATCTGGTAACATAGCTTTGATGGAGTCAATAAATACCACCGGAAAATGAGAAGAAAAAAGAGAGAATCTTTGAGGGGCACAACTACACCATAATTTTAAAATAAAAAATTATAATAATACTGCAATTACGACCACGATTGGTAAATCATCCTCCTGGGAATAAAATGAGACAGATAAAGCTCTCTTACCTAAAATGCATCATTCATTCCTTAAAAATTTAGTGGACTCCGTTCACAGTGGCATTGATCAGGGTGAGAAAAGCCGTTTCAGCTTTAAATAATCACTTTTGGCAATGCTTATAGTAAATTTTAAAGTTTTTATGAATTGTAAATTTTAAAGTTTTTATGAAATAATTGCATGAATAAAAAAAAAGGTAATTTTATGATAGTTGGTTGAACAGAAATGCCATGAAAGGCTAATCAATGAGAGAGACTAGAAGTAAATATTCAATAAATTTGAAATTGAGCATCATGATTGTCAACGGAATCCACTATTCATTGTGTATTTAATATAATCCTTACCTGTTCTTGTCGCATTTGGTCCTTTAAAATAACCAAAAAGCAAATAATTACAGAATAGCGTGTCAAATATCATTCTATTTCAAATGCATGAATAACTAAAAAAAAAGAAAAAGGAAATGTGCCTTGACACTTGTCGGATATCGTGTCATATGTTGGACTTCATCTCAGTCTGGTAATAATTTGACAGTGAGTCTGGACTTATGAAGGCATTTTCTGAAAAGAGAAAATATCATAGTTTTAGAACAAATAGACATATCATTGAAATGGTTGAAAACGTTAAAATTGTTGAATCAAATCCAGTCCGTATGAAAAATATCCCACATGATTCAGCTTCACTTAAAAGTTCTCAACAATTTTTTCATACTACCTGCAAATCTAAAAAAAAAAAAAAAAAAAAAAAAGAAGGAAAGATAGGATGACTGTTAACATAATTTAACCCCATGAATGGCAAAGATGGCAACTCTCTACCCCTGTTGTGTCAAATGCAAATATTTTCAGATCAAAAAGCTTTTTTTCTTCTTTCTCTGTGACTGAAAACATCCAAGTTTACGTGAGTGAGTGTGTGAGGGTTTGTGCTTATAAACCTGATCAAAGTGGATAGATACATACCATAAGCAAAGAACAAAAAATCATATTTCCTCCCAAATTCCTAATATTTCACACTCTGAATAAAACAAAAATGCATGATTTTCAACCTTTTATCTGAAATGTTTAGATTAGGTGCAATGCAGTTCACATCTGCTTTTCTGTGTAAAATAATATCTCTTATTATTTTGATTGAGAAATCCAGAGCTGGTACAAAAATGTCAAATCTGGCTGAATTTAATCTCAATAAGATCTGTCTTTACCCATTAAATTTGTATAATGCAGGTATGTGGACATCTTTAATAAAGATCAGATTACTCAAACGTTATACTTGTGCACATAAATCAAGACAGTATTGTTTGTAGCGGAAATAAAAAGTTATAAATATGCATATACTACTACACAATTCCAGTTTTAATACGCTTAATGTGCTTATCTAATGCTTTAAAGCCATGTATTCATTACATCTGCATTAAGAAAGTAAATGTACCGACATATCATATCAAAAGAAATGATGGCAGGGCCAGCATTTGCAACTGGTGTCATCCACCTGCCATTGATCGTACTTAATTTCATTAGACTTATACAAGGAAAGACAAAGTATAAAATCAGTCATCAACATGTGTGCCAAGTCAAAACAAACTGTTCGGACAGTCTCAAAATGAAAAATAAAAATCTTTTTAAAGATGAGCAATGACAAAAAGGTAAAGCAAATATATAAAAATATATATACAGGGGCATCGTGGCTCAGCGGTACGGTCTTTGCCTCCTACCCGAAAGGCATCGAGTTCGATCACCCACCGCTGCACTGTGTGGCCTTGAGCAAGTCACCTCGCCTTAGCTCAATATGCGGCGCTGCACTGCGGCTGACGCCTGGGTTATTCCAGTCTTCCCTTGGAATAGACCCTAGAGACTAATTTCCCCAATGGGATGAATAAAGGGAATTTTATTTATTTATTTATTTTTTTTAAATAGACAAGAATAAAGAAGAGAAAAAAGAAAGAAAGAAGAAAAATAAGAAAAAAGAAAAGTATGATGTTTTGTTAAAAAAACCCAAAAAAAACAAGAATCATTGAGAATAAGATGTACAGACGGCTTTAAATCAGAAAGATAAATGATGATAGACTGAATTAACATGTTTACAATTAATATTTATAGACAAGGGAGGGAAATCTGGAGGACATGGATGAAAACTTACTGGTCACACTTGCTGACACATTTTGCAGCTTGTTCTCCAGTCTCAAACTGTACGATTGCCTTATTTAGTTCCCTAAAAAGCTGTACATTCTGTAGAATATCAAAACATAAATAAATAAATACAACTTTAACAATCTGACCCATAATTGGTGGTGCAATACAAGTATTTGTAACTGAATGATAAAATATATTATCAGGAGACAAGTAATAATGTTATAAAAACCACCACACCAAAAAATTACAAGAATATTTAAATTGGAGAGAATCGTTATTAAATTGGCCCCTGAATCACAGGAGAAATGATGAAAACATAATAAAAAAATAATTATGCTAAATATTTATTATAATTACAGCCATCATAATGTCACGTTGAACAAAAGAATCTATTTTTAAGTCAGCCTAATGACCAAGACCAAGATTCAGACAAGAGGAAGTGATTTCTTTTATTTAACAAGAGCTGATAACTTGTCCAGTTTTAAATGAGCTGCCCAGCAAATATTCAAAAGGTCCTAAATTGAATAAATCATAAGTTTAAATCCATTTAATCCAGGAAGAACATTTATCTTGATACCAACTGTTTAAACTAAATATCTAAAGACCGAAATATTCTGATAGCAAAAACCGATATAAATTGATAGCTTAGAATTGGAATACTGTAAAAATATCAGTCCAGATAAAGTTAGAAAAAAACAAACAAACCAAAAAAAACCCAAAAAAACAACAATACAAGGAAGAGGGGATGGATTTTTTTTGAATCAAGTACTTACCAACACACGTCCGAAATGTCTACACACTTTGACTAGGGTCTCCTTTGTTGCCATCTGAGCCAAATTATAGATTGCTACTTTTTGAGGACCTTTCAGCACTGAAACGCTAGTATCCATAACAACCTGATTAGAAATTAAACATAATTTCCTGAATTAATTGAGTAATTGAGTAAAGCTCCTTACTTTGTGTTTCAGGATAAAATTCTCTATATTCTTTTTTTTTTTAACTTGAAGAAAATAAAATTTCTGGGGAATTTTCTATGTGAGTTCATGATAATGACAACCTTAATGCAATCAAAAGACAGTTTCCCCTGCCCACCACTTCCCCATCTCTTTGCTCAAACCGTGAAACAAAATAAAAATTCTTGCGAATTTTGTACAAGTGTCAATTGAATAGAGTGCAATTAAGCAGAGCAATTATAAATGAATAATAATTGTTTGTTTGTTTTTAAGGGTTTTACGGCACTTGCAACACATTAAGGTCATATCAGCGCCAGTAAAAATGAAGAAAATGGGATAGTAAAAAGTTCTAGAATAACAATTAAAGCACCCAAGAGAAAGGAAGACAAAAGGGAATTGGTTCAAATAGGAAACAGATGTAGATTCCAAAAGCACACCATCAAAGTACTTAGTTTGAGATCACTTAAAAGTCTCATCCAGACACAAGCACAGGTCCCCACTAAGAGGAACACACTCAAATGTTTACTAATCATATATAATATGTATACAAAACATAATACAGTGCATAACAGAGAGATGATTTACAAGGAAAAAAATATCCTCTCCCAAAACTAGCCATACATTTGAATGTTTCCCTCTCAGCCAGGGTATCCGGCCAGGGTCAGGACAAAACCAAGTAATCTCATTCCACGACAAAGACAGAAAGTAAGTTGGAAAACAGATACAGGTGGATAGAAGACACAGTAAGTACCTCCCTGCCCACTATGGGAGGTAGGAACCCCACCCAGGATGAATGAATAATAAGAAAGAAAAAAAAAAACCAAAAAAAAAAAATATTCTTATTTGCAATTAGGGGAATGACCTATATATTTTCCTTTTTTTTTTTACTGACCAATTCACAGGGTTCCCACAAAAGGAAAAAAAATTCAGATCTTTTCCAGACCCATATCATGGCCAATAAACACCACGAAAGGAGGAGAGATATCAAATTTTAAAAAGGATTTCAGATATATTATAAATAGTAAGGTGCCTAGCTGATGTGGTGAAAGAGTTATGATGATGATGTGGGGATGGCGGTTGTAGTGGTGGTAGTAGTGATGATGATGAATTGGTGATTGCCATAGTGTCGGTAGTTATGATGAGATAGAGGAGTTGATGTGAGGAGTTGGAAGTGGTGGTTGTAGTAATGGTGGGGGTGGTAGTAGTGCTGGTGATGATGATGATTATGATGATGATGTGGTGGTGGTTGTAGTAGTGATGATGATGATAATGATGATGATGATGTGGTGATTACAACAGTGGTGGTAGTAATGATGATGTGGTGGTGGTTGCAGTAGTGAGGAAGTGGTGGTGATTGCAGTAGTGGTGGAAGTGATGATAATGATTACATTTAGGTGGTTGAAGTAGTGGTGTTACTAAGAATGGTGATAATGATGTGGTGTTGGTTGCAGTAGTGGTGGTAATAAGGATGCTGATGGTGATAGTGGTTGCAGAGGTGGTAGTAATGATAATGTGGTGGTGGATGTAGTTGAGTTGACAGTGATGAAAATGATGATGTGGAGTTGCTACTAGTAGTGGTGATAATGATATGGAGGTGGTGATTGCAAGTCAGGCCTGTAATGACTGGTGAAAAAATTGTCCAAACTTTTTGAACACGCAAAAATCGACCAACAGGACAAAAATATGGATTAACAAACACAACACAGATATGACACGTCAATTGATTAGTTAAATCATGTCATTTTTTCCCCCCACTCTATTTTAATAAAATAAGCAGGTCCTTATCTTATGGTACAAAAAAAATTTAACAAATCAGAATTATTTGAGAAAGTACACACATTGCTGGTTCCAGGTCTGAGTTAGTTGCAAAATGAAAGGAAGAGAAGAATTCCTACTTTTTTGAGGGATATGTAGTGCTTGACACGAGAAGCTGCTTTATCTTCGCTCCTGTTTGTGTTAAATTTTCAAGCTGATTCTTTCGTTTATTTGGATTAATTCTTATACAAGAAGAGGAAGAAGAAGAAGAAGAGGAAGAAGAAGAAGAAGAGGAAGTAGAAGAAGAAGAAGAAGAAGAAGAAGAAGAAGAAGAAGAAGAAGAAGAAGAAGAAGAAGAAGAAGAAGAAGAAGAAGAAGAAGAAGAAGAAGAAGAAAAGAAGAAGAAAAGAAGAAGAAAAAGAAGAAGAAGAAGAAGAAGAAGAAGAAGAAGAAGAAGAAGAAGAAAATAGAAGATGAAGAAGAAAGAGAAGAGAAGAGAAGAAGAAGAAGAAGAGAAGAAGAAGAGAAGAAGAAGAAAGAAGAAGAAGAAGAAGAAGAAGAAAAAAGAAGAAGAAGAAGAAGAAGAAGAAGAAGAGAAGAAGAAAAGAAGAAGAAGAAGAAGAAGAAGAAGAAGAAGAAGAAGAAAGAAGAAGAAGAAGAAGAAAAGAAGAAGAAGAAGAAGAAGAAGAAGAAAAAGAAGAAGAAGAAGAAAAAGAAGAAGAAGAAGAAATCACGGTCATAAGGATAGAAAACTTCCACTGAGAGCAGTCAATCACCTTTTCATTCAAAGAAATATATATATTTTGCATTCTTTATTCCAGTTCACTTTCGACTGGATACAATGAAAGCGTTGGAATGGAGATTGTCAACCGGAAAAATTGTGTGTCGTTAGAAAAATAGAGAGAAATGGTCAACGACTCGCGTCTCGACATGAGACATTGGCGAGACATTGTGAGCAAGGAATCAGCAATTGACAATAATGGTACATGCAGCCAGCATCGACAGCCAATATATGGGGAAGGAGGCACATCCTGTGGAGTGTGCGAGTGGCGATAATTGAAAAAAGATTAAATTCTAGAAATTATTATTGTCATTGATTTTAGCCAGGCATTTTTATAAGTAGTTCTCACTAAATTCTATCAGTCAGACTATTATCGGTCAAGGGTACACATAGTTTTGTGTATTGGTATGTTATATCTGGCCAGCAGATGTTATGCGTAATTTAGCTTCAAGGAGCATTAATAGTTAATTAGTTTGTTCTGTTTTTGACTCCATTTTTCAAGGCAAAGAAATAAAAACTCCTTTGTCTTTCTTTTGTTTGCTTTGTCTTTTGATGAGGCAGATACTTTTCACTTTTCACTTTTCTTTCTTTTTTTTTTCACATCGACACTTGACAGAATTTATCGAGCAAAGTTGTAATGTCGGAAATTCAACAATTGTCAGAAGATTGACAGGCCTGAATAGTGGAGGTAGTGATGATGATGATATAGTAGTGGTGGCTGTAGCAGTGCCAGTGGTGATATAAATGATGTGGTGGTAGTGGTTGCTGTAGTAGTGTTAGTGATGATAAGGCGGTGGTGGTGACAAAGATGATGATGTGGTGGTGGTTGCTGTAGTGGTGTTAGTGATGAATATGCTGATGACAACGTGGTTGCAGATGCAGTGGTTGTGGTGGTCGTGACGATGATGTGGTGGTGGCTGCAATGATGATGATGTGATAGAGGAGTTGTATTAGTGGTGGTGGTGATGATGATGATTATGATGATGTGGTGGTTGTAGTTGGTAGTGTTGAAATTGACCTGAACAAATTCCTGACCATTTCCAGACCCTTGTACCCAAAGAAAATAATTCCTGACCTTTTTTTTACCCAACCCGGAAAGAAAATGTTCAAATTCCTGACTATTAAAATTTAAGAAAGTTATCTCACCCTGTCTGAAGCATGAGACTGAGAACTAGAGTTTGAAGATCTTGATGGAGCCACATTGTGGAGAATGGAGCGCACCTGGGAATCTGTTGCTGGCTGGGCTCTGCGTCCAATGGTAGTGATGGGGTGAACCGCTTCACTTTCGTAAGATGAATGGGTTGCCTAAAGAAAGAGTATGAGAAGATGAAATCAATTTTTTTGAAATTGCTTAAGATGTGCCAAAAAATAAAGGGGTAATGCGTTAAGAATTTAATAAAATTGGTCAAAATGAAATTGGATTAGTTCATTTTTAAGTCCACTGCTTTCCTTCATCATGTTCTTAAGTCATCAACTTTACAACAAGACACTCATTCCGTGAAAATGTATCCATAGTTGCTTTTGTTTTGTTGGTTTCATTGTGATTTCTTCCCCACCACCCACCACCAGAAATCATTGTCCACACTTTTCTAACACTTTAAAAAAAAACTATTCCTGCTATAATTTTGGTGGCACATACTATGTTTTTGGATAATTTTTCATTATTCAACTCAAAGAAACTTATATTTTAAAAAAATCTTCTTATAGTTTTTCAAAATAACTTAGTATTGTTGTATTTTTGTGTCGAATGCTATGAAAATGACCTTGGGGTACAGCCTCACAAATCCTATGTCAGTTATTGTAGTATGGTTGAAAATACATGAAAATAACAAATAAGGGATTGAACCATAAAACTTGGGACAGTATCTACAACTTGGTAATAAAAATAAAATTTTAAAATAATAAAATTCCCTTTATCACTGCGGCTTTGTGGTCTAGTGGTATGACACTCGCCTTCAGACCCATAGATCCCGGGTTTGAGTCCTGCTCTAGATGGCGCAAAGTTGATTCCTTGGAAAAAGTTCTTTACTCACATTTTTTCACTGTACTTAGGCCGTTAACAGCATTGCCTCTGTCAAAAACAATTGTGATTCGCCTTCTATGCTTCATGTCTCATCCTACATGTTTGTTAAGTGTTGCTATTGGCTCGGGTAAAGCGATTTGAGCATGTTTAGTGGATACTACCCTATATAAATGCTTAAGTTTTCAATTGTTTTAATTTGGATTTTTCTTTCTGAACAATATTGGAAAATAATTATCAAAATATCAGTCAGAGAGCAGCAATAGGAATCCCTTTTTTTGCCAAAGAGTATATATATTTTCTTCATTACAAATACTTGTTTTGTTTTTTAAAGGGTTTTACAGCGCTTCAACACATTTCGGTTATATCAGCGCCAGTAAAAAGGAAGAAAATGGGATAGTAAAAAGTTCTAGAATTACAATTAAAACACCCAAGAAAAAGTAAGACATAGGTGAACTGGGAACAAATAGGGATCAGATGTAGATTCCAAGAGCACACCACCAATGTACTTAGTTTGAGATCACCTATAAGTCTCATCCGGACACA
Organism: Berghia stephanieae; assembly: GCF_034508935.2. NCBI lineage: Eukaryota > Metazoa > Mollusca > Gastropoda > Nudibranchia > Aeolidiidae > Berghia > Berghia stephanieae. The sequence continues at coordinate 106,311,904 of NC_088361.1, read as the reverse complement.
AGCACAAAATCCAACAAAGAGGAATACACTCAAATGCTTACATTATACATTCAAAATAACAAATATAATAATACATAACAGAGAGATAATTTACAAGAAAAAAAATATCATCTCCCAAAACAATAACTTTGCATATGACTGTTTCCCTTCCAGCTAGGACTCAGGTCAGGGCCAGGACAAAACCAAGTAATCTCATTCCAAGACAAAGAAAGAAAGCATGTTGGAAAACAGATATAAGGGGATAGAAGATGCAGTATGTCCTATGGGAGGTCAGGAACCCCACCCAGGACAAATACTTGGCTATGTTATCAAAAATGAATGAATGAATGAATTTATATAGCGCCTAGATCCACAATGTGCTCAGAGGCGCTTTACAATGCAAATAAAACACAAAATAAATTGATAATTTAAGCATAAAATCTATCATATTGGACTAGCATTAATCAATTTGTAATTTAATTACCATGCACTGTGCTGCAAGATGAAAATTTAGGATATCTATAACATGTAGGCCTAATAGAAATGTGAAACATCAAATGATTTTCTAAAGAGATGTGTTTTTAAAATGTTGCTCTTACCATGGTGGAGGCTACAGCATATTGACTACTGGCAGATGAGTAGTTGTAGCTTGAGGAGTGAGGAGTTTGGTAGGTCTGTGTTGCTGCAGGAGCCTGATAATGAGCCCGAGTGGCTGAGTAATAGTCTAGGGAATAATGCTGAGTTGAAGGAGCTGGCTGATGATGGGGAGCTTGGTAAGTGGTTGCAGGGGCAGCTGGTTTGTATGACACTGCTGTTGGAGCTGGGGCCGGTGCTGGGGCCGGGGCTGGCGGATGCTGGTATGGTTGTGCATTACTGGGTGGATAGCCAGGTGGAGGTTGGTAGACTGTGGTAGGTGGTGGGTGACTTGCTGGTGCAACGGCTATGGCAGGGGGTGGTGCAGCATAACCTTGTGTAGGTGGCGGTTGAGTGTATGTGGGAATTGCAACTACAACAGGAGCTGGAGGTGGATAGTGTGGTGGAATTTGTGAAGCCGGTGGTGGGTGATATGCTGCTGGAGTGGCTACTGTCGAGGGTGTGGAATGGAAAGTGGGCTGAGGTTGATGCTGAGTGGCGGCAGGAGGCTGGAACCTCGGAGGAGGTTGAGCGCTAAACCCAGGAGGTGGCTGGGCGACATTAAGGGTTGGGGGAGGTGCTGAAAATCTGGCACCAGCTGAAGTTGGTGGTGCAGATAGAGGAGGGCCACTGAACCTTGGAGGAGCAGCAGACCCTGGAGGGGGAGCAGGACCTGGAGGGGGTGATGAAAACCTATTGGTGACAGGAACCTGGGGTGGGGGTCCTCTGATAGGAGGCATGCCTGGTGGTGGTTTGCTGAACATAGATGCAGATGGTTGAGGTGGACCTGGATGCCGGGGGGGTGATGGATTAGGTGGTGGTCCTCTCGGTGGCAAGTTTGGAGGAGCTACATTTGGGTTGAAGCTTACTTGCTGACTAGAGGAGGTAAGCACTATATTGGAGTCATTACGTTTTGCTATTGGTGGACCCAGTCTTGATTGAACAGATGAGTTGGGTCCTTTTACAGGTACATTTGTTCCCTGGTGTGGTCCTGTTAAAATTAAAATAAAAAAGTGAAATTTCTGGTCAAATGAGCAGATTTAAAGATGAAGAGGGGCAGGTTCAGCGAACGTCTCAAGCACCAACTTTCTATCGGGTGTGTAATGTATTTCTATTTCTGAATCAAGCAATTAAAGCTTTTGACAATAGCTTAAATTTTATACACAATATCTTTGGCTTACATTCTTCTGTTTTTTACAAGAGGAAGGGATGATGGGCTGGCTTGATTTGGTTACAACAGAAAAGGTAATGAATTTGACTCCTAGAAACTCTGTAACATCCTTTATCAAAGTTATTATTGAAGAAAAAAAATAATAAAATAATTTCATAAAACAAAAAATAAGAAGAAAAAAGAGCCAACAAATATCTAAATTGACTGCCTTGCCTTTTGTTGCTTCATGGCAGAGATGGGTAATAAAATAGTGTAGTATCCTTTGGTGAACCAAGTGGCCTAAATAACTATTTCTAGGTCTTTCATTGACTTGCAATGCTTTGGTTGGTGATTTCACAATCCTAACAGATCGCTGGGAATGGAATGTTACCACTATAGAGACATGACGGCATTCATAATTTTTTTAAAAGTTATTTTTTAAAATCCTCTCCCTTAGAAACATACATAAAGCAAAAGATACAGCTGACGCAAAGACACATTCATATGGAAAGGGACTACATAAATAGTGGGATATAAAAGACAGTGAGGTTTGACTGTGAGGAAAGTAAAGAATACCAAGGCATTTTTTTTCTATCTCCAGCCACTCCAGGCTTATAAACCAACTATTTAAGGAATGTTTTACATACCTTGACCGTGGGGACCAAGTCTTCGTCCCAATGGACTGCGTCTAATAGGGCCCAGTCTGTCTCTCATTCCATCCTTGTTTTGTAGAACAACATTTCTTTGATTTTGATGATCATAATTCCTTGATTGTTGTTGATCCTGTGAAGCAAAGTTATGCAAAGCCATTCATGAGCCTTCTGGTTTATTGTTATGACAAGTCTGCATTTCTAATTGTGCGGCTATGTGGTCTAGTGGTATGATATTCGCTTTCGAATCGGAAGGTCCTGGGTTCAAGCCTCGCGCTCGGCGCATAGTTGAGTCCTTGGAAAAGGCTCTTTACTCACATTCTCTCACCATACTCAGGTGTAAAATGAGTACCTGGTCGTTAACAGCGTTGTCTTTATCGAAAAATTGTAATATCGCCTAACAGGCGTCATGTCCTGTCCTACATGTTAAATGTTGCTGTTGACCAGGGACCCCTTGTAAAGCGCTTTGAGCACATTTAGTGGATATTGCGCTATATAAAGCTCAATTTAAAGAATTTTTTTTTTAATTAACAAAAAGCAGTTGGAACACTGAATATGTAAACAATCCAAGCATTGATCAAATGAAAGGTATATCACATTTAATTTAAAGACAATCATATCGATTAAAACCTTATAAATAATTACCTGATATTGTTGGCGGTTATCCCCAATGCGGATGATCTTGTTTGGAACATCATCGCCGCCTTCTGATCTCCTCTTAGTGGCAATTACCGGTACTCTTTCAACTACATTACCATGAGCTTTATCGTCAAATCCTGGTGGTCTATTATGGTTTAAAAAAAAAAAATAAACAAAGAGTTACTGGAGTGTCAGAAATTCAATGGGGTTTATTTGTCTTTTGTTCTGAGAGCTCCAATTATCGGCACCCTTTCAACTACATTACCATGAGCTTTATCGTCAAATCCTGGTGGTCTATTATGGTTTTTTTTAAAAATAAACAAAGAGTTACTAGAGTGTCCGAAATTCAATGGGGTTTATTTGTCTTTTGTTCTGAGAGCTCCAATTATCGGCACCCTTTCAACTACATTACCATGAGCTTTATCGTCAAATCCTGGTGGTCTATTATGGTTTAAAAAAAAAAAATAAACAAAGAGTTACTGGAGTATCAGAAATTCAATGGGGTTTATTTGTCTTTTGTTCTGAGAGCTCAACTGCACTCGAAACAATATATTCGTGCATTGAGGAAAAGGAAGATGATAAAGTAGATGATAAATATTGTCAATCAGGAACTCTCCTTGAACAACCATGTGGGAAAGTAGCTCAACTGACATGTCTTATTTTGGGATTTCACACAGTATTATCATTTATACTGCACATCAGTAAATCTAATGTTTGTCCGAGTTCCTGTGCAGACTCGTCAATGAGCTGCTTTAGATTCTGGAGTTCATATTATTCACAAACTGGATCACTGATGAATCTGTTTTGATATCGATATGAAGATTAAAATTGCCTAATATCAATAATTTTGAGGTCAGAAGAACTAGATTTGTCAAAAAAATGATTGAAGTCACTTAATACATAAATAATATAAAGACAAAAAACAGACAGCAAGAGTCAAAACTTCACCAAATTTGGCCCAATAAAATAATAATAATAAAAAAAGATTAATTCTAATATTCAGATTTCATCAGTGTCAATGTGAACAGCAGGTCAGCAATCTGAATAGATGATAAGTAAATTAATCAAGGGAAATCATCAGGTAAGAAAATTTTATTACCTTCTCTGATGCAAAGGAGTTCCGATTCGAACAGTTCTCGTAATTCCTGTAGGTCCAACATCATCCTGTTATATGATGTCAAACAATACATAATCATAAGAAGAAAAATATAAATTTAAAAAAAAAATAAAATAAATAAACACCATACAAGCATATAAAACAAATCTTAGATTATACAGTTCACTCCTTTCAGCAACATGTCAGATAATCGCGCACTCCAATTATTTGTACATCCATTCTGCTTTGTCCAAGTTCCACAAAATAGAGAAACGTATCCCCTTTCCTCAAGATGTGAATATAAATATCTTTATTTATTCTGGATTTCAAATTTTGTATAAATGTTGATTTGGCAATGTAACTATATCAAATAATGTATTTATCAGTAGAAACAGCGAGTCTTGACTTTTGTACGTCTAAAAAGAACATTCTTCCAGATGGAGCGTAGTGTTCACCTTATTATTATTATTATTGAAGTTATTATTAATATTATTATCATCATCATTATTATAGTAGTAGTAGTAGTAATAGTAGTAGTAGTAGCTGTAGTTCTTCTTCTTAGATTAATATTAATATTGTTATTGTTACTACTATTATTAACATTATTTAAGTATTACTGAGAATCAATAATTCGTAATTTTCCATACAATTTCGTATTTGGCCATGAAACGTGTCTAAAATTTGTAAAATTAAGAAAAATTCGTAAGATTCGGCAGGTATGAAAGTACTATCAATGTGGTTCTTGATTTTCAATAAAATATCTACAAAACAAAATTCATTACCGGCTTCTGGAAACGTGGATTGATGAAAATCTTATTGTGACCACCTACTGGATGCCTTGGAGCATTCTGATTCAAAGGGCGAGGGCCTCTTGGGTTAGGTTGTCGGAAGTTTGCATTCATCTGTTTTTAGTATATATAAAAATACATTTGAGGCGATTTGTCATTTTGTTCAGAAATACAAAATTACCAAGAATGTCTACAGAAGGTTGATAAATAAAGTCTCAAGAAGCTGGAATTTATTGAAGTTTTGTATCATTTAATGGGCAATCCCTTGTTGATCACTGTCCAATACATCTAAAATCTTTTGAAAGGTCAGTATATGGCAAAGCCCTTTCTGCAAGATCTAATAACTCAATATCCCAATCATTGCTAGATGAATAGAGTTCTGAAAATAACAGGATCTGAAACTGAGCTCTTTGCTTTTGAGTCATTTGCACTATCATGTGAATATTCTCTCCCACCATAATAATGTATGATGATGAATCAAATCCAAGTATTTAGCTCAATTAAAATTGCTTGTTATAGTGTCAGGAGTTAAACAGCATATATGTAACACTTCCACATCATTTAAATATCAGGAAAAAAAAGGGGAGATGATCAAAATGAGATGATTAAATGGTCATAGATCTAAAATTAATATTAATGCGCCCAAGAAAAAGTATGGTTAATAGTAATGGAGATCTCCATACATAGAGAAGAAATAAATTCCAACAACAATCTTTGGTGCCCAGTCTGAGACTACATAGAAAGTTTCAAATATATCTCAAGAGCAATGTGTATTGTAAGATTACTTGGAATACACATACACACACACACACACACACACGCAAAACAACAAAAAAAAAAAAACAAAAAAAAAACAACAAACATACACAGACAAAATCCCCCCAAAAGGCTCACACTCAAATAACACACTCTAAACACGTTAATAAGTAGTGACAATGAATTTAGTTTACATTAAAGAGCTGAATAACAGGAAAACAACTACATACATGTCTCTTCAAGTTATTTATTTTAATGAGGACCTAGCTAAACCAAATCATCCATTCAAAGACAAGGAAAGAGGCAGCAGAATTTTTTTTTAATGAAGTGGGCTGATAGAAGCGTCAGCATAATTTAAAATGAGAGATTATTATTGAATATATAGACAATGTGCTAAATTTGTTTAATTCAATTAACGAGAAACTGTAGATAAAATAGAATGATAAAATGAATTAATCTACCAACCTGTGGCCTTGGTGGTCGGTTGCCTTGATTCATCCCCGGTGGATGATTGGACGCAGGGACTGAAACTGACTTTACCAGAGATGGAATTGGCTGTCCTTCGGACATTGCCCCAGAAGACTGTGAGGACTGGGCTGAATCTTTTCCATCCTGACCCCCCTTTATTGGAACTCTTGGCCCAAGCCGGTCATGAATTGTTGATCCTCTATTTCCTAATTCAGGACTCTTCATTGGTGATGGACTTCTCAACATGCCTGGTGATGGTCCTTCATTGGACAACAGAGGCCTAGGGGGAGGACCTCGCGGTCCTCGCATCATCATACCAGGTGGTCCCGAGCCTGGTCCTGGAGCTCTCAAGCGTTGTGGAGGACCAGATCCTGGTGGACCCATGTTTAATCCTGGTGGTAATGGCAATGGTGGTCCTCGCGGACCGGGTTGATTTGGGTTTGGGCCTCGAGGTTGAGGACCAGAAGGAAATGGTCCCCTCTCTGAAGGCCCTCGAGGTCCCGGTGGTCCTGGCATTCGTCCTCTTAAATTCATTCCTCCCGGTCCTCTCATTGGGAAGGGACCCCTCTGGCCCATAGGACCATCTGGGAATGGACCCCTTTGTCTGGGGGGACCATCGGGGAATGGGCCCCTTTGTCTGGGTGGACCATCTGGAAATGGACCCCTCGGCCGTGGAGCTCCATCTGGAAATGGACCCCTCGGCCGTGGAGCTCCATCTGGGAATGGACCCCTCTGTCCTGGTGGGCCATTTGGGAAAGGGCCCCTTTGTCCTCGAGGACCATCTGGGAAAGGTCCTCTTGGTCCAAGCCCGTCTGATGGCATTGGACCTCTAGGTCTACCCATTCTCATCCCCAGAGGTCCCCTCGGACCCATTAAGCCTGGAGGGAGAATACCCCTCAATGCTTGCATTCCTCCACCTCTGATGATCCCCATCAACATTCTTGGGTTTAATGGTCCTGGTAATCCAAGGGGGAAAGGGGGTCTGGGGCCTTGAATTAATCCTGGGCCCTGTGCATCAGGTGGACCCATACCAGGACGTGGGCCATTTCCAGATCGAGCGCCTAAACGGCTGTGGACACTGGGCCTTCCCCCTCTTCCTCCAACTGCTTTCTTTCCTCCTCTCTGAGAAGGCTGGCCTTTTTCCGACATGAATTTGTTGATCTGTTCAGCTTGTTCATCATTTATTTCTGAAAATCCAGAAACAGTAAAAGATAACAAATATGACACAGGAGAGGATAAGGCATCATTCTGTCCAATCCAAGAGATTTAGAAATTTTATATTTATCTTTTCCTCTTCAAATTGAAGACTCTTTTCTTTAAATTTTGATATGCTTTATCCGACATGCATATATTTGCAAGTCTGATGCAATTATGAGCGTGCTTGATTAAATTTTTGAAATAAATAATATTCTTTGTCGGTTCGGGAGTATTTCCATTACAACATAACATTTTGGGTAATCAAACTAGCAAATAACTACACAACGGCTTTACCTCAAGTTAAATATATAATTTGAGGCCACATTTCATATTCATAAGTTACAACATTGCCTGTTCTTGTCCGATCTAATAGATGCTTTTTTTTCCCTCTAAAATTTGGTTATTCTTTCCTTTCTACCTTCCTTCATGCTTTATTTAGCATTGCATTCTATGAGGGTCGATCAAATATAAATTGCCCTGACCATGAAGGAATTGTTCAATATATTCACTTAAAATTTTCAGGAAAAGATTACAATAAAAAATTGTTTAAACTTCTGATATATAGATTTTTTTTTATCTTATTGCGGTTTGAAGCACACAAACCTTCAGCTTTGTCAAAAGAAAGCTATAGCAATCACTATAGCGTTTGTGAAATAAAAAATTTTGACAGCATTGGTGACAGTGGATGAAACCTGGCTCTGTCAATATGATTCAGAATTAAAATGCCAATCAAAGCAATGCAGAACTTGTGAAGAGCCAACCTCAAAAAAGGCAAAGAAGAGCTGCTCAGTATTTTTTGGAGCATGGAAGGCATCATTGTTAAACTATCTTCCAAAGAACAGCAAAACATCCAAGGAAGCTTTGAAACATAGTTCCCCTTTTGCAGGACAATGTGCCGTCTTATCTTACGTGCTGCAAAGTCAACAGCAGAAGCAGATGATTGCGGGTTAGAAACCTTACCTCACCCTTCCTACTCACTCGATTGGGCTCCTTTAAGCTATTTTATGTTCCTTACATTGAAGAAAGACCACAAAGGAATGCCTTTTGAAGACAAAATTGAAGTTTTAAGAGCTTCAGAAGGCTGGTTTAAGGCCAAATCCAAAATCTTTTACTGAAGGACTTTTCAAAGTCAAAGAGAGAATGGAGAAATATATTACTTAAGCTGGGGACTATGTAAAGAAATAAAAGTAAGCGTGCAAAATTTAATGAGAATCAGAACATTCCTTCCACAGCAGAGCAATTTATATTTAATCAACCCTCTACACCACTTTAATCTTACAATAATGCCAGTTCTATATAATTTAAATTCACAATTTACCAAGTGTATCAGGAATGCTTGTTCTCTCTTTAGAGGTAGCTAAAGAAATAACTCCAGTCCTTTCTGTTTTAAATCGTCCTCGATTATTACGAGAGTCTTCATCATCGCTGTCACTCTCACTTTCATGTTCAGCAGCAGGCTGAAAAAGAGAGATAAGTTTCAATCCTACCTTTGCAATTTCTGACCATATTTGTTCTTGAATTTATCACTATATTTTTCTATTTCTTCATACAAAAGACAATAGCAATTGCTTGCTTTAATAAAGATAGGATAGAGACCTACTTCTAAATCACTGGGTGAGAGAGAGAGAGAGAGAGAGAGAGAGAGAGAGAGAGAGAGAGAGAGAGAGAAAGAGAAAGAGAAAGAGAGAGAGAGAGAGAAAGAGAGAGAGAGAGAGAGAGAAAGAGAGAGGGAGAGAGTATACATTGAAATAATACAAAGTCGAGGCTAGGTGATTGTACATTCAATACATAATTTTTAAAATCTTATAAAATTGAAATTTGGAAGAAATCTGTGACATGTTTGAGTTTTTTACAAACTAAATGATAATTTTTATAAAAGCAGTTTTTAAGCAAATTAAATAATAATTTTTATAAAGGCACTCACTTGATTAGATTCCACATGCACTTCAGTTGATCCATCCCCACCGTCACCATATTGTAAGACAATCTGACCATTTTTTAATTAGAAAAAAAAATTTAATTCACAGATATTTAACGTTGGGAGTTGCAAATACAAAGAGAAAAAGAGACTCAGAGAAAAAGAGACTATAAATATACATAGACGCACACTTGCAGAATGTTTGTGGTGAATCAATTTGTGACCATAAATTCCATAATAAAAAAGCACCCCCATGAGGGTTAAACATTTGGACATCTCCAGGTGAAAAACAAGGAACCAAATTGATGATAAACTAATACCAACCACCATATCCAATACTACAACAATACTAAAAGCAGACTGCAGCAGTGACCACTAGTTAATAGTTGCCAAGGTCAGATTCAGATTTAGGACAAACAAAATTAAATCTCAACAATCTAGTACTACTACAACATATTTATCAAAAACTATCAAAAAAAACTCCACAACCAAGATGCATCATTCAGAAGTACCATAACAGCTTCCATCGTTCATAAATTATTTCAATTTTTTTTCTGCTTCTTAAAAAAAAAAAAATATTGAGTCAACTTTACCTCCCTCTCTGAATCATGATGATCATCATACTGCAGTTCAACAACTGTTTCACCATCTGGTTGTTCATAAGATACAGCCACTTCAAGATTCTCTGAGCCATCTTGTGCTGCTCTGAAAACAAATTCAAATTTTGTGTTAGTCTGACTACTGTAGCATGCAATACATTCAATCACTGTGAATAACCATATTATACTTAAGTTTCCATTCACATACTAAGAAGAGCATCAGTGTGATGGCACTGTTGTGGACTCCAGAGGGAAAAAGATAATTGTGCCAGACCCAAAACTACTTTACTGATGAAAAAGAAAGAAATGCCGCAGGTTGGTCAACTTGGGGCCAGGTGAGGAACAAAGCTATTGGCAGGGTTGAATGGAAACAGCAGATCGAGGCCTTTTGTGCCACCTGGCACAGAGAGGATAGGTAAAATAAGGTTAGTTTCTATCCTATAAAATTATCTTTTTAAACTACCAATGTATATTTCCTATCCACCATACCATTTCCTAAAAAATGAAATTGGGACTTTACACAGAATGAAATTAAAGTACTTGGAATGCCAACCAAGTTGCTTGACATTAGATTAGCTTGTGAAGTCAATTGGCACTAACTGTTTCAAGCTGTCAGGAGTCATAAATTGTAAAGAAATTATACAGAAATCCAACAAACAAGAACAAAATTATACAGAAATCCAACTAACAAGAACGAAATTATACAGAAATCCAACAAACAAGAACTCTGAATTTTGGATTTAAGATTTTTGTCTGCCTTTATGAGTTGATCGATTTGAAATAAACCTGCCTGTATTTCAGAATTATCTTTAAGCTTTCATTACGACCTTTGTGCTTAGTTTTTGTTGTTTAAAAAAAATAATAAACTTCACGTTCATTTAAATAAAATACAGCCTTTTTTATGACCACTTTCAGAAATTTGCCATCTCTTTTCAAAGTTTTGATAAAATAATTACTGTTCTCCACAATTTTTTTTAAAAAGCAGCTGTATTTTAGAAGTTTTTATCAAGTTGAGTCTAAAATTATCAAGAACCATAGTCTTAGCAATTTCGCTATTATCAGTACAGACCCTACTTTTATTAATATATAACAATGATATTTATCTATATCTTATATTTTTTTTAAATGAACGGGATGATAGGTTGATCAATACAAAATTTAAAATGCAAGTGTTGATGAATAAAATTTGAACTCTTGCCTATTGTCTAATTTATACATAATTGCGTTTTTAACACTGTAAGATAACCAAATTTTTGTCCGCTCTCTCTCTCTCAAGCCTGAAAGAGGCACATGTAGATGTTTTTTTAAGGGTTTTACGGCGCTTGCAACACATTTAGGTTATATCAGCGCCAGTAAAAAGGAAGAAAATGGGATAGTAAAAAGTTCTTGAATTACAAGTGAAGCACCCAAGAGAAAGTAAGACAAAGGGGAACTGGGAACAAATAGGGATCAGATGTAGATTCCAAGAGCATACTACCAATGTACTTAGTTTGAGATCACCTATAAGTCTCATCCGGACACAAGCACAAAATCCAACAAAGAGGAATACACTCAAATGCTTACATTATACATTAAAAATAACAAATATAATAATACATAACAGAGAGATGATTTACAAGGAAAAAAATATCGTCTCCCAAAACTAACTATATATTTGACTGTTTCCTTCTCAGCCAGGGTATCCGGCCAGGACCAGGACAAAACCCAAGTAATCTCATTCCAAGACAAAGACAGAAATCTAGTTGGAAAACAGATATAGGGGGATAGAAGACACAGTAAGTACGTCCCTGCCCACTATGGGAGGTCAGGAACCCCACCCAGCTTCCCAAGATCACATATCAATATGTTAATCATTTACAAAAATAAAATAGGTACATAAAAACAATCTTCAGGTCATGTGTAAACGACATTGCAAGATTTGGTGGCGATTGGTTTGGTGGATCTGGAGTCTTAGTGGAAGAAAAAGAATTGGATTTGCCAAATATATAATAAGACAAATGTCAAGTAATGCCTGTCCTTTTGTTTACGATTCAGGAAGTCCACACTTTGGACTTTGGAACTGAGAGGACAGTAAAGATCTTTTAGTCAATAAATTAAATCTTTTCAATAGTCACTTTTATTAAACTATAAGCAATGTTTTGGAATTTTCTGAATAAAGGAAATATCTCTGCAATGAAAAAGAATTACAGGGTGTCCAAACAAAATAAAAAAGGCACCCACCACATTACCATCTCGATGTTAGGCCCTTCCTTGATGAGCTCTTACTCTTACCAAACAGGTAGATTGGAATCATTTTTTTTGTTGGTCATCCTCCCCATTCAGAGCTCACATCACTAGATTTTATTCTTATGGGGATACTTAAAAGACAAACGGTTATGATCCAAAACCAGCAACAGTCGATGAATTGAAGGGAGCTGTTGAATATGAATGCACCCAAATACCAAGGTATTGTTTCAGGTATTGTGTGCGATATCATTGCTTGGCATCAATGTCTGGATCAAAATGGGTGCTAATTTGATAACAGGCAGTGAAAAAAAACCCAATTGAATGATACTTGTAAATGTTTTAACACTTTTAAATGTTTAAACAAGCAAAACTTTTAAAAACATTATCTTTTACAGATGCTATATCTAAAAATTATTTCTTTTTATATTCAAACTTTTAACTATGACATGTAAACATTTTTATAAAATAATATAAGCTTTGATTCTTACAATCCATACCCCGAGGAATCAATTCCTGTGTCATCAGGGTATTCGTCGTCTTCTCCCTGGTACCCTTCCTCATATTCTCCATCACCTTGATAGACTTGATCTTGGAAGCCTGACTCTTCCTCCCCTCCCACATTCAACTCATCCTCCAAATCTCCCGTGTCAACATCTTCAAAAACAAATGCTTGTTCATCTTGAACATGATCTTGGTCAGAATTGTAATAGCCTGAGCCATGACTGAAAAAGGGATATATGAACGAATTTAATGAGAATACAGATACAGGAGTTAGCATTTGTGAGGCAATCCAGCACCTATGATTAATCTATTCTTTAATAAAAAGGGCTGGGTTATATGAGTAACCTGCACATCAATCTTAATTAAGGATAATTCTACCACCGGTTGACTCAAATGATTATTCATAAAATCTGCTAGGGTATAACGATAATTTTTTTTTAATGTTGGGAATCACCATCTGGCTGCCATGTTGACATGAATTGGCAGATTGGAATTTAACTTCAAAAGTGGCATAATCACTCGTTCAGCTTAAACCGCATAATTTCATTTTTATAAAACATTTCCTCAATAATTTTGGTAATGTATTGAATAAATCATTAAGGGTGAACTCATTTTATTTTATTTGTCCAATCGGAAGAATAAGTTTGTCAACAGAAAACATTTGATTTAGGTCATGGTTGAACACATTTCTTCATTTTTACTCCATTTTTAAATGAAGAAGTATGGAAAAGAACACAGCAGAAACCAGTGGGAGAGGAAATAGGAAGAAGACGATGGAGGTAGATTGGACACACCTTAGAAAGAATGACTCCACTATAACAAAGAAAGTATTGGACTGGAACCCTCAGGGCAGAAGATCAAGGGGAAGGCCACGAGGAACATGGAGAAGAATTCAAAAAGCTGATATACAGAGAAGCGATAAGACATGGAATGAAATAAAAAGTTAGCTCAGGATAGAGAAGGATGGAAACTGTTTGTGGCCTATACCCTGACCCAGGGTGAAAAAGGCAATGATGATGATAGAGAAGGATGGAAACTGTTTGTCTGTGGCCTATACCCTGACCCAGGGTGAAAAAGGCAATGATGATGATGAACTCGTTTGATTTTCTCTCTCCAATAGAGCAGTAAAGTTAGGTGCCCCAAACGTAAACAATAACAAGTTGCTAGTGATTTCCGTTAGGGACCGGAATAATTTACGCACAATATAGGTCTCCCAATTTTGTAGTTTGAGTTGTAGGCAATACACTTTCAGTATTGAAAATATGTTTACATAAAATCTAACAGTTGCAGAAATAATAATATAAGGCTAAATTATTATGAAAATCAGGCTCCGAATAATTCTCGTTTTGTTCACACCAGCGCAATAATTTGCTCTGGTCTAAAAATAGATAGACTGTAACTTTTGATAAATTTTAGGAAATTTTACCTTTTGTTCCATAAAATATCCATATCTAGACATTATTTGATGCATGATCGAGTATTTATGAATATGTGTTTCTTTTGCCACCTAACAGCCAAATTTTAAAGGTTATTTTTTTCTATTATTTACATTGGAACGTGAGCTGTCAAGACAGGAACATGTGGTTTGCCATGTGCTTCTCGACCTTTGTTTACGTTTGGGGCACCTAACTTTACTGCTCTATTGGAAGAAAAAGATAACAGACATTACTTTCTTCCAGTCGTCTAATAAACAATGGTTTGACATTGTATTTGATTCGACAATTTTATGTAAGTGTACTGATTCTGTAGTGTTAAATGGACAATAGCAATCACATGCTAACGTTTGGAACGGAAAGGACATTGGTCTATCACACAGTACTTTCCATAAGATCCTGGTGAATCAATGCTGGGTGAACAGGGGGAGGGGATGGGGAAATCAGAAAAAATCCTGGGCCTACTACTGGTAGTCCCTAAGGTTGTGAGTGGAAGAGGATGTTTTTTTTCCTGAAATCAGAATCATCAATACAAAAAAAAAAACCTATAAATAAAGTTTCCCCAAATCCTTTTGATGCGCAGCAATGCAGTCTTGATGATGTAGCAGTTCCTAATTCAGTATTGTCAAATGGTAGTCCAGATAAAACTTTTTACAATATCCAGTTATAATTTAGTTGAATTAAAAACATTAAAAGGTATGTCAAATGTCGTTTTCCGTTGATCTTCTGAATTTAATTTTAATGGAAATTTCCAGCCAACTTGTCAATCCCGGTTTGGAATCAGGACTCGACCAACAGAGCTACCAGAACCCCCAGTTTACTCTATCAACATGTAATCAAGAGTTGAAATTGATTTGTTGTGTTCTCAAAAAGTATCATTTTTGATCGGACACATGATTGTTAAAATGAAATCACTTTTTTTGGTTCCATTTTAGCATCTAAATAGCCAGAAATTCCCAATTATGATTGTTCATAGACATTTAAAACAATAACTCACTTTATTGTGTTTGCATGGGAGGTATCAGTTTCAAGACTTAATAATGCATCCTCATCCTCCAACTCTCCCTCCGTATTTAAAACATCCAGCTAAATGATATGAGAAAGAAACAACAAAGATGGTCATACAACAAATTATAATATTTTACAAAATATATACATTATCAATTTTATATCATTAATACTAATACATCTTGAGGTTATCAACTTTTAATTATTCTTTTTAATAAAAAAAACAAAAAAATCTCAACTAAAAGCACAAAAATAATAAGTTACTTATATAGTGATCAACTTCCACATAACTGCTCAGCAGTGCTATACAATATTAATTGCTATTCAAACGTTCATTCATTGACAATTTTATTTGAGAACACAAAAACAAACACGCGCACACACATACACACGCACAGAAATACATCTACACTCACACACAAACATACACACAAATACTTACACTAATAATCCTCAGAACATCAAAAACTTATTCTAATTAAAGATATTGATTGATTAATTATAATAAATTTGAAATAAAGGCAAAAAAAAAAGAGTTAAGATATATTATGAAGATTGAGAATTTGAATCTAAATTTAAGGCATCTTCTGGATGCAAAGGTATTGATAAGATCAGGAAAAAAGTTATGTCATAAGGTGTTCTTAGAAAGCCTGACTATCCTAATTATTTTTACATCTGGGGAGAGCGCATTCCACCAGATGGAGCCACATAGGAATAATCTAGTTCTTGTTGAATTATAATTTTGACATAAATTAATCAGACACACTGGAGCTTGATTATTAAAACATTTATATAAGTTTTTAAAACAATCCTTTCGCTAACTGGCAACACCTACGGAGATTAAATAGAATATCTTTAGTGGGATCATTAGATGTTTTTATCAGTTTTGCAGCTGTTTTGATTGAATAGTTTGTACACCAAAAAGCAAAGAATTACAGTAGTCATATATGCTGGTTACCAAAGCATGAACGATAATTTGTGTAGTGACCCATCAAGAAGATGCCGAATTTCACAAATATTTCTTAAGCAAGATTGGCAAGTTGTTGTTATATGATTCTGCATTGAAGCATCAGAATCAAAGAGTTGAATTTTGCCCATCTCTATGCAGCTTTTTCTAGCATTTTGTTTGGCAGTTGAGCATCAGCGTAAGTTAAAGCAGTTGAGTTCTGCATTTGATGACGCCAACAATAAAGGTTTGAAATCTGATCAATAGTTGAGCTAATTAAGCTATTTTAAAACCATAATTAGGACTGAAAAAAATCCCACATTCCTATATTGTTATTGTCCATATTTTCACATATTCAAACCAAATAATCATTTGCAAATTGATTGTAAAATAACTTAAACTCACTCCATTCATCCTTCTACTTAAATTAAATTTCACATATTCACATGTAGTTAAATCGTAAGTCATTCATTAGGATGACAAAGTCTTACCTCTGCTGACTTGGGATAGTTACCAATTCCTGGCGTATCTCCAAGAAGCTCCTCATCACTGAAAATATATTTTTTAAAATTTATTCTCAAAGATGAATGTCATAACTAGTATAATCAACTAAGTTCATTTTATTGAGTACATTTCTTTATCTTGCAAAATTAACTGCCCTTCCAAATAACAAAATGAATACCTGGCTATAAGCAGTGAGGGATATTGTAAAAGTGTTAGAAGAAAAAAAGGAAGCCAAACAGACTCAAAGTCTTTGACTCATCTTGTAAAAGTCATCTTTCTCATCACCACTTTTCTACACAATTTTCTGCTTCAAATGGCTGTCTACTCTTTCACACCATATCAATAACCCAATTTCTGCAGAATAAGACATGAGGACCATGTCCTTAGACATGAAGACAATTTTTTTTTTGGTCAAATCTTTCACGTACAAAATCCTATCTATATAGGATTATATAAACACAATGCCTCCTGTATCTTCTCCCTATTTTTTAAACAAAATTCAATCCATTATTTATGATAGTGATAGGGATTTATTCAAACTATCGCCTATGTTTTCTGTAGCATTTAAATTCGTCTAGTTCTTTCAATTCATTTGAAAGAATTTCTTCTTCAATTTACTCAACCTCGTCTCCTCCTCTTCCAAGCACAAATCGCTCTGTAACAAGTCAAGGTCATTAACCCCTTCTTCTCGCTTTCTCTCTCGCTACCACTGAACGTCTTTTTGTCCTTGTAATAGCAATTGAGTCAAATTCTTGAACTCTCCTACTTCTACTATTAATTGCCCCAATTGTCTCCATTATCTCATTTTCAAATTTTATCATGGGTGATGTCATGGCAGATTGTAGAATCGAGAGTGGGCGGGTTTAATGTTACAGTAGCGTGTCACCACCGTATTAGAGACAAAAGAGTGTGGGGCTTTGCAGTATGGGTATGTGAGGTCATTTGTGATCATTAGATAGGAGGCAAAGGGACTGGGCAGGGCCTAGACAACAGTAGACAATGACAGTTGTAAGGAGAGACAGCGCGATATCCTTCGTTTTGGGATTGACAACTGTGCATTGTGATCAATGGGTTTGGTTAGAGCTTATTATCTCTCATCACGGCTAATCTCTTTGACTCTTACAAAAGTGTGAAAGTTAATCCAATCTGAATATGAGGTCAGCTTGCTTCAAAACTACTTTTGCTTGTCAAAATCTATACAGAGCTGCCATATGGTTTTTGTTTCTCAGACAGTGGTGGACTAAGAACAATGTTTACAACAGTTTACCATGTGTAAAATGTTAATTGCAACTTCTGTTAATCGCAACATTTTTGCTAATCCCAAGGTGTTGCGATTATATCCGGAGTGGACTGTACAACAAATTATTCTTTTAAAACTAGTTTTCTCCACTAGACTACTCGACTGCCACTTCCACAGACAGTGAGAGCCTCAAGTTCACTTTTCTTCAAATTTGCTGAAGAGGTAGCAATGCACTTGATTGAACAATAAACTTCATGGCATTCAAATACTCTGCATTTTCTGTCAGTTTGTCAGCTGTTGTCTTTTTTCTTCTTCAAGATCTGAAATCTCACAAGTTTAGCTTTCTTCACTTCCGGCACCTCTATCTCCTCTGTCTATTCTATAACTCACACAAGTCGTGGACGTGCATCAACAGTCACAATGTGCAAATTAAATACACAATTTTAACATGACAATTACACAGATCTGTTGCAATATGAAATTAAACAGAAAAACAAAATTGCTTTGCCCAGTACCTGTCCCAGTTATCTGCTCCTCTCTTCTTTGACATCACTGAAAAAAATTCTCTTGCATCAAATTGTTACAGAAGTTGTAATCAGGGCTTACATTCCACTGGAAAAAAATCTGAAAACATGAAAAAATATGATGATAATATCATACCCAAAGTCTTGTATACCGACAAAATTGAGAGAATAAGGGTTGCAGACTTTCAATATATTATTATTGACAAAATTGTGATTTGGTGTTGCTTGTGACATGAGTAAAGTAATGGTGTCAGTGTCACCGGTCTAAATCTAAAGTCACAAGTCACACTCAAATTTCAAATGCTCTAATTTCCATATTATTAGAATTAGTATATTTGATTTTTGAAATATGAATTTCCCTATCTAGTCTAACTGTGGTTATTACACTTGTTTTTGACTGAAATTAATGAAATATTATTATTATTATTATTATTATTATTATTATTATTATTATTATTATTAAGTTATTGACGAAGTTGAAAAAAAAAAAAAAGGCAACGGATTTCACACTCTAGTGAGCCTATCGGCGGCCACTGGACTAGAGTTAGCCACCCATTGGACTTGGAAAACCTCTTGAGGATGGGGGCAAATGAGTGATTTGCGCTCACAAATTTTAATACTGCCACTGTCGGCCTTGTCGCCGTCGTCATTGTGAGGTCGGGTGAGAATTTGACATATGATATGAAGTTGAGTGAAGGTGTGCATAAAATCGGGATAACCGTGGCCGTGGAGGGAAAGTCTCCTCACCCAACGATTCAACGATAAATGCTTGATTTAAACTGATGACTGGTGCCATATGATGCAGATTTGTAACTTTTAAAATAATTAATGATTAAATAATCCACAACGGGTTATAATACATAAAGGCAAAGTTGATTGATTTTTTTTTGTAGTGCAGGCCACTACTGTGAGTGTGAGCCTTGTCTTTTGCCGGATGGCCACTAAAATAATGAAGCTATTTCAACCCTTCCTACCTTATATATTACAGTACTGTTGAGTATTTTATTTCCCTCAAATGTTAAATTTTGAATCGAGCAAAGTATAAATGTCATGTGCGTTAATCCTCAACGTAATATAACTCATTCTAGTCGAAGTATTTCAGAGTCTGCAGGCGGACATTTTATTCAACATGGCATCCACATCAGGGATACCAGATAAAAAAGAATTTTTGAGCCAAATTTGCTTCGAAAAAAAAAAAAAGCCAAACGCCAAAGATTGTCTTGCACCACCATCACTTTTTATTGCATTTTTACCATGGAATGTATATCAACCTCCCCTCCCACCCCCGGTTAAAAAAATGATCACGGAATTTGTATACTAACAAATTGAAGCCAGTCGCCTTGAAAAAAAAAAAGCCCTTTCTAAAATTTAGCCTTTAAAAGCCAAATTCGTACACCCAAAGCCACACCGACAACAGAAATGCCAGATTGTTTTTTGCATAAATGCCAAACAAGTCGTAGAATAATGGCAAATGTTTTTATGTGTGACAAACGAATTTCTGCAAAGCTGAAGGGGAAAATATATTTACAACAGTTGTAAGACCAGCAATGTAATATGGACTATAGACAGCAGCAACAACAAAGAAACAAGATAAAGAAGTTGGGCTGGCAGAAATGAGGATGTTGAGATGGTCACTTGGCTGGACAAATGAGAAATGAAGGAATTCGAAGGTCGACCGAGTGAAGAATGTATCAATAAAGATGAGAGAAGATAGATTGAAATGGTTCGGCATTTAAAGAGACAAGAGAAGGAACGCCCAAATACTAGATGGTTGGATAAGGTAAAGGACGATAGGAAAGAACTGGGCCTGGAGCAAGACAATGCTATGAACCGAGATGCATCGGCCATACAATCTTCTGCCTGAAACTTTGGCCATAATGGAAGAAGAAGAAGATGCACGGAGATGTGACATTCATTATGGCAACCCTGCACAATAAACTGAAAGAAGAAGAAGGTCTTGGAAAATATGCCAAGTGATTTTAGACGTTTAGCATATAAAGGTAGAAAAAAAACTCTTTATTTTCTTGGTGTGCAATCATACAAATTTCACATTTTCATAACAGTTTAGAGATCAAAATAGGCAGTCGTTTTGTTCCATCATGGTGTATTCGTTTAAAAAGCCAAAATACGGAACTTAAACCAAATTATTTCATGCCAAATATGTAGTTGTTTTTAATTATAAAAATACCATTTTGGAATTTGGTATTAGAACGCCTAACTGGCATTTATCATTCTTGATTGGTTGAAAGCAGCGTGAACAGAGTACGTAAAAGTCACTATATAGCTAGGGGAATTAGGGTAAAATTGTGCAAATTAGTGATGAAAGCACCACATTTGGTACAAAGTAACTTGAGACTATTATTAATCGATGTTGATATAGAACCACATTGAGAAATTCCTCTAACAGTGTAAAATAGGGAGATGAAAATCCGCCTATATGAGCTATATTAAAACAAAGGGGCGTAATCCATGAAATATTTGTTGACAATTGGCGCTTTAAAAATATATTATTTTTAGCCCATGTAAGCGGTTGATTATTTTGGTTTAAATAATTATAATTGTTAAAGATGTGACTTTATGTGATATAGGAACCGTATGGGCCGGTAGTATAGCTTTATTATGAGGACTGGAAGGGTGGGGGGAGGATGAGATGGTGCTGGTGTCAGTTTTACTTGTGTTGGTCGTCATCGTGGTGAAGATGCTGGTGGAAGTGATGTTGGTGATAATGATGATGCTGATGATGATGAGGTGATCGTTGTGATAATAGTGGTGGTGATGATGATGATGATGATGATGATGATGATGATGATGACGAAGACGACGATGAAGATGATGATCAGGATGGTGTTGATGGTGTTGTGATGATGGTGGTGGTGCTAATGGTAGTGATGATGATGATGATGATGATGATGATGATGATGATGATGATGATGATGACGATGATGATGATGATGACGATGAGGTGATTATGGAGATAGTAGTATTGATAATGGTGATTGGGATGATGATGAGGTGGTGGTGATCGTGGTAACGATGATGATGAAGATGATGATGATGATGATGATGATGATGATGATGATGATGATGATGAATATGGTACTGATGAGGTGGTGGTGGTGATAGTGGTAGTGATTATGGTGATGTTGGTAACTCTTAGTTTCGAAAATGAAAAACTTTCTTGGTGACGTATATTAACATTTTTATATGATTAGGATCCAACAAAAATCATATTTATTAGACAAATGACTGTGGAACTGTGGAACACATTTTTCTTGGAAAACTTGAGAGAATTCAACAGCAGCCTTTTCTAGTTTATCCTGACCTCTTTGAATTATTTTAACGGGGCAAGATAAAGCCAATATCTCGTTGTCAGCTTTTTCCATGTGAGTGTGTTCAAGAAAAACATATGTTGTCTTATTGAAGGCTAAAAATGTTTCCTTTCCTGAGGTTAGCTGTCGAGGCCTGGTAGTCTGTCTCTGAACCTGATTGGGTGAACATACGACTGGGTGCAAACTCTTTCTCAGCATTCTTTGCTATACATCTTGATTAATTCTGACAATTTATGGTCTCTCTCTCTCTCTCTCTCTCTCTCTCTCTCTCTCTCTCTCTCTCTCTCTCTCTCTCTCTCTGTGATATGTTCTATACTTGAATGTTTTATATATAGCATGGCTCCAGAAAGGAGAGCTTTTGTGAAACACAACGAATAACAACTTGCAACAACTTAACAGAAAACATGAATAAACAAATCCAAACAGATGTTATATTATTAGACTTCAATAATACACAATACACCACAACTCACTATAAGAAATCGCCAAAGCAAAATATCTCGGAGTAACAATCAACAATAAACAATCGCCTGACCTGGAAAGACCACATTGCAAACATATGCAGGAAGGCAAACTCCACCCTGGGATGCTTGAGAAGAAACCTCTTCGGCTACAAAGTAACCATAAAAGAGAAGTGCTATAAAGTTTATGTTAGAGTAAAGCGGTAAGGTATGGGATCCCGATCACACCTCCGAAATTAGGTAAATAGAATCAATCCAAAAAACCCTATAAAATTCGTTCAACAAAATCCTCAAACAAATCAAAGTCATATATGACACTGACATCACATTTGGAACCATTGAAGGAAAGGTGAGAGAAGAATAAACTAAATGTATTTTACAAAGGTCCTAAAAACCAGGTCAGGTGTCATTACACGGCCTCCAACAGAACAAGAGGAAACCTGGCAAATTTATGTTGCCACAATCTAGAGTGGACTACCATCTTCACTCGTTTCTGCCCTCAACTATAAGACCTAGGAACATTTGTATAACTCCCAGAAAAACAATTGGGAATGCTGCTGCTGAGCCTTCCACGAGGAAGTTTCAGCTTGAAGAGGAAAGGAAGGAGAAGAAGAAAAAACAATTTCAGCAACAGCAAAACTAGAATTTTGTTTGTTTTGGTAATATTCAGCATTTTTAATGTTCATAAAACGGACATGACAAATCTTCTTCTGATAATGAACTTCCTGCGCAATCAAATCACCATTTGAGAACATGGAGAGAATCTGGACATCGTTTATAATTTCTGCAGCCACGCGGATATTTTCGTTCATGTCTCTTGTCATTATTGAATGGAGGGAAGCTTCATCTTATTGTTGCAAAGCATACAATGTGTCCTATTTCTTGTGATAACCTCATCTGAGGGAAAACGCATATTCTGCCTCCTTGGACAGTGGGATGATGAGAGAATGTCTAGATCGGGATAATTTGACGTTTTCTTGTGATTTCTCATTTTTCACAGCAAGCCTTCTGATTTTTTGTGGCCGTATATCAAAGCGACATAATTTGTGCCAGTTGGTATCATTTTGCTTCAGGACCTCCAGTGTATCCTCAGAGCGGTCTTCAACAGACAAATCTAGCTTGTCACTATCATTTTCTAATCCGTTAAAAGTCTTAACACCATAGCTGGTAGAACGCTACGCTACAAAAGTCACGTACCATTGACCACAATATGTCCGCTTTGACAGAGCTGGGCATTCTAATTTTTTTTTTTTTTTTTATCTCGACAAATGAATCATTTTGACCAATCCATCTCAATACTGCATTTTGCCATTATATAACTGTTAGTAGTTAGTACAAGATTTAGTACATTGTCAATGCCATGATTTAATGGGTTAAGTGACTTGATCACGGGATTGTTGGTGATGGGGATGAGGCGATGTTCATGACGGTGATGTCAAAGATGATGATACGGACATTTTCAACCTGAAATTTGATTAGAACCACACTATTACGCAAACCACAATAATAACATAACTATGTTGAATTAGTGTGACACATAAACATTGATGCTTAAACGATATCTAGGTGCTCGGTATGCTGCTAATGATGATCTATGATGATGATGATGATGATGATGATGATGATGATATTATATTATTATTATTATTATTATTATTATTATTATTATTATTATCTTGTTATTATTATTATTATTATTATTATTATTATTATTATTATTATTATTATTATTATTATTTAAACATGTGCGGCTATGTGGTCTAGTGGTATGACACTCGCTTTCTGATCGGAAGGTCCTGGGTTCGAGCCTCGCTCGGCGCATAGGTGAGTCCTTGGAGAAGGCTCTTTACTCACATTCTCTCACCGTACTCAGGTGTAAAATGAGAACCTGGCCGTTAACAGCGTTATCTCTGTCCTAAAAAATTATAACATCGCCTAACAGGCGTCATGTCTCTTCCTAAATGTTAAATGTTGCTGTTGGCCAGGGACCCCTTGTAAAGCGCTTTGAGCAAACAGATGACATGCCAATTGTTTCTTTTGGATCACCATGGCTTGGGCAACCCAGCCATTGCCTGGTCCCAAGTCCAGGATGAGAAATTAGCAACACACCGTCTGAAGAACATGCTGCACAAACGCCAAGAAGAACCAAAAGATATCATATTTCGGGCGAGCCAGATTCAACCTTAATGACGAATAAAATAAATAAAATAAAATTCCCCTTATTCATCCCCATGGGGAAATTTGTCTTTACGGTATATTCCAAGGGAGGACTGGAATAACCCAGGCGTCAGCCGCAGATCAGCGCCGCAAAGTGAACTAGGGCGAGGTGACTTGCTCAAGGCCACACAGCGCGGCGGGTGATCGAACTCGGTATCTGTTGGGTACGAAGCAAAGACCGTACCGCCGCTGAGCCACGCTGTCCCATAGAGATGAAAGCCGAAAAGAAGTTTCTATTCCGACATTGTATTTGAGCAAGCCTAAGCAGGAGGCGAGAGTGGATGCCTGGGATGTGCGAACGTTAAACAACACTAGAAAAACCGCTCAGATTTGAAAGGGAATGAAAAGGTAGAGAATTTGAATCCTTGTAATAAGTGAAATGAGATGGACAGACATCATGACTTTAGTCTCAGGAAAAGCAATATTTTACTCGGGATGCACAGATGGTCAACACCAAGAGGGTATTTTTATGGTGAAGGAAGCCAGACGAAGCTTAATGGGACAGACTAACCAATGGGGCGGACTCAGCTAAATATGTAAAGGACTTTGTTAAGACCATTTAAGTAGTTAGGGATACAACAGAGGAATGACCAGTAACATGCGAGAAAAAGGGGAAACTGACCAGTTCAAATGTTAAGGCTACAGCTGCTGAAGTCTGTGATGTCCTCATGACACATTTAACAAATAGGCTTCAGTGTGCGGCTATGTGGTCTAGTGGTATGACACTCGCTTTCGGATCGGAAGGTCCTGGGTTCGAGCCTCGTGCTCGGCGCATAGTTGAGTCCTTG
>NC_088361.1:106251854-106281854 GCF_034508935.2 Berghia stephanieae | reverse complement strand
GAAACATTAATGTAGACTGTCTCAAACAGTGTGGTAAATATTAAAATAATAATTCGCTCCATTGCTACATATCGAGCACTTTTCGTACCATATTTGTATCAAACACGATTCAATACACAGACACACACACACACACACACACACACACACACACACACACAAACATAACACTATTTGGGAGCGAGGGAAAGACCAACAACATACCTTCATGTCCGTTTCTTGTACAGCGTAAGTTTCTCCACAGCATTCTGACAAATCAAATGATTGACCTTGAACCTGAAGACGAGAAAGATGTTTAAATATATTATTATTATATTATTAGGATAAGGATGACGTAGCATCAAGATCGTATTATTATCGTTTTTCTAAAGTAGATATTTGAAGCCGTTGCACCTTTGACACTTTAAAATATAACGATTTGTTACAATTTCCTTCTACCTCTTCGCTTCCTATCAATCGTAATCTACAACCCGCCATAAATTACAGAACAGTCACCCAATCTCTGCTGTATAAAGTGACAAGAAAATTCTAAATTCTACCTATTGTCGGCCGACTTTCTAGTAATTGATTGGATGGTTTTAAGAAATAACTAATAAAAAGTATCTACGAGAGACCGGCGTCTTGTCTAAAGCCTAACAATGATATGCGGTTCACGTCACAGAAAACGGGATAAACTCCGGCTTCTTGTACTAAGAAAATACAGGGTAGTTTATTAAATGGCCAATTTTTTCATTCATTCTTTTTTTGTGTTTCCCTTTGTTTTTTGTTTTTTTTTGTTTTTTTTTCTTTCATTCTTTAATTCAATCAAGTCATCGAATCTCAAAATAACAGCAACAAACCGAAACAAAAAAACAAAAACAAAAACAAAAACAAAATCTCAATATTTCAAGTGTTAATTGAACACCATTTTCAACACAAATTAAATTGCAAAAGAGAATTTTTAAAAAACATTTTAAAGTCTGTATTTGAGAGGATTACGTGAAACAAAACTACTCTGAAGTAATCGATTTTTTAAAAATATCTATAGGGATCCGAACCTTTAATCTTGAAATTCCTATGTACGAACGTTTCGCTATCATTATCATGTCGTCTGGTAACTAATGGTTTGCTTTGTTGTCATGGAAATACTCTCAAACCGACGTAAAATAATATTGTCCATTACAACGATGTTAAATCAAGTCCATAAATTTTAATGTGTACGTAAGTTTCCATACATTAAACACACACACACACACACACTTATACACACACAACCGACACACACACAAACACACACACATACACTCACAACGAACACACACACATTACTTTTAAAATGTATGATGCAGACTTATTATCTGGATACTTACGTTATATTTTTCTTGAGCATTTTCAATAGCAATGTTGGTGGTGACCAATGCGGAATGAACTCTAAACTTCAAAAACATTTGGAGGCGATTTCGACCGATGTAGTCAAGCGAATAAAGGCCACAAGGTTTACAAATGTTAAGCGGATCAGAGACCGCGACCCCATTTATCTTGAGGGCCACAATGACGATGAGTGAAAAAGCGATGCTTTTGACAATGTTTTCTGAAAAAGAAAGGAGGGGAGAAACCGTTAAAAGTGAAAAGAAGTATTCTCCTCATATTTAAATGACCATAAATCAAACGATAGGGAAAATATATGGGTACACATGTAGACAGAAAATTTTAAAAGATAAATAAATAAATAAATAAATATATATATATATATATATATATATATATATATATATATATATTATATTGTATTAAAATGAATGAGGAATGAATGGATAAATGAATAAATCAGTAAATAAATAGATAAATAAAAAACGAAAAATATGTAAAGAAAAATAATTGATTGTTCAAAATGATAGAGAAGCAAAACATCATTAGAGAGAGGTCCATTTGATGATTTATTAGAAAATAAATAAATAAAAAAGATAGGGATTTCTAAAATAAACAAATAGGAATTAAAAAAAAATATAATAGTTATAGAATCAATGAATAAATAAAATAAATTAGAATATAGACAGAATAAATGAAATTGATTAAAAGAAAAAGAAAATCATTGATCAAAAGTTAAAAGACAGAGGCATTTACAAACAACCAAACAAACAAATAAATAATTAAATAGGCAAATAAGCGAAATGAATAGACGAAGAAACAAATAAATAGTATGTGAAATTTACTAAAACGGCCAATAAATCAAACAAATATGAGAGTAATAGGAGAATGTTTTGAGAGAAGAGACAATGAAATGTATAGCGAGAAATGAAGATTAAATCCGTGCAAACATACCCATTTTACTTCTTGAAGGGTCTCTGATGATTTTCGTCCTTTGCATAATATGATACCAAAGTTGGTGAGAGGAGTAGTGGCCATCATTTTTGGTCTCGCTCTTTTATAACTGGTTATCGTTCAGAGAAATATTGGGAATTATTTGAAAAAAATATTTTTCAGTATCACCTTATTTGATTCTTGTACTCTTGACTACTATATTTCGCAATTGCCTCTTGAATCTCGAGGTACATAACCGTTGAAACCCCGTTTATTTTATATTTTCAACCACAGTACATTTTCTGTTATTCCCGCAAAGGATAGATAATATCGGAAATTTCCGATATAGTAGAAAATAGAGAGTATACTGGGTTCACGAAACCATATCCACTGTCACGATAATTATTATATTATGAGGCGTGGGAGTATATATTGATAAGAGGATTTCCGATATAATTCCCTAGTGGACTGATATAAGAATATTGCTTCTTTGGAAACATGGCTAGTGGCCCCTCAACTTGGGGAATTTATCATCGGTCAATATCTTGCCCAGTCTGATAAAATTAACGACATATTCTTTTTTAAAAGGAAAAAAGAAAAAGAAAATGTTAATGGCCATTTAATTTGTTGAAACGGGAATACTTTTTTTTGTGTGTGAGTGTGTATGTGTGTGTGTGTGTGTGTGTGTGTGTGTGTGTGGGAGAGAAAGTTTATTTGTGAGTGTGTGTATGTTTGTGTGTGTGTGTGTGTGTGTGTGTATGAGAGAGAATGAATGAGGAAAGAGACAGTGTGTAAGTGTCTGTGTGTTTGAGAACATGAGTTTGTTTGTGTTTTAGCGTACACCGGCGTTATGTGTATCTCTGTGTCTCTGGTGAGATTGAAAGAGATAGAAAGAGAGAGAGAGAGAGAGAGAGAGAGAGAGAGAGAGAGAAAGAGAGAGAGAGAGAGAAAGAGAGATAGATAGATAGATAGATAGATAGATAGATAGAGAGAGAGAGAGAGAGAGAGAGCGAGAAGGGGGGGGGGGGGGGGGGTAAAGGAAATAATTTTTGGTAGTGGGGAGTGTGGGGGGGGGGGGGGGGGGGGGGGTAGTCGATACTTCCCTGATCTTCCCGGTCCATAAAGGGGGTTTCCACCTCGATGCCATTCAATACAAAAGGTAAAAATCGGGTTGATACATGCGTACTTCTATTTGACCCACAGCGGAGATTGTTAGTGTCTTAGCGTATACATATTATTATGTTTATGTGTTTGGGTATATGTGTGTATGTGGTGAGAGAGAAAGAAAGAGTGTTTGTGTGTGTATGTGTGTGAGAGAGAGAGAGAGAAAAAGAAAGAGAGAGAGAGAGAGAGAGAGAGAGATAGATAGAGAGAGAGAGAGAGAGAGAGAGAGAGAGAGGGGGGGGGGATAAAGGAAAGAAGATTAAAAAAAAAGAATAGCGTGCATCATTTTTGGTAGTGAGTGTGAAGGGATGGGGTGGGGGGGGGGGGGGTGGATACTTCCCTGATCTTCCCTGTCCATAAAGGGGGTTTCCCTGATGCCGCTTGATACATGAGGTAAAAATCAAACAGCAACATTTCAATGAATATGTTCTGTTCTTTAACTAGTATTAAAGAACTGTCTGATAGCTAATAGCATGAGATTTTGAGTACAAAATATAAGAAGAAAAAAACATGTAAAGAGCACCAATATATAAAAACAAAGAAACATAAATATATTAATAAATACATAAATAAATTAATTAATATTTTAAAAAACACAACAAAACAAAGGATTTAAAATAAACATAAAAGAAGACAAAGTTTCAAAGTTTATTCAATCTTAGGCTTTCGCCATTAAATCACACAATTTGATGACGACAAACATAAAAGTGGAAAAAATGGTAAATGGAACCAAAAAATAAATTGATATCATTAATAACCCCCAAAAATAATACAACAATCGTAAAACCACCAATACGTACAATAATAATAATAATAATAATAATAATAATAATAATAATAATAATAATAATAATAATAATAATAATAATAATAATAATAGAAGCGCCACAGCAATAATATCTAGTTTTGTTTTTGTAAATGAGGAGCACGCTTATACCCCATTCGTTGACAACAAAGAAGATAGGAATTATATCGCGGTAATTCTGTTTCGGATAATAAAGTTATTGACATTTAGTTATACTAGGTGTAACAAAATGCTTTGGTCTGGGTGATCTTTATCCTCGTTTACTCGGGGAAATTCCAACATAAATAGCCCACCCCCTTTCTATCTTATTTAACACATTTCTATCGTTAATTAAAGTTCTAGAAGAGTGGAATTTTGCGAACATTGCCTAGAAGTTACAGACATGTTAGTTTAACGTATTGTTTGGTAGAATTACAGAATTAATTCCCAAAGACAAATTAGTGAATCTTTTAGAATATCACAAACATTTAAGTAATTTTCCGTACTGATATAGAGCTGAACGACCTTGTTTACTTCAATTATTCCATGTCAAGGATTGTTTTCTTTGTTTTTAAGGATTTTACGGCGTTTGTGACACATGTAGGTCATTTCAGGGCATTGAAAAGACAGAAAATGTATAAGGTAGTCTTAAAGTATACTTTTGTCAAAGGCACCTGCGAATAAATAAGACAAAGGTAAATGGTGCGGATTGGGCACGGATTTATATTCCAAGAGCACCCCTCAGTGTACTTAGTTTAAGATCGCTTAGAAGTCAAAGACACAATCAAAGGATCCTAACAAGTAAAATACAATACTTTTATTTACAAATCAAATTCAAAACAGCAGCAACCAAAAGAAAAAAGTATTACAGTTCATTATCGAGAGAAAATATTACAAGGGAAGACAGAAAACATTAATAAAATAGATATACTGCTAAAACTAATACTATACATCTGACTGTTTCCCCGTAGCCAAGGACTCCGACCAGTGTCACGACAAAGCAATGAATCTAATTCCGAGACAGAGATAACAGGTCATTCGGACAACATATAAGGGGACAAAAAGCACAGCAAGTGATCTCCTGTCCATTATTCTTATAGCATGATTGGTGCTGGCCAATTCATTGATATTTTATTTTGACTTTCATCATGAGAGGCATCTCACAAATTGAAAGTCTTGTTTGGATATCGATGTGCATTTCTACCTAAATCTACTCAAATTTGTGACCCATCGTCTTTAAACGGTATGATGTCGTGATGAATTCGACTCCGAAAAGAGACTGAAGAATTAAGATGATAAGAAATACAAACTTTGAAATACTTGCTATGTCAGAAATTGTAATTATTTTCCACGATACAGAATAGAAATCAACCTCAAGTTTCATATTGATGGCGATAAATTCAATTTAGGTCACCATGTTCATTCCTAGTAATTTACAATAAAGTAGTTATAAAGAGTGAACGTTTGGGTTTATATTCAAATGTAAAAAAACAAAAACAGAATGCATGTCTGCATCAAGGAGAGAAAGAAATCCAACATGTAACTTTATAAGCAAAGGAGAAACTATAAAACAAGTTCAGACATTTAAATATCTTGGATACATAATAACTTCAGATGGCAGATGTAGCACATAAATAAAACGAAAAATTGCAATAGCTAAAGATAGTTTTAATAAAATGAGTCTAATTTTTAAAAACCATAATATTTCAATGACAACAAAACTTAAGCGTTTTGAAGGCCTGTGTATGTATGTATTATTATATGGCTGTGAAAGCTGGACAATTACAGAAGACATTAGAAAGAAACTGGAGGCAGCAGAAATAATGTGGTTCTTAGAAGGATGCTAAGAATCTAATGGACAGAGAAGAAAACTAATGAAAAAATATTAGAGCAAGCTGAAACTAAAAGGTTACTAATTCGTACAATAAAAAAAAGACAAATGCAATTTTTAGGGCACCTAAATCGACATAAATGTATTGAACATCTTGCTCTCACGGGAAAGATGGAAGGTTAAACGAGTAAAGGTAGACCAAGAAAAACATATTTGAATAGTTTGACAGCTGGGTGACAAAGAAAGAGAAGAGTAATATTAGTTTTCTGAGGTGATCTGATCAGAGAGATGAATGGCGCACCATGATCACCGATGTCGGGCACAGACTTGGTACTTGAAGAAGAAGAAGAATATATTCGATAACATTTTCACTGACAAATTAAATATCAGCACGTAAATTAACCTTCTATATTTTTAACAATTATTATGCAACGATTCATCAAAATCAAATGGGAATAATAATTATCATGTTTTAACAATTATTATGCAACGATTCATCAAAATCAAATGGGAATAATAATTATCTACACGACGTATGAAAAAGAATCATAGATAGATTCACCACTGAAACCAGAATTTTATCGTACACGTAGTTACTAATCAAATCGGGGCTTATCTTGACTTTCCTCGGGATTAATATTCCAAGTGATCTAGAGTTATCTGTCTTCGTGGGATTAAAATTGATCATCCGTGCGTCTCCATGCATAGCCTTCTCAAAGTTTTTAATTGACACATTTTTTCCCGTATGACAAACAACTCATTGGTATTCCAACGTTTTTGTAAATGGTTACAAAATCTATTGTATAAAAAAAAAAGTTGGGGGCCGAAATTGTTCAGTGCAGCCAATGTTAATCTTTTTTGTCAACGAACACAAAATTACTGGCAAATTAGACCAGTTCATTAAACTAAATAGAGGTTACCGGGAAGAAATTGGTACCAAGATAAATTTAACATATTACGTTGCACATTTTATGCTGATTATCATACCAATAATACACAGAAATCCGTTTATCGTAGGTATAAATTTTCCGCTATTTAGCAAAATTTTCCGACTGATTTGAAACCAGGGTCCCGCTTCAAACCCGCTATTTCCCATTTTTATTTCCGGAAATTAAAAAACAAACTAAAACTATCGTCATCATCATCATCATCATCATCATCATCATCATCATCATCATCATCATCATCATCATCATCATCATCATCATCATAATCGCCATCATTACTACCATTAGTACTACTAGTACAACCATCACCACCATTACATCTCCACCATTACTAATACTACGACCACATCATCATCACCATCATCGTCATCATCATCATCATCATCAGCAGCAGCAGCAGCAGGATTAATACCCCTTCCACAACCACCATCATCATCTTTACTACAACTATACTATCACTACTACAACCACCACCACCACCACAACCATATCATCATCATCATCATCATCGCCGTCATCATCATCATCATCATCATCATCATCATCATCATCATCATCATCATCATAATCATCATCATCATCGCCATCATTACTATCATTAGTACTGCTAGTACAACCATCACCACCATTGCATCTCCACCATTACTAATACTACGACCACATCATCATCACCATCATCGTCATCATCATCATCATCATCATCATCACCATCAGCAGCAGCAGCAGCAGCAGGACTAATACCCCTTCCACAACCACCATCATCATCTTTACTACAACTATACTATCACTACTACAACCACCACCATCACCACCACAACCATATCATCATCCACATCATTATCATCGCCATCATCATCATCGTTATCATCATCATCATCATCATCATCATCATAATCAGCATCATCATCGCCATCATTACTACCACTACTACTACTAGTACAACCATCACCACCATTACATCTCCGTCATTACTAATACTACGACCACATCACCATCACCATCATCGTCATCATCATCATCATCATCATCATCATCATCATCATCATCATCATCATCATCATCAGCAGCAGCAGCAGCAGCAGCAGGACTAATACCCCTTCCACAACCACCATCATCATCTTTACTACAACTATACTATCACTACTACAACCACCACCATCACCACCACAACCATATCATCATCATCATCATCATCATCATCATCATCATCATCATCATCATCATCATCATCATCATCACCATCATCATCATCATTATCATCATCATCATAATCAGAATCATCATCGCCATCATTACTACCACAACTACTACTAGTACAACCATCACCACCATTACATCTCCGTCATTACTAATACTACGACCACATCATCATCATCATCATCATCATCATCATCGTCATCATCATCATCATCATCATCAGCATCACTACTACTACTTCCGCAATAACCACCCCAACCACCGTCAGCGGCAGCAGCATTTTCAGCATCACTATTATCCACCACTACACCACTACAATCACCACTATCATCATCATCATCACAACTACCACAACTACAATCACCACTACAACAATATCATCGCCACGAATATCCCTACTTACTGCATCCACCACCGCCAGGACATCATCAGTAATATTACTACTACAACAACCACATCACCATTAAAACTACCACTCAGCAGCCACCAGCAGATTTAGTTTTGGACACCTTGGGGTGTGACTTGGGAGAAATCAAAACCATATCAGTTTTATCATTGGAAAAACAGGTTTGTTGTAATCAAAACATACGGACGATGAAAATAACAATAATATGGATTTTAATTATATTCGTTTTGTTTGAATGGATATTAATAATCAATAAGAATATTACACAAATCAATCACCGAGTAGAGCCCCATGATGCTATAAATAAGAATCTCAGTCCCAGCACATACAACAGTTCAACTTGTTAGTTATGTTGTTGTCTTTGGAGTTGATAAACAGTGCAATGAGGTTGGATTTTCTATTCATTCTATTACATTTAGACTATTATCACCGTTAATATTCAAAGGAAGAAATTTTATATGACTAATTGCTGTGGAAATCATCGAGACGAATCTTTGGAGCCATCAACGATCAAAATATGCCCGGTAATGATGTCTGGGGTGGCGCAAAATAATTTGGATAAAGGGTGGTCAGATAGAGATTCTCAACATCAAATGACCCATCACAATGCCCCAATGAACGTAGACACCGTTTCTACGGTGATGCGTTGCCGCACATACGCTGTTTATATACTTTCCTACAAGAGAACGTACATGCTACTACCTGATGGCTCCAAAGATTCGTCTCGATCTATGTTGATTTCCACAATCAATTTTTTCCCCATTTAATCATTTACATTCCTTGTGGAATCAGGGCTTCAACAGAATATTTCCACCGTATTCCGTTCTTTGTCTTTTTCATCTCTCCCCAGGACATTCCAGCCAACTTCACCTCTTCCCCACAAGATCTTCTCCGTGTTTTCTTGGCCTCAAGACCTTCCCTTTTCCCCGGGGATCATGTCCACAGCTTGTCTCGTAATGTCTGTTATTGGTTTTCTAAAAGTGTGCCTAATCCATTTCCATTTTCTTGTTGAGATTTTGTCCATAATACAGTCGTATAATAAGTATAATAGATGCCTGGCTGTTCCTAATAATAATAGCCTTTATTTCATCGCAATTATTGCGGTTTTTCCCACTAGTATTGTATTAGTAGTAGTAGTAGTAGTAGTAGTAGTAGTAGTAGTAGTAGTAGTAGTAGTAGTAGTAGTAGTAGTAGTAGTAGTAGTGGTAGTAGTAGTAGTAGTAGTAGTAATTATACTAATAGTAATAATGATAATAATGATAATAATAAAATAATAATGATAGAAATAATAATAATAATAATAATAATAATAATAATAATAATAATAATAATAATAATAACAATAATAATAATAATAATAATAATAATAATAATAATAATAATAATAATAATAATAATAATAATAATAATAATAATAATAATAATAATAATAATAATAATAATGACAATGAAAGTACTACTACTACTACTACTACTACTACTACTACTACTACTACTACTACTACTACTACTGCTACTAATACTACTACTACTACTACTACTACTACTACTACTACTACTACTACTACTACTACTACTACTACTACTACTACTACTACTACTAATAATAATAATAATAATAATAATAATAATAATAATAATAATAATAATAATATAATAATAATATAATAATAAATAAATAAATGATAATAAATAATAATAATAATAATAATAATAATAATAATAATAATAATAATAATAATAATAATAATAATAATAATAATAGAACACCATGCTGATGTCTCTTTTGCCAGCCAATTGAGTGATGAACTTTTGAAAATACTTCTCCAGCAGTACGACTCTAATGACATTTACAACGTAGACGAGACGGGGATTTACTACCGTCTCGTCCCTGATAAAGGCCTTATCGTCAAGCAAGATGAGCTCAGTGGTGGAAAAGAGGCGAAAGAACTAATCACATGAATAAGATTTTTTTTTTACAAACTCAAAAACAAAAAGAAAGAAAGAAAAAGAAACAAAAAAAAAAAAAAAAAAAAAAAGAAAAAAAAAAAGAAAGAAAATACGCTTCTTTTGAGTCTAATGTCTTGAACATAAGTCTTGGGCCCGCAAAAAAAAAAAAAACAAAAACAAAAAAAAAAACAAAAAAACTCAGAGGGGAAGGTGCTACAGGAATGACAAATGAAAGTTGGTGCTTTAATGCTATTTTTAGCTTCTCCGCTTAATCGCATACTCCGCTTAATCGACACACTAACATGACCTCCTGAGGGTGTGCGATTAAGCGGAGTCGACTGTAATAATAATAATAATAATAATAATAATAATAATAATAATAATAATAATAATAATAATAATAATAATAATAAAAAATAATAATAATAATAATAATTTAATAATAATAATAATAATAATAATAATAATAATAATAATAATGATAATAATAATAATAATAATAATAATAATAATAATAATAATAATAATAATAATAATAATAATAATAATAATAATAATAATAATAATAATAATAATGGATTTTTATAAAAGCGACGGGGGAATTCTAATACCCACTTGGTAGAGAGTAATCTAGAAGTAGTAGTAGTAGTAGTAGTAGTAGTAGTAGTAGTAGTAGTAGTAGTAGTAGTAGTAGTAGTAGTAGTAGTAGTAGTAGTAGTAGTTGTAGTAGTAGTAGTAATAGTAGTAGTAGTAGTAGTAGTAGTAGTAGTAGTAGTAGTAGTAGTAGTAGTAGTAGTAGTAGTAGTAGTAGTAGTAGTAGTAGTAGTAGTAGTAGTAGTAGTAGTAGTAGTAGTAGTAGTAGTAGTAGTAGTAGTAGTAGTAGTAGTAGTAGTAGTAGTAGTCACTCGAAAACAGTTCAAAAGTTGTATCTAAATGATAAGTTTCAAATTCATTTCTGATCAGCTATCTTTGAAATATTGGACAAAACAGGTGGGAGGTAATCTTTGGAAATTTTAGTTGGAAATGTTTTGATTTTCTTTACCTAGTAGTTCATTTGAAATCCGAAAAAAAGTCCTTAGATGATGTCGCAGTCGAAAATGTATTATCACAATAGCGTTGTTTAGTCAATGTAATTATATGACATCAATTATTTTTGTCTATTAAATATTTTTCTCTATCAGCTGGTAGTTGTGATTTATGCCATTTTCTTTTAGATTTTCTCCTTTGTTAAAGCTAATCTTGACAAAGAAAACCTAAAAAAACTATCGTCCTGTCTCTAACCTTCCTTTTCTATCAACAATTCTTGAAAAGCTTGTCCTAAAACAACTTCCAGCTCACCTTAAAATAAAGTCCATGCAAGAAACATGTCAGTCTGCCTACAGACAAAATACCCTCGACCGAAACTGCTCTTGTCCGGGTTGTAAATGATCTTCTTCAAATCACCGATAAAGGTTCCTGCACACTTCGTGACCTTCTTGATTTATCATCAGCTTTTGACCCTATCGACCACGACCTACTGTTAAAACGTTTAGAAATAACTTTCGACATTTCTGGTACGGCACTCAGTTGGTTTAAATCTTATTCATTAGATAGACGACAATTGTAGGTGTAAATAGTTTGAAGTCCTTTAGAATGTTGTGTCCCACAGGGGTCCGTTCTTGGACCTGTGCTTTTTGTTCTCTATATACATCCACTTTCAAAGGTTATCAGGAGCTTTGGCCTGTCCTACCACCAATATGCTGATGACACCCAGTTATTTGGTTCTGAATGTACTAAAAACTTACAAAATGTCATTAGTACATATGAAAAATGCGTACTGGTTGAAAGAGATTGGATGGGTAGGAACAGGCTAAGGTTGAATGACGACAAAACGGAGGTGATGTCTGTAGGGAACAGAAGATTTTGGAACGAGAAGAAATTGAAAGTAGGAGAGGTCTCAATAGATATTGTTGACAATGTCAGAAATCTTGGAGCACTCTTAGATTGGGAACCGACGATGGACCATCACATTAAGACAATTATCCAATCATTGATGTGTCATTTGAAAAAAAAAAGTTGGATCTATTCGACATTTCCTTTCTAAGGATGTTACCAAGAAACATCGTTTCTCTTTTATTTTCAAAGCTGGATTACTGTAATGCTCTGTTGTTTGGTGTCTCGGAAAATAAGCTCAGGCGGATGCAGACGGGTCAAAACAATGCTGCCAGATTGGTCTTTCGAAGGCGGAGGTTTGACTCTGCCCCACCTTTCCTTCGAAGATTACACTGGCTGCCTGTGGAGAAAAGGGTCAAATTCAAAGCATGTGTTCTAGTTTATCATTGTCTGGGAAACACTGCTCCTCTCTACCTCACAGAACTCCTAAAGACATATTCGACAACCCGACTTGTGTTCCCCCAATGACACCACCCGTTTGGCTTTCCCACGCATTTGGCGGGAAAACAAGGTCCTTTTCTCATTTTGGTTCGTCTGTATGGAACACCATTCCACAGATCATCCAAGAATCCAATTTATTATTGTCTGTTTTCAAGAAAACATTTCTTATTTGATGTCATATGCTTTTTATATAGTTTTGTGTTGACGTAACTTAAAGTGACAAGAGCCACATTGTTGAGGATACCGTGCACTCTATAAAGAGTCTATTATCATTATTATTATTATTATTATTATTATTATTATTAGTAGTAGTAGTAGTAGTAGTAGTAGTAGTAGTAGTAGTAGTAGTAGTAGTAGTAGAAGTAGTAGTAGGAGATGTAGAAGTGATAGAATACTACAACATCAACAACAACAACTACTACTTTGTTTATTTGTTTAAGGGTTTTATGGCGCTTGCAAAACATTAAGGTCATATCAGCGCCAGTAAAAAGGAAGAAAATGGTATAGTAAAAAGTTCTAGAATTACAAATAAAGCACCCAAGAATAAGCAAGACAAAGGAGAATTGGTTCAAATGGGGAACAGATGTAGATTCCAACAGCACACTATCAAAGTGCTTAGTTTGAGATCACTACATGTCTCATCCAGACACAAGCACAGGTCCCTACTAAGAGAAATACACTCAAATGCTTAGAAATCATATAAAATATGTAAACAAAACATAATACAGTGCATAACAGAGAGATGATTTACAAGGAAAAAATATAATCTCCCAAAACTAACTTTACATTTGACTGTTTCCCTCCCAGCCAGGGTATCCAGCCAGGGTCAGGACAAAACCAATGATCTCATTCCAAGACAAAGATATAAAGCAAATTGGAAAACAGACATAAAGGGATAGAAGACGTAGTATGTACCTCTCTGCCCACTATGGGAGGTCAGGAACCCCACCCAGAACTACTACTACAACAGTTACTACTACTACTACTACTACTACTACTACTACTACTACTACTACTACTACTACTACTACTACTACTACTTCTACTACTACTACTACTACTACTACTACTACTACTACTACTATTATTATTACTACTACTACTACTACTACTACTACTACTACTACTACTACTACTACTACTACTACTACTACTACTACTACTACTCGTCTAGCTCGAGAAAATCTTTAATTGAAAACAAGTGTCTAGAACTCTAAA
Source organism: Berghia stephanieae (assembly GCF_034508935.2). Lineage (NCBI taxonomy): Eukaryota > Metazoa > Mollusca > Gastropoda > Nudibranchia > Aeolidiidae > Berghia > Berghia stephanieae. Next base: position 106,267,704 of record NC_088361.1, on the reverse strand, counting down.
ACGTGCGTTAATCCTATGGTGTTTTGCCAGGCGATGCATTTGTTTTTTTTTTTTTTTTTTTTTTTTTGCACCACGTTTGCTTTTTTCTTTTACCTTTATTTTCTTAAACAGTACATTGTGAATAGTGCATTCGGAGGCACGCCTTTTTCTCAAAGATAAACATACAAATTTTGAGGAGGGGAGAGGTCTCTACCCCCATCCTCCAACAGACCCCTCGCTGACCTCTACTTTTGCTAGCCACAAGAGAGCAAGGCGAGAGGAGAAGCATATGCCATGAGCGGCTTCCAGTGTTTCAACGATGGTTCAGTTCATTGTTGACGGCTGTTTAGCCATGAGTGACAGTAGACAATGAAAAAGGCGACTGCAGACATCAAATGGTGGGCTTATATCATCAAAGGATGTCTACATGATTGACATGGCCATATAGGGAACTCAAAGAATCTGAACACGAGAGGCCGAGCGCCGCCATTTTCTTTTTTATGTTATGCAACCAGGGACGATTAGCCACTGAAAAGTGGATGTTGTCTGGTCTGCTCCCTAGTCTGTGGGGAGAAGTGACTCCTTTAAATATCAATAGACAAAAGTAGGGTGTACTATCGGTGCTGATTATGATAAACATATTATTTGCTCACATGAAAATATTATCCTGTCACTTAATTCACTGCTGGAAGGATTGCGATGAAAAAGTACCATCATGTTGACTCTGATATTTGTGTTGCCTTAGATAATTTATAGTCTGCCACGTACCTAAAATAAATAAGTACGTCACAATACAAGGCTACGACCACCAAAAGAAAATGAAAACTGAGTTGTTAGTCGTGTTCAATGAAACAAAAGCTCCAATTGGTTGTACTCGTATAATTGAATGCTACTCATTTTTAAATACGATTTATTCAGCAGTGTCGCCTTGTATTGTGGCAGCACCAGCTTATAATAGTAGTATCGAATGGCTACACCTCTATTTTGAATCTTTTAATCCATTCTCCAAATTCTTTTCTTGCCTTATAGGCTGTCTCGTAGCCTCCTGATAGGCTTGTCACTGGGCAGTGGATGACGATGTGGTCCATTGTCTCAGGGGCTCCTTGGCAATGACGGCATGCATCTGATTCTCTCAGATTCCATCGATGCATGTTAGCTGCGGTTCTGCCATGTCCTGTCAAAATGCGGTTGGAGGTGACCCAGCATTTTCGGCTATTGCAAATGACCAACAGATAGCAGATGAACTTCTAAATTCACTGCATGAAAACCGAAAAGAAAGATAGATCGAAGTAGTGGAAAACCTTGACCTCAGTCGATCCAGTCGTCATGCATGGCAAACCATCAAAAAGCTAAATCCTGAATCTCACCATACAAAAACAGCATCACAAATTACTGCTGATGAAATCGCAAAAGAAATCAAGCAAAGAGGATATCATACACCAAATCAGCAATTTGAAAAAGGAATAAGAAAAGAATATCAGAGAACTCTTAAAACTTTACCTGAACAAGGCATGTTTCTCACTGCCCCAATAACATCAGAAGAAATGATTGAATCAATAAAGAAAATAAAAAATGGTAAGGCTGCAGGAATAGATGGAATCTACCCGATATGATCACCCACTTTGGACCAAAGGCAATTAACTGGCTGGCAAATGCCATGACAGACATCTTGGAAAAGGGAACATGCCCACAAACACGGAAGCATGCAAAAGTAATTGCTATTCTAAAACCAGGCAAACCACCCACTGAACCATCCAGTTACAGACCAATATCCCTCCTATGTTGCCTATACAAACTCTTAGAAAGAATCATACTGGAACGAATCACTCCATACATTGACCCACATATACCGCCCCAGCAGGCAGGCTTCCGATCACAAAGCTTATAATGATGCTCATACTACTAGGTATGTTATGACGATCAACCCAATCTGCACATTCCGTATCGCACTCGCCTGGGTGGGGATCCTGACCTCCCATAGCGGGCAGGGAGGTCCATACTGTGTCTTCTATCCCCTTATATCTGTTGTCCAACATGCTTTCTGTCTTTGTCTTGGAATGAGGTTACTTGGTTTTGTTCTGGCCCAGGTTGGAGTCTTGGCTGGGAGGGAAACAGTCAAATGCATAGTTGTTTTGGAGATGATATTTTTTTCCTTGTAAATCATCTCTCTGTTATGTATTATTATATTAATTTGTTATTTTTAGTGTATAATGTAACCATTTGAGTGTATTCCTCTCTGTTGGATTTTGTGCTTGTGTCCGGATGAGACTTATAGGTGATCTCAAATTAAGTACATTGGTGGTATGCTCTTGGAATCTACATCTGATCCCTATTTGTTCTCAGTTCCCCTTTGTCTTACCTTTTCTTGGGTGCTTTAATTGTAATTCTAGAACTTTTTACTATCCCTTTTCTTCCTTTTTACTGGCGCTGATATAACCTAAATGTGTTGCAAGCGCCGTAAAACCCTTAAAAACAAAAACATATCGCACTCGTGCATGGCCGCAAACCCGCCCGGAAGCTTCGTCACAACGCACCGTTCAACTAGATGCTCAGTGGTTTCGAGCTCGTTGCCATAACGGGACCATGTTGGACAGGTTGGTAAGTCCCCACTGATGAAACGAGCGTGCTGTATTGTGACGTAATGAGAGAGAGAGAGAGAGAGAGAGAGAGGGAGAGAGAGAGAGAGAGAGAGAGAGATAGAGAGAGAGAGAGAGAGATAGCTAGCTAGCTAGATAGATAGATAGATAGATATAGAGAGAGAGCGAGAGAGAGAGAGAGAGAGAGAGAGAGAGAGAGAGAAAGAGAGAGAGAGAGAGAGAGCAATCCAGTAGAATGCCTATTACCAACTAGGTTATTGTTTCGTCTTCTACTCACCACAACTCACCACAGATACTTTTCTTATCATTGTCGATACCTTTACGGTTATGCCTGCTTCAATAACCTTAGTTTATTTTCAATGTTCCTATGTTTGTTAATAAAGGAAGTGGTGTGTATAACTTCATTGTAAAGAAAATATTCAAATTTAGAACTGAAGTAATCAATGAGATGATCAGCTTTTTCAAAATGAGATTATGTGCATTAATACAGAAACAACAAATATGTGAAAACCCGAGGAAAAAATGTAACTACTAAAGCAGTTCCTTCATTAACAACTAAATTAACTCCAAGAATTGATAGAGCAAATTGTGATTTTGATTGATTGGTGTCCATGGAACAATAATCACAAATCGTCATTTTATTTGTTGTGTCCGGCAGTATTTTGCTGAAAATGTAAGCTTGAAATTTTCAACGTCATACTTTTCAATATAAAAGCATTGAGCTTTTTTATTGCGTTATATCCACGAAATGTGCTCAAAGTCCTTTACAAGGGATCCAAAGCAAACAACAACACTTAACCTGTAGGATGAATAATGACGCCCTTTAAGGCGATACAACAATTTGTTCGACAGACAATGCTGTTACTGGCGGGGTACTCATTTTACATCTGAATATAGATAACGTGAGAAAAGAGCCTTTTACAAACTAGTATTTACAAGTCAGAGGCTTATCTTTATACCACAAGGCTAGACCAAAAAGCGGAACATACTGTTATTTACAAATTGGCTACTCCCAGCCCTCCCCTTCTCCTCCCAATCTTCCTATGACCCATATCTTACACCACCGATTCTTAACAGGACAAAACAGTTTGGGTTAAAACATTTTATTAATAGGATGATTTGAAATATTTACGACAAATGAATTCATAAACAAATTAAATAATTCTGTTCTCTAAGTCAGTCATCATTCAATAAATTAGTTACATTTGTTTTAAAAAATAGTGAAATGAAGAGGTTTGTAATTTTCAAAGAGATACATTTGGTTTTGGGGATGGCAATATTTATTTCATGTCATATAATTATAATGGTAATTTTTTTATTTACAGTTTACATGCAATCAGTGTATTGGAACCCATTTTTTCAAGTTACATCAACCATTGAGTTTCACATAGACTACATACAAAAATAAAATACCAAATGGGAGTGTAGTCTTCGTTGACTTATAGCCTCACATTTCCCTAAAAATTGCAACAAAAGAAAGTGAAATAATGAATTGTTATAAGCAGTGTTCAAGGCAAAATAGTCTTTTGGTGATTGACGTCATGTATCAGGTAATCTTCTTTTTTTTTTTTTTTGGTCAGTGTGAGGCTATGAGTTTACAAATGCTACAGTGGTACCGATTCATTGTTTTGGTAATATCAGACGTAATAGGAAAAATAGAAGGCAAGCGTGGTCGAGGACGAAGAAGGACAAGCTGGCTTGGAAATGTCGCAGCGTACGTAGGAAGCCCCATAAATCAATGTGAGAAACTCGCAGATGAGAGAGAGAGCTGGCGAACCATGATCTCCAACGCCGTGTCCGACATGGAACATCGGTAAGGTAAGGTAAATAGTCTTAACTTTCCTCTCCGTCATCTTGAATGGTGGACAATTTACGGGGAGCTGGCCTGGGACGAGCAATGGGTTCCGGCCCGGCTGGGGAGGGCCTTCCTGCAGTACCTCCTAAATTTAAACAATTGGTGAAAGGTTGGATTAATTTCAATTGGTTTACAACATTATTACAACATTAAATAAAACCACTGGTGAAATGATACAGGTGGTCTAAAAATATTTCTTTGTTTAAGCCATGTTTCAGTCCGAGGATTAATGGAAATGGCAGAATTAACTATAAATTATTTTATTTACAGTCCTATGTTTTTTTATAGAAGAAAAGAGAAGAAAAAAAAAACAAAAAACAAAAACAAACAATAACAAAAAAAAAAAAACCCCCCCCCAAAAAAAAAACACACAAACAAAAACGAAAACTACAAATTAGGAAAAACATTACAGGTCAGCATGTACAGGCTTTTCTAGCTCTTTATCACTGCTGTCGAGTCTAAATTTTCCTTTCGGAACACCAAAATCTTATTTGGACAAAATGGAATGTATTATAAATACTATAGATGCTAAAAACATTGCTCCTTCTTATTTATCCGCCATTGTTACACGAATCTCATATGATGATTTCATTCAAATAAAAGAGTTTTTTTTTAAAATAACATAAAATGTGTAGGAGAGAGAGAGAGAGAGAGAGAGAGAGAAGAGAGAGAGAGAGAGAGAGAGAGAGGAGAGAGAGAGAGAGAGAGAGAGAGAGAGAAAGAGAGAGCTTTTTTATAAACCATCCGATGTACTGAAATCTACGTTACACAATGGTTTGATAAGACTGAGTCAAGGGCTAGGTTTCTATCTAATCGTGCCGTTTTTTCTTCAAAGTGCCTTTTATTTAGTACACAAAACAATTCTTGTTAGCTACTCTCACAATTGACAACTAATATGAGAAGTCAAAAACGTGAATCAATAATATTTTTTAAAAACTCCCAACTATAAAGGCATATTTCTTTCACATATATTATCATTAATTTTGCCTACCTTCACTACTGTGGAATCTTTTCTTTAGTATCTTTCCAAGTTCTGAGTCCTCACTAACACCAGTATCTCCAAACACGGACAAGTCATCTTCACTGCGAGCCTTTTTCATTTTACTCTAAAACAGTATAAACAATCAAATGGCGAATCATAAAACACAAACAAGAAAATGCACACAGATAGGGTACACCAACACATTCACATCGTCCTACACCCATTCATTGTGTGACTTCTGCCTCAATCTGGCACAATTATGTCTTGGTGAACAGAATACTTAAAACTGAATCTTAAGTCGAATTGCCAGAAATGTGAAATCTGACTTGTTTTTTTTTTCTTCTTTCTTTTAATCATTATTATTATGGTTATCATCATCATCATCATCATCATCATCATCATCATCATCATCATCATCATCATCGTCATCATTATTTTGTTTTTCAATTTACAAAGCTGAAAAACTTTCTTCAATTCAAATTTAAATCACTATATGATCTAGACTTATTCCACATTCAGTGCCTGGTTCATCCCAACATAATACCAGGTAATGTGTCACTTATAAGGAGAAACGTTTTTGAAATTCAATTGTTGAGTAATTAACTATAGTTATTTGTGACCATCCTGTCAATCCAGTATTATGTCGCAAGGAATTAAATCAGCAAAATGCATTTAGAATCAAAATGAGGATATGTCAGTTTTTCGAAAAGGAAACAAAACTTACTCTCCTCTATATAAAGTTTATTATAACTCAAATTTTATGTTAAGCTTTTAAAAAATTAATTATATTATAAGCATCTAGCCCACCTTAACATAATACCGTTTTGAGACAAGTGGTCACATTTAACACTCATACTGAGTTGATGAACAATATCGCCAGAGACATCGAGGTAACTATTATTAGCCATAGGTTATGTTACATTGACCATAAGATATAAAATATGTAAGATATAATAGGATATACTTGTTATTATATATTTATATATTTTTATTGTGAAAACACACAAAACAATGATAAAACAATTCTGGGAACAAATCTTTAAACAAAGGTTTAACTTACCAGTAACCCTTGAAGTTCATTCATTGCGCTTGGCTCTTCTCTTTCAGGCAAGGACTTGGAAGAAGGAACAAAACAAACAAAAACAAAAATTAATCACATCGTTCATTTCCAATAAAACAAAAATAATACTTCATTTGATTTGGTTATTAAAAAAATGAAATTACCTCTACAACAGATGCAAAAGCAGAGATCTTTAGTCTTTTCGGACATCAATTGGAGCTGAATTTCTCTTCGATTATTGAGTCTCTTTTTACATAAAATTTCTTAAATATTTAGAACTGCCATTCTCATATAGGGATTGAGATTAGCGGAAGAGTAGCGTCCCTTGATTGGAAGTCAAGAGCGGAAAAGTTATTAGAGAGAGAACGTCATGTTGGTTGTGCGGCATGAGACACTTCACCGAAAGCGAGGACGAGAGAGACGCATGCGCAAAACCATTTTGACGTTCTCTCTGTAAGGTGACGTCCAATCAAGGGACGCTACTCTTCCGCTAATCTCATTCCCTTTTGGTTGAGTTGAATAATGTGTCAAAGGTGCCTTACCCATGGACACAATAAAAATAGGCCACAGTTACCTATAGGTAAGGCCAGTTTGTTCTTGTTCTTGATATTGTGGCTTTTGACATTTTTAAAAACTATTTTATATATTGACAGGACATACTCTACTAAAAGATTGAGGTTGGACTAACACAGAGTAGTGAAATGTTCTATAGTTTATTAACAAATTTTAAGTGCAAATATTTGTGTGTTGATTATATATATATATATATATATATATATATATATATATATATATATATATATATATATATATATATATATATGGATATGGAAAATTTTTATTTCTACAGTACTGTTTCATGCCACTTGGGCAATCTACGGGAAGTGTATGTAATCGTTATTGTTGTGTATGATTTCACACGATTACACACACCTCCCGTAGATTGCCCTAGTGGCATAAAACAGTACTGTAGAGTTAAACAATAATTCTATAAGATGTAAGATGTGACCAAATAGCCTTCATTGTTGTTCCTTTATTAATGTACTCAGACGTTGGACCCTGTTTTTTTTTCATGGAGATCAGGATTTGTAATTGTCTCTGGCCAATAGATTCCGATTACGTGATGTAATTGTTTGCAGTGGTATGAATCGAGACTTTCTAAGTTCTTTTTTGTGTGGCCTCAGGTTCCACAATTATATGTCAATATTGGACTAATCAGTTTTTCGTAAATCTCTATTCGTTTATTCTCACTGATTATGTTATTTCTATTATGCTGGTTAGTAAACAGAGAAAATAAAAAAGTAAAACAACTGATGATGATGATGATGATGATGATGATGATGATGATGATGATGATGATGATGATGATGATGATGATGATGATGATTGACAAATAAGAGCTCTGATTATTATAAATGAATAATTAAATACCATTTTTCTTTGTACAGGCCTCAGTCCAACATTCCCTTTTTTGATTCGGTCCATCATTTCTTCTACAGCCTTTGAGTGGCTCTCATTTAACGTTACACCACCTTTTTTAACTATAAGAAAACGAAATAAAATATACGAATTAATTAAAAGACACCCCCCCCCCTAATTGAAATATTTTATCTTTTTAATCAATTTCAGGATATGGGGGAATGGCAGAAATCACATATCACCATTACAAATAAAATATACCAATTAATTAAAAGACCCCCCCCCCCCCTAATTGAAATATTTTATCTTTTCAATCAATTTCAGGATATGGGGGAATGGCAGAAATCACATATCACCATTACAAATTTGCAATTCGCACAATACATTTAATTAACAATGTTACCATGTCAGCAGGATTCAAGGCATGTACACAAAATATAAATGTATAGGGAATGAGATTAGCGGAAGAGTAGTGTCCCTTGATTGGACGTCACCTTACAGAGAGAACGTCAATTTGGTTTTGAAGTGTCACCGGAAGCGAGGACGAGAGACGCATGCGCACAACCAACATGACGTTCTCTCTCTAATAACTTTTCCGCCGGTGACGTCACAGACCATGGGTGACGTCCAATCAAGGGACGCTACTCTTCCGCTAATCTCATTCCCTATACATTTAATTAACAATGACACCATATCAGCAGGATTCAATGCATACACACAAAATATAAATGTATTTAAAACGAGTCCTTTGGTGGTTTAGAGCTTAAGCACCAAAAAAGCTGGATCTTTATCCTCCTTTTTTTTCAACATTAAATGAAAGAAACAATCACTTCCTACCCTTTATGAAGAATAATGATTTATTCTACACAATGTTTAATACAGTGCATCTAATATGTGCAGAGATTTAATGTAATTCTCCGGACAATCAGTTTCAAAACACAAACACTAATTGTAAATAAAGTATAGTTATAGAATAATGATATATTTCCCTGCCATCTTAATAAACAGAGAAAATTAATTATTAACAAAACAATAAAATTATACTTTTTGTGATGAAAGGGAACAGAAAACGGATAAAATCTCCCCTGTCTGTCCAAGATTGTTCAATGAAAAGAGCCACAATTGTGGAGGAATACCAATGAAATATTAAACTTACGCTGCTCTTAGCCCTGTCACGTTGTCCTTTGCGTCCGACAATCTTCTGCAAAAATCTGAAGGAAAAGACAAGGAGTTTCTGAATTAGAGTTTAGTCTACCCTGTGGTTTAATTTAAAATCTTATGCATGCAATCAAAATATTATCTATGCAATATTTCATTCTAATACTGTGTTGTGATGCAGTATAAATGTGATCCTCATTTTTTTTCAATCAAAATGTATCAGTATTATTTGTAGGGTGTTGATGATGATGATGATGATATGATGATCGATTGTGATGAGTATGATAATGATGGTGATATAATGATGATTGTGGTGATCATGATAATGATGATGATGATGATGATAATGGTGAAGATGATGATGATGATGATGATGATGATGATGATGATGATGATGATGATGATGATGATGATGATGATGATGAGGAGGAGGAGGAGGAGGATAATTTTCATGATGATGAGCCCTACCCTCCAACTTTCGTTGTTGGTGGTGGTGGTGGTGGTGGAGGAGGAGGTGGAACAGGAATAGCCGTGACTTTCTGGTAATTTGTTTCTAATTTTTTATCTGCCAATAAAATAAAATTAAAAATAATAACAAATCAGAGCAGTTTATGAGCAATTTGATTTAAGATCTTTCTAAAACACCAACAAACTTTAATTGAAAACCAATGTAACGGACAAATGGAATAAATAGGAATGCTAAAATGGTTTAACACATCGGAAGGTCCTGGGTTCAAGCCTCGCGCTCAGTGTATGTTTGAGTCCTTGGGAAAGGCTCTTTACTCACATTCTCTCACCGTACTCAGGTGTAAAACGAGTACCTGGCTGTTAACAGCATTGACTTTGTCCGAAAAATTGTAATATCGCCTAACAGGCGTCATGTCCCGTCCTACATGTTAAATGTTGCTGTTGACCAGGGACCCCTTGTAAAGCGCTTTGAGCACATTTAGTGGATATTGCTCTATATAAAGATCAATTTTTTTTTTTAAAAGCTCAATTAAAACAATAATGAATATAAAACCACTGTATCAGTGAGGACACAGTTTTAGTCGTTACGGTCACAGAGAGTTACAGAAAGGAAATGATAGATATTTTTAAAAATCAACAAACAAATATCACAAATCTTTGTTTATTTTTATTTTTATTTTTAGGAGATAGATGGAACTAGCTATATCAACATGAAGGAATTACAGAAGAAAATTCAAGCAAATAAGGACTTATGGTGATATAAAATATTATCATTGTTTCCACTCAGAAACGACACATTATTTTATCTAATAAGAAAAACATAAAAATAATTGTGAGTTATAACAAACCCAGATATGATTAATAACTATAATGATAGAAAGGAAAATATTGTCTTAGCGGGGTAGAAATAGATTCAGACAAAATTAATGAAAAACCATCATAATAATCACCCCCGAGCTTTCTATCACCGATGTGTACAATATCAGAATACAATAATTACAATATCGATAGTCAGAAGGTTTGGGGTTTGATACCCAGTGGAGGTAGATTGATTTTCTGGGATGGTTATTTTCTTGTATTTTTTTTTCTTTCTTGCTTTGTCGGGCACCTTTCATACACACTTGTTCAAATCTTTATCTTACACGGGTGCCTGCTCCCTAGTTTTTTATTATCATTAAGTAATTATGTTAGCAAGACAACAGTTCCACGTCTGCACAATAACAAAAAAAAAAGAGCGGTTTCTCGTATTTGATCAGACACATGGGATTGCTCAGTTCTGTCAGTGGGATAATGTCTTGCTGGTATGACGTCATTTCCTTTCCACGAGGCCTTTACTTTTGCCAGATTTAAAGAGACCCAAATACACATAAACTGCTGTATTAAAATATCAGCCAAATCCCATCTTTCAGGTCAAGGGAACGAGAGTGCAAAATTATAATGTTGAATTTTATAATACTTACTTACTCACTTATCCAAACCAGCGACCACCTGAGCTCTAGCCCTTCGGTCTTGTGTCATGACGTAGAAGTTAGACGTCTTTTGTAGTTTATAATACAATATTTTGGCTAATTGATGCTGAACAAGCATATTATATTTCATCTAAAGAAAAAACAAATGTAATACAGGCCTTTACTTTAAAAGAAATATTCAAATAAAGCTATACCAAGGCCCATTATAACTTACATGTTTCTTGCAATTCTGTGTATTTTGTCCGCAGGTCAGCCATTTCAGATTCTCTTTTCTCCAGTTTTTCTTGCAATGTGTTCTTTTCAGTGTTAAGTTCTTCATTTTCAGCTTCCAGATTTTCAGCATTATACACCTCCTTGGCAGCTTTCAGCTGTTCCTCTAAATCACTAATCTGTCAATCATCATATGAAAGTATAAAAACCATCATATAAACGCATTGAAGAATAGTGCATTAGTTGTGCATTGTGTGTATGTATGTATGTGTGTATCTGTGTATTTACCGTATTTGTATATTTATTTCAATAATAAATAAATAAACAATGTATAAATTATGCATGTGTATGTGTGTTTGTGTGTGTGTGTGTGTGTGTGTGTGTGTTTTGTGTGTATGTGTGTATGCAATGCAGCATATGCAACTAAAAACGAAATAAATTCATTTTGTTTTCTTGTGCATAGTTATCAGGCCAATGAGTTCCAGACAAATTAAATAACAAACAAACAAACTTTTGAATTGTGATTAAGTTTCAAATGTAATAAAATATCGATGATAGTAAAAATTGAATGAATGGTCAAAAATATGAAAATTGAATTAAGTTTATATGTGTGACCTATCGTCTCTAAACGGTATTATGTCAGGATGGATTTGAGTCCAAAAAGCGACTTTACAGTTAAGATGATAAGAAATAAAAATTCTGAAATACTTGCTATGTTAGAAATTGTAATTATTCTCTACCATACAGAGTAGAGATCAACCTTAAGTTTCATATTCACGGCAATAAATTTAATTTCCATCACCTAGTTCATCCCGACATTTTTTTATTAATTAAGGACAATAGATAGTTTCTTAAAAGTGATAAAAACCAAAATCTCATATTTTGATTATTTCTACTTTATATACACCTTTCAGCACCCGTTTCATCCCGACATGATACAGGTTTGAGACGGTGGGTCACATATATAAAACAAGGATCAATCTACGTATTACAAGATGCTAGTAGGATGCAACTTATGTATTTCGGACTTTATATTACACTGTTGCTTGACATTGTTTTTATTCTTGACTGAAGCAGACTGTGAGCCAAAACGATCCTTATTATCTATTTCGTTCCTCTTCAAAGCTATTACATTCAAAATTGTAAAGTTCACATCTTAAGGCACACCATGGTTCACTTTACATCAATCCAACTATTTTTGTGTCATATGTACCTTCTTATCGAAATCCTCCTTCATTTTCACTGACTGTGCATTGAGTTCTTGAATTTCCAACATGGCCTCCATCAATTTTTTATTGTCTGCTACTTGACTGAGAGCCATTGAACTTTCACGACGGGCTTGGTCTCTTTCTGTGCGTAACTAAAATATTCAAAAAGCTTTAAGTTACGATTATTTCACTTCGTAAATATGAATATATACCACTGTATTTCGCTCTTAAATTATGTTTACATTTTATCATCTCTAGTACCTTCTCAGTTGAGAGTGGTGTAATGTTACAATGCGTAATTGTTATTCAAATGACGTGATTGGACTTTGAAAAAGAAAAATGACCTTTAAAAGAGTATGCAAATGCATCATCATCATCATCATCATCATCGTCATCATCATCATCATCATCATCATCATCATCATCATCATCATCATAATAGTAATAATAATATTCATAATAATAGTAATAATAATAATAATAATAATAATAAGAAGAAGAAGAAGAAGAAGAAGAAGAAGAAGAAGAAGAAGAAGAATTGTAATGTTACCATTCTTCTTCTTCTTCTTCTTCTTCTTCTTCTTCTTCTTCTTCTTATTTATTATTATTATTATTATTATTATTATTATTATATTATTATTATTATAATAATAATAATAATAATAATAATAATAATAATAATAATAATAATAATAATATAATAATAATAATAATAATAAAATAATAAGAAGAAGAAGAAGAAGAAGAAGAAGAAGAAGAAGAAGAATTATCATTATTAATAATATTATTATTCTCATCATTGTCATTTTCATTATTATTAACATCACGTTCCATGTTTTCTTTTTTATATACGAACAATATATTTTATATAAAATATGATTTTTATTACACTAAAGAACACAATTAAAAATATAAATAAACAACAACAATAAAACACACACAAAAAACCCAACAACTCCCCCCCCCCCCCCCCCCCCCCCCCCCTTTAAAAAAAAAGAAAACAATTTTTTTAAAACCCAAAAAACAAAAAACAAATAAGCCAAACCAAACAAAGGAAACAAAAATCAAATCAAGACAAAACAGAACACACCTTTTTCACATATCTTTCAGCTTCACTCCTGACCACATATTCTGCCCTGCAAGTTTGCTCCAAATCCCTGTACTCCTTGTAAGCCATTTCAGAAGTAACGGCCACTTTCTGAAGCAGCTCTGTCTGTTCTGTAATTGCTACATTTGCTTGTTGCAATTCCTCTTTCATTGCTTCAATCTGTGATGAAACAATTTCAAAGCAGTGCAGATTCTTATTCTGATTTGACTTCATCATTTGTAGAACCCTGTCTTCGTAATCTGGGCTCGATAACTATAAACTTCAATTCAAATGCAATCGGCCGGTTTTTTCTTCACATCAGATAATATATCGAACTTTCTTTTTACTAATCATGCATCAGATTTATTTTTATTATTTTATTATTATTATCATCATCATTACTATCAGTATTATTATCATCATTATTACCACTGTTTTAATTACTTTTTTCGCCTATTACAAGAGTTGTAACCTAACAATAATTGCCTATTTGGACAATAAAGATTATTATTGTTTTTATTATATTGATATACCATTTAATCTGATTATGAAATGGCAGAAAGATGAAACCAAATACACACACACACACACACACACACACACACACACACACACACATATATATATATATATATATATATATATATATATATATATATATATATATATATATATATATATATATATACATATATGCATATTTGTAAAGAACATCTTCATTATTTAACCATGCTCAATGCTACTGCTATTCCATTAACATGGAATCACATTTCCATTTATACAGTGCAGGTTACCAGTAAACCATAAAAGTGTTCTGCCAGTCTATAGCCACTCTTGAATCCTGTTGGATAATTAACCAGTAGATTTTTCACCAATCAAAACATGGAATTTGTGACACACCTTCACACGTGCTCGGACAAACATAGTTGTTTTTTATAAACAATAACGTGAACGAATTCGACCTCCATCTGATCGTTGTTATTGTTTTTATATCGACAAATGGGTGACTAGTTATCACATGGTTTTCTTGATCATATTAAAAACGTTTAAGTTTACACATAGTTTTCTGTGCTGATTCTACTGATCAAGCGGTAGAACAGTGGGTATTTTACTTAACACATACCATCGATAGTAAAACCTGTGTAGTTTGCTGTGTCTACCAATCACTGCCATTGTTTACATGATCGATTGTCCGAGAGGCGTGGTTATCTACCGGTTAATTTTGGCAACAACATTATGTCCTTAGGTAAGGCACTCTACATAGGTTGCCTACATTTTGTAACCAATGCTACCCATCTGGTAATTGGCTATATTCAACCTTGATATATTGTACTGCTCAACCAGCGACACCACAAGTTGTTGACATAGACCAACATTTCAAAATGAATAAATTCTACGGACCTACCCGCCCTTTCAGATGTTCATTGGCTTCCTTTTCATCTTGGAAATTCTCTGTTATTTCTTTTACTTGTATACTCAGGGTGCTTTTCTCATTCTCCAGATCTATAAAATAGCATTGTTGCAATTCTTTTCTCTTTAATCTCATTAAGAGAGACACAACAATTAAATTTGTTTAGAAAATGTAAGAAAGTCAACCAGTTTTTTTAAGCTTTAACAAATAATAAATGTATAAATGGTATCCTTTCTAAAAAAAACCCCAAGTTTGTGAGTATATATAGGCAGTTCATTCCTGGGTTCATAAAATTACGTTTCAAAAATTTTAAATAGGTTTTTAGTTATTGTAATACAGTCCACTTCGGATAATAGTAACTCTGTTAATTGCAACTTTCGGTTAATCGCAACATTTTCCAAGAAACAGAACTATTTCTATATAAAAGTCACTGGTTAATAATCGCAACAAATTATCGACCTCAAAAAGTGGCAAATTTAAGAAAGTAATAAAACAAATCTCATGATTAAATTTAATCATAAGTAAAATCAGGACATGTTGAAGAATTGAGAATGGGTGGGGTTTAATGCTACAGTAGTGTGTCACCAATCTATTTAATACAAAAGAGGGCGGGGCATTGCAGTATGAGATAGTGAGGTCATCTGTGACCATTAAATAGGAGACGAGGGGGCTGGGCATTGTCTTGATAACAGGTAGACAATGGCAGTTGAAAAGAGAGATTGAGTGATATCCCTTGTTTTGGGATTGACTACTGTTCATTTGACCAATTGGTTTGGTGATAGCTTATGGATCTCATCACGATTAATCTCTATGACTCTTACAAATGTTGAGAACAAAAACACAATCTGAATAAGATGTCGACATGCATCAAAGCTGCTTTTGCTTGTCAAAATTTATTCAGGGCTGCCATATAGTTTTTGTTTCAATCTAAGAACTGTGTTTACAAC
>NC_088361.1:106159354-106244354 GCF_034508935.2 Berghia stephanieae | reverse complement strand
GGACAGGATTGTCGGCAGCCGAATGCAGTCAGCAAGCTGTCAATAGGGAAGATTGGCGTGTCATTTCAAGTCGACCTCAACCCATGAGATGACACTGGAAGAAGAAGAAGGGTGACTTGTGGAGGGGACGCATCCAACATCGAGATGGACTTCAGCTTGGATAGATAAAAAGCCCTCGATGTCGTGAATTTATTTCCTCATCGCTGGAAGGGACGATTCCTGAGTCACATCCTCCAGCTAGATAAGAGTCGGAGACAGCGAGATCTTGTTCTACCGGAGACGCCCAGACTATGATAGAGGTGGAGACTATGGGAGGTGGGCACCAATGAGGAGTGAACCACGGACCATGGAAGCTGGGCACCAGTGGGGAGTGAACCCAGATCTGTGTAAGGTGGGCACCAGTAGGAAGTGAACCAGAGACTATGGGAGATAGGCACCAATGGGGGCCGGGGGTGGGAGGGGGGGGGGGTGAACCCAGAATTATGTGAGGTGGGCACCAGTGGGGGAGTGAACCAGAGACTATGAGAGGAGTTTTACTTCGCTTCGTCATTCCAGTGCCAGTAAAAAGATAGGAGAAAAGTTGATCTCTGCAATCAAACGTATCACTGAATATGAGGAACAGAAAAAGACTCATTAAGCAAACTATCAATGTGCTTATTTTGACATTACCAAGCACAAGCAAAGGATCTCGCTATAAAGAAAGGATCTCGCTATAAAGAATACAATCAAATGCTTAGAATAATAATATAGTCGAAGCTATAATAAACGACAACAAAAAGGCCGATTTTCAAAGAAATAAATACCCCCCCCCTCTCTCTCTCTCTCCCCTCTCTCTCTCTCTCTCTCTCTCTCTCTCTCTCTCTCTCTCTCTCGTTCTCTAAGGGATATAGGGAATAGATGATACAGCTGACTGCTTCCCTCTCGGGTAAGGATCCCTGCAAGAATCATGAGAAACCGAGGAACCCCAATCATTAACAAAGACAGAAAGCAAAGTGGAAGAGAAAACATGTCGGGGGACAGAAAAAAACAAACAAACCCCAGCAAGAGGACTCTCCGCCCACCAAGGGAGATCAAAAGATCCTACACAGTTTGTTTTCTGTGTGTGCGTGTTTTTTTTTAAAGGGCGTGACGGCGGTTGGGATAGACAGTTAATTTCAGCACCAGTAGATGGGAAGGAAATGGGAAAGTAAAAAAATAACCTAGATTTACACACGAGAAAAGATAAGAGCTTTATGTTTTTAAGGGGTTTGTTTTTAAAGTATCTTACGGCGCTTGAGACACATTTAGGTCATTCCTTCTTCTTCCATTAAGGTCAAAGCTTCAGGCTGAAGGTTGTATGGCCGTCTTTTCAGTAACAATGGTTATAGATGGAAGCAGGGAGCGATTTTTTGAAGTCATCTGTCGAAAGGGATTGTTTACAAGTGGTTGGTAGGGAGTTCCAAAGTCGGATGGTGGAGGGGAAAAAAGAGTAAAGATAATAATATTAATATTTGTTCTTGAGTGGGGGCTTTCAAAATTAAATGCTGAGTTTCTTGTTCCGTTTCAAATGGCTAGTTGGAATTTCGAGTTTTCCGTTTTATGCTTTGTGGAATACGAGGAGTTTGTTGTTGGAACGTCTTTCATGTAGCGGTTTCCATTTGAGATCGTTCGTGAGCTGAGTTACGCTCATAGTTTCCACTGACCAATCTGGCCGCCCGACCTTGGGCTTTTTGTAGCTCATTGATTTCTTGTGGTGTATGTGGCATGTGGATCCCGCACTGAGCTACTATATTCCAGTATTTGCCATTTGCGGCCGCGAAAAACTGCGGGCACAGACTGTAATTCTAGAACTTTTTACTATCCCATTTTCTTCCTTTTTACTGACGCTGATATAACCTAAATGTGTTGCGAGCGCCGTAAAACACTTAAAAACAAAAACAAAACAGTGTGCTCTTGGACTCTATAAGAGTTCCCTTTTTGGACCATTCCCATAGCATCCAAAATTGGCACTAAATAACGGACAAACATGTCTAGGCCTAGCCTCTCACCTCTATGGCCAAGCCTAGGCTATTGGAGAACCCTAGATTTGTTTTTCGCCTCCCCCCCCCCCCCCCCCCCCCACATGTTTTTCATTCAAAAACCAATTAGGCCTATATTGAAATATAAAGCAATAATAATAATGCTCAAAATTGGATATTAAGTAGAGAATACAAATTTAATGTGCCCCCATTGGAAAATGGATTTTGTTTCTCTTTCCTTGTGAATAGTTATTTTTTTTCCTCTCCTTAATTAGTTTTTCAAATTATGAATTTTTTTATGCGATTGTTCACTTTGATTTCCAAATTTTAAGAAGCTAAATAGTTAATAAAATATTTTGATTACTTCCTTCTTTTTTTTTTACTTACTTACTTACTATGGCTATTATTTATTATTATTATTATTATTATATTATTATTATTATTATTAATATTATTATTTATAATTATTATTATTATTATTATTATTATTATTATTATTATTATTATTATTATCATATTATTATTATTATTATTATTATTATTTCAAACCATTCAAAATGTAAATAAATTCATGTCGACATGTTGAGACATCAATATTCTACAAAATGCCCTATTTGTGTCAATTTTTTACCGTACATGTTGTTTTAATTGTTTGATATTTGTAAAACTAGCGGAAAATTTTGGGCAAATTTTGCTATTTTGATGGCAAATGTTCCTATTTTTTATGGCACATTTTGGCGTTTGAAATGGCTAAAAACCGCGGGGACAGATTACAATTAAAGCAGCCAAGAGAAAGAAAGACACAGGGGAACTGGGAACAAATAGAGATCTGATGTAGATTCCAAGAGTATACCACCAATGTACTTAGTTTGAGATCACCTATAAGTCTCATCCGGACACAAGCACAAAATCCAACAAAGAGGAATACACTCAAATGCTTACAATATACATTAAGAATAACAAATATAATAATACATAACAGAGAGATGATTTACAAGGAAAAAAATATCATCACCCAAAACAACTATGCATTTGACTGTTTCCCTTCCAGCCAGGACTCCGACGAGGGCCAGGACAAAAACAAGTAATCTCATTCCAAGACAAAGACAGAAAGCATGTTGGATAACAGATATAAGGGGATAGAAGACAACGCTATGGGAGGTCAGGATCCCCACCCAGCAAGAGCACACTATCAGTGTTCTTAGTTTGAGATTACCTGAAAGTCCCATCAAAACACAAGCACATGATCCCACTAAGAGGAAAGCATTCAAATGTTTACAAATAATTATTAAAAAAAAACAAGAAGAAAAAAAAAAACAACCCAAAAAATGTTCATAACAGGAAAAAAAAATTCCTAAAACTTATACATTTGATTGTTTCCTTCCCAGTCAAGGACTCCGGCCAAGGCCAGGACAACACAAAGTAATCTCCTTCCAAGACGAAGAAAGCAAGTTGGACAACAGGCATAGGGGGGATAGAAGACACCGCAAAAGACCTCCCTGCGGTCAAAATAACCTCACCCAGTGCCCCTATACAATAAGAGTAGCCTCTTTTTTTTTGTTTTTAAGGGGCGGTTTTGGTCTAAATATTAGCAAAATCCTTCGAAAAATTGATTTTGAGATTTTGGTGGAAAATAATATTTTATTATCCTAGAAATAATATAAGTGAAGTCCAAATTCTTAAAGTAGACTATAAAGGCACGAACAACACAGTCGAAAATGGTACAGGTAGTAATGTTTTTGTTTTTAAGGGTTTTACGGCGCTTGCAACACATTAAGGTCATATCAGCGCCAGTAAAAAGGAAGAAAATGGGATAGTAAAAAGTTCTATAATTACAATTAAAGCACCCAAGAAAAAGTAAGACAAAGGGGAACTGGGAACAAATAGGGATCAGATGGAGATTCCAAGAGCATACCACCAATGTACTTAGTTTGAAATCACCTACAAGTCTCATCCAGGCACAAGCACAAAATCCAACAAAGAGGAACACACTCAAATGCTTACATTATACATTCAAAATAAAAATAATAATACATAACAGAGAGATGATTTACAAGGAAAAAAATATCATCTCACAAAACAACAACTATGCATTTGACCATTTCCCTCGCAGCCAGAACTCCGACCAGGGCCTGGACAAAACCAAGTAATCTCATTCCAAGACAAAGACAGAAAGCATGTTGGAAAACAGACATAAGGGGATAGAAGACACAGTATGTACCCCCCTGCCCACTGTGGGAGGTCAGGAACCCCACCCAGGAGGAAAGCATTCAAATGTTTACAAATAATTATTAAAAAAAAAAACAAGAAAAAAACCCCCCAAAAAATGTTCATAACAGGAAAAAAAAATCTTAAAACTTATACATTTGATTGTTTACCTCCCAGTCAAGGACTCCGGCCAAGGCCAGGACAACACTAAGTAATCTCCTTCCAAGACGAAGAAAGCAAGTTGGACAACAGGCATAGGGGGGATAGAAGACACCCCAAAAGACCTCCCTGAGGTCAAAATAACCTCACCCAGTGGCCCTATACAATAAGAGTAGCCTCTTTGTTTTTTGTTTTTAAAGGGCGGTTTGGGTCTAAATATTAGCAAAATCCTTCGAAAAATTGATTTTGAGATTTTGGTGGAAAATAATATTTTATTATCCTAGAAATAATATAAGTGAAGTCCAAATTCTTAAAGTAGACTATAAAGGCACGAACAACACAGTCGAAAATGGTACAGGTAGTAATGTTTTTGTTTTTAAGGGTTTTACGGCGCTTGCAACACATTAAGGTCATATCAGCGCCAGTAAAAAGGAAGAAAATGGGATAGTAAAAAGTTCTATAATTACAATTAAAGCACCCAAGAAAAGTAAGACATAGGGGAACTGGGAACGTTGTTTTTGTTTTTAAGGGTTTTACGGCGCTTGCAACACATTAAGGTCATATCAGCGCCAGTAAAAAGGAAGAAAATGGGATAGTAAAAAGTTCTAGAATTACAATTAAAGCGCCCAAGAAAAAGTAAGACAAAGGGAACTGAGAACAAATAGGGATCAGATGTAGATTCCAAGAGCATACCACCAATGTACTTAGTTTGAAATCACCTACAAGTCTCATCCAGACACAAGCACAAAATCCAACAAAGAGGAACACACTCAAATGCTTACATTATACATTCAAAATAAAATAATAATACATAACAGAGAGATGATTTACAAGGAAAAAAATATCATCTCCCAAAACAATAACTATGCATTTGACTGTTTCCCTCCGAGCTAGGATCCCGCCAGTGCCAGGACAAAACCAAGTAATCTCATTCCAAGACAAAGACAGAAAGCATGTTGGAAAACAGATATAACGGGATAGAAGACAGTGTGTACCTCCCTGCCCACTATGGGAGGTCAGGATCCCCACCCAAAGGAACTGGGAACAAATAGGGATCAGATGGAGATTCCAAGAGCATACCACCAATGTACTTAGTTTGAAATCACCTACAAGTCTCATCCAGACACAAGCACAAAATCCAACAAAGAGGAATACACTCAAATGCTTGCATTATACATTAAAAATAACAAATATAATAATACATAACAGAGAGATGATTTACAAGGAAAAAAATATCATCTCCCAAAACATTAACTATGCATTTGACTGTTTCCCTCCCAGTCAAGGACTCCGGCCAGGGACGTCGACAAAACCGAGCAATCTCACACCAAGACAAAGACAGAAAGCAAGTTGGAAAACAGATATAAGGGGATAGAAGACACGGTAAGTACCTCCCTGCCCACTGTGGAGGTAAGGAACCCCACCCAGGTACAGGTAGTAAGAAAAGTGTGAAAAACGGGAAGCTATTTTGCTGTTTTCTCAATATGTCATTTTTCTAAGGGTATGGGATACTGTGTCAAACGTTTCTCAGAATCTATTCAATGAAATTGTCTGAAATTTTCCACAGTTATCACAGAGATAATGTATTGTGTCACCATAGAGAGATTTTTTTGATAAGATATGTGAATTTTGAATTATAATCCTAATTCTGAATTTTTAACATCAATTTTGTCATAACATTTTGATTCTCAACTTTGTAATGTTCTAATAAAAATTTCATTAACTAAAGCCGTAAAATCTCTCTATGGCGACACACTATGGGACAATATTGACAAGAGGGTAGAATATGGAGGTCATTCCTTCATTAGTTTTTGTGGAACGTTTGCCACAAGATGTTATATTTTTTGATGTCAGACCCCCAAATTAGGTCGCAAAATGGGTATCAATACAGATAATTAAAATTTTTCACCATAAATGTTGTTTTTTAACCTATAATGACGATATAGAATGATTAAAACCGCCGAATATTGGTAATTAAATTTTTTTTAGAAAAGACCCAAACCGGCCCTTAAGGGTTTTACGGCACTTGCAACACATTTAGGTCATATCAGCGCCAGTAAAAAGGAAGAAAACTGGACAGTAAAAAATTGTTTTTGTTTGTTTTTAAGGGTTTTACGGCGCTTGCAACACATTTAGGTTATATCAGCGCCAGTAAAAAGGAAGAAAATGGGATAGTAAAAGTTATAGAATTACAATTAAAGCACCCAAGAAAAAGTAAGACATAGGAGAACTGGGGACAAATAGGGATCAGATGTAGATTCCAAGAGCATACCACCAATGTACTTAGTTTGAGATCACCTAAAAGTCTCATCCAGACACAAGCACAGGTCCCAACTAAGAGGAATACACTCAAATGTTTACCAATCATATAGTATAATATGTAAACTCAACATAATACAATGCATAACAGAAAGATGATTTACAAGGAAAAAAATATCATCTCCCAAAACTATAACTATACATTCGACTGTTTCCCTCCCAGCCAAGGAGCGCCGGCAAGGATCAGGACAAAACTAAGTAATCTCATTCCAAGACAATGACAGGAAACAATTGGGGGAATAGAAGACACAGCATGTACCTCCCTGCCCACTATGGGAGGTCAGGGAGGTACATGCTGTCTAGAATTACAATTAAAGCACCCAAGAGAAAGTAAGACAAAGGGGAACTGGGAACAAACAGGGAACAGATGTAGATTCCAAGAGCACACTATCAGTGTCTGAGATCACCTAAAAGTCTAACCCAGACACCAGCACAAGTCCCCACTAAGAGGAATACATTCAAATGTTTACAAATCATATGTTTAGAATAAAACAAAATAACAGTACGTAACAGTGAGATGATTTACAAGGAAAAAAATATCATCTCCCAAAACTAAAACTGTACATTTGACTGTTTCCCCCTCAGCCAGGGTATCCTGCCAGGGTCAGGAAAAAAAAAACAAGTAATTTCATTCCAAGACAAAGACAGAAAGCAAGTTGGAAAACAGATACAGGGGGATAGAAGACAGTATGTACCTCCCTGCCCACTATGGGAGGTCAGGAACCCCACCAGAAGAGTAGCCTCCCTGACAACACAAAATCTGAATATAACAATTAACGTACAAATAAAACTTAATACGTGATTAATTGATAAATTAAATTTATTTATATTATTATCATTATTATTCATTAATATTTACAACATATGGAATGATAAAATATAAATCGTTTTACAGAAAGTCCAACTGACATTCCCTAAGAAAGACAAATATCACATTATTATAATACATTTCCACAAAAAGATTTTCATCACCAAATAAAATAATAATCGATGAGACAAAAATCTTCATTCCAGGACAAAACCACAAACCAGACTCTTACAATATTGCACAACACCAGTCAACAACTGTAGTGATATCAAATTATAGAAAATCTAAATAACATTGGCAGTAAACATTTAACTCACATGGTCATTGTCTTATCCAGAAAAAGAACTGGGATTCCCAACAAAGGTGTGTTGAATACCATCATTTCAAAAATGAAGAACAAATAATAATTCAGAGATAATTACAGAGAAGTGAAAGTTCTGTCAATCAAATCTGATTTTGAATGAAATAAATAGTCTAAAATAGTCTAAAAAAAAGATAATAAAGAAATAAGGAAAGGAATTTATAAAGAGAAAAGAGAAATTACAAAAGCGGTAGTGAGTATGACGCCATTGCTCTTTAAAGCTGCACCAAATCGCTTGCTTGGGAAGGATTGGAGCATGGTGCCATCATTACATTTTATTTCAATCAGGTAACAATTCTCTGTTTACCTCTATCACTCCTTATGTTTTCGATTTAAAGGAAAGTGAAACATTATAAAAATACAAATTATGATAATTAACTATTCTACATCTTATACTTCGAACTAAATAATGCAAACAAATAAAGATGTGGATTTACAATGCTATATTATTAAAACATATTAAAAAATAAGGGAAGTACTGTGAAAACCCCCCCGCAAAATAACTGTATATTGGAGTAGATTGTATCATTTATGATTTGAATGGGTTTCGGCAGTTTTGGTCCAACATTTTATGATGAGCAGTTGGTCAATGATTAATCTCACAACAAAATGAAATGAGAACTGGTTGTTTGTTTGTTTTGAAGTGCTTTATGCGCTTGCAACTCTTTTAGGTCATATCAGCGCCAGTAAAATGGAAGAAAATTGGATAGTAAAAACATTCTAGATGTATAATTAAAAGGACTTGAGGAAAAAGTAAGACAAGGGGAAATGGTTCAAATAGGGAACAGATGTGGTTTTCAAGAGCACACTATCGGTGCACTTAGTTTGAGATCACCTAAAAGTCTCATCCAGACACCGGCACAAGTCCCCACTAAGAGGAATACACTCAAATGTTCACAAATCATATGTTAAGTATTAAAAAAAAAAAACAGTACATAACAGTGAGATGATTTACAAGTAGAAATAATAGCATCTCCCAAAACTATAACTATACATTCGACTGTTTCCCTTCCAGCCAAGGTCAGGAAAAAACGAAGTAATCTCATTCCAAGACAAAGACAGACAGCAATTGGAAAACAGATAGAGGGGGATAGAAAACACAGCAAGTACCTCCCTGCCCACTATGGGAGGTCGGAAACCCATCCAGTGAGAACATTTTCTTTTTGACATCCTGTGCAATTGTGGTACAACACAGAACACGCGTCCTCTACAAATAAACCCATTAAGTCATGTGAACTGTCAGAGTATCTGTGTAACTGATCGACTAAAGTTTATCCTGCCATATTAATAAATATTCAAATACATTACATGGCTCTGATAAAGTGCACACGATTCAACACCCTTCAAAGCAGATGTCAAAATGCTAGAGACAATCATGTTCTAAACAAGGAATTTTTGTCTAATTTTATGAAAATATATTCTGATTGATAACTAGTAAAACTGATAACTGGCCAAATGTTTTTCTAACAATTCTGCTTTTCCAAAAATATTCACTTTAACTTTAAAAATTTACCATTAAACAATTCATGATATCTATTTTGTCTGGATTTGTAGCACAGACATCCGTCAACATTTCTATCGTACACCTAGTACACCCCAATTTTTCACATATATCGCTATGTACAGTCTTATCTATGAATATCTTCACCTCAATGTCAGTCTTTACGAGTATCAGTTTTAATATAGGAGTAAAAGCAAAGAGCAAAGAGTGACATGGCACTGTATAAAACTCATTCACAATAATCACTTGATATTTTTACAATACAACAAGACAAGAACTGTTGTTTGGGTTTTTTTTTTGTAGAAGTTTTACCCTGCTTGCTACACTTTTATATCATTTCAGCGCTGCGAAAAGAAGAATGATGCAGAATTGTATTAAAAGACAATCTATCCTTGTATCTAGCTGAACTGTTCCATCCAGTCACAGGCAAAATCTTCCTTGCATTGGGATACACATTATGTACTGATATTTTTTGTCCCCCAGGTGTAAGTTTAAGACGAAAGTAAGATGGGTCACTACAATAAAATTATGCAAGCCTTCATTTATTTATTCTTCGGCATATTTTAATTTTAAAAACTATTTGTACTTAACATTCCATAAGGTTCATGGACTTTTCATGAGCATATGTTTTAGTTTTAGAAGCTTGTGACACTTGAAGGTCATTTCAGCGCCGAAGAGAAGAAAAATGATACACTGTACAATAAGGTAGTTAGTTAGAATTAAGAGTTTATTGCTTGAACACTATTGGGTCACGGCACCAAGAAAAACGAAGACAAAGAGGAATAGAGTTACAAGTTTATCCCAGTAGTATTTTACCCCTTTGCTCAGTCTAAAGCACCACAAGTCTCATACAAACAATGGCATATGATCCTCTTCAAAAAGGATACACTCACGAATTCCTTATAGTAATGCATACTCTCTCGGAGGGATGATATTACAGGGAAGAAATATCCTGTTATGTTCTTCCACAGAAAATGCATTCACTCAGATCGGTCTAATTCCCTCACAGAAAGATCTGTCCGAGTCAGGGGCTTGGCAAAACCAAGTCACTGCACCTCAGGACAAGGATTGAAAACAAAAGAGAAAGGGTCACAGATTATACAGGAACACGTGACAATACCAGTAGCCCCCCACCAAGGATCCTAATGATAATTATAAAGTAAAAGTCATTGGGTATAGATCTACATATAACATTCTCTCTAAATTGTTCTTTTCTTTTCATTATGCAGCATCCAAAATTCAGCAGCTTTTATCATTGTGTATACTGTGCTTGATGAAGATTCAAATAATGACCCTTATTGGTCATTATTGCATTATAAAATACATATTAATACGTCACATATGTCTCGAGTATTGCTAAATTTCCTGTTGGAAAGTGAGGAGAAGAGGGAGCAAATAAAATTGCAAAAATAAGATTTAATAATAATATTTTCTCCTTCTAACCTACATTATCAATTTTATGTAAAAGTTAAAAAACAAAATGTATATAAAAGAATTTAAACAAAGAAGGAGAGAAGGAGAAAAGGAAAAACAGTAAACCAAACTAAACAATCAAACGACTTGTAGGTAAAAGGGGGTGTTCCAACGCTTAGACTTTGTTTTTCCTTTGTTCATGACTGAACAGTTTCAAGTGGCAAAACTATGTAATTTCCCCTGTCAATCATTTATCAACTTAAAATGGCTCACAAAGAGTTAATAACAATAATGCAACATTATTGTAATGGATCGGTAAACTTTAGCAATAAACTAAAAAAAAAAAAGAATGACAACGATATGGAAAAACAAACAAACAAAAGTTATCAATTTCACTTTTTTAAAAAAATGATATGTAAATAAATAAAATAAATAACAAATAACAAAAAAACTGTAAAGGGATCCTCTGCAATATTTTTCTTATCCATCTCTCCCTCTTGAAAAATTGATAAAAAGAAGATTATACTCGTCTGAAAACAGTGGTTCTGCAAAGGCCAGTAACTTTCTAATCACAAAAGCTGTCTAGATTGTCATCAGTCTCTAGGATGGTTTCCCGGGTGACGACATCCAAGGCTGAAAGAGAAAAATTATTTTATGAGTATATATAGATGAATTTAACGATAAACCCCTTTCCCCCTCTAAATGGTGGGTGACACCCCCCCCCCCCCCCCTCTGGATAAAATTATACAGGTTTTTACCACAAACTAAAAAAGACAAAGAAAAAAGAAAAATTAAAATAATCCACTTTTCTTGCAAAATAATTTAAAAAAAGAAAACAAAAACAAAAAAATAAATTTAAAACCTAGAAAAAACCCTCAAAGAAACAGCACACACACATACATACAGACAAACAAACAAAATAAAACACCCACGAACAACCCACAAAAACCAATCGTTATGAGCTTATATCTATTGACAAAAACAGAGGCTCGCTTTGTTTTTTTGTTTTTAAGGGTTTTACGGCACTTGCAACACATTAAGGTCATATCAGCGCCAGTAAAAAGGAAGAAAATGGGATAGTAAAAAGTTCTAGAATTACAATTAAAGCATCCAAGATTAAGGAAGACAAAGGGGAATTGGTTCAAATAGGGAACAGATGTAGATTCTAAGAACACAATATCCGTGTACTTTGAGATCGAGTCTCCTCCAGACACAAGGACAGGTCCCGACTACGAGGAATACTCAAATGTTTAAAAATCATAAATAATACATAAACAAAACATAATACAGTGCATAACAGAGAGATTTACAAGGAAAAAAATATCATCTCCCAAAACTAACTATACATTTGACTGATTCCCTCCCAGTCAAGGTATCTGGCCAGGGTCAGGACAAAACAAAGTAATCTCATTCCAAGACAAAGACAGAAAGCATGATGGAAAACAGATATAATGGGATAGAAGACACAGTATGTAGCCCCCTGCCCACTATGGGAGGTCAGGAACCCCACCCAGGAGGCTCGCTTTAAATCAATGCAATGTAATACATTCACATATGAAAGATTCTGGAAAATTTTGCAAAATTGAAGGAAAAAGATTACAAAATCAAATATCAAAAGTTTTAAAAATAAAAACATTAAAAAAATGAATACATGCATTAAATATATTTGGGGAACAAGCACTGATGAAAGATAAAAAAACAAACTTACAAGGTGTATAAAACAGTGCCAGTTAAAGTTTAGAGAAGAATACAGTTAAAGTATAGAGAAGAATACCAGTTAAGTATAGAGAGAATGCCAGTTAAAGTTTAGAGAAGAATACAAGAAAAAAATCAGCCTGTCTCAACTGGGGGTCAAATCTCAGACCTGATAAGAGTTACTTGCGTCATTGGTCGCATCATTTCATGTCGAATGTTTGTTTATTATGATGCAAAGCGAGGGTTCGAAGAGAGAAAAAGCAAACCTTTGGGGCAATCTCTGTGGTGTAATGGAAGCACAACTAAGCGGTAATCAGGAAGCCTGAGGTTTGATCCCCAGTTGAGGCAGATTTGACGTTTGGGGTGATTTTTTTTCTTGTGTTTTTCTCTCTGCTTTGCCTGGTACTGTTTCATAACATCTTTTCAAATTTTCATAACATATACAGACCACGCCATCTTTTAGAACAGTTATTAGGCATGCTTTGGATTCAAGCATGCTAATTGGCTCTTACCAAATTTTTGCTATATAAACAACAAGCCTTAAAGCATGGTAACTGTTGTTGTTGGCCAAAGAAGGGTTTTGAGCCCAAAACATTTTGTGTTTGGAATTTTGCTCTTTTTTGAAGCTGTTATAATAATTTTTGTTTATTACTTTTTACAGTCCACAGCTTCTAGTAGGTTTGTATCACTTTGACCTATCTGACTAAAGTAGCACTCTCATATTGGTTTTCATTCACTGCCATACAAAATTGAATTTATTCAAAGATATTACACAACATGAAAACTTCAAAAAGTATTTTTAGTAGCCTGGAGAGCATAATTTAAAAACAGTTGGATTGAATGTAATCAAAAAGCACTTTCTAAGTACATATACACATTTACACATAGATCACCAGTAGATATCTCATAACAATTCAAATCAAATCTTGTTTCTGTTATAGAATTTTTAAAAGTAAAATGTTACAGTTACCAATCTCTATTCCAAAGAAATGAAATAATTAAAAAAAAAACAACAAATTTCACATAAGTCCTACAGAAGGGGAATAAACCAGACATCAGCCGCAGTGCAGTGCCACAAAGTGAACTAGAGCAAGACGACTTGCTCAAGGTCACACAGCGCAGTGGGTAGTCGAACTCTGTACCTTTCAGGTATGAAGCAAAGACAGCATTGCCTACCCCCACTATCAGTGTACTTAGTTTGAGATCACCTAAAAGTCTCATCCAGACACAAGCACAGGTCCACACTAAGAGGAATACACTCAAATGTTTACAAATCATATCTAATATGGAAACAAAACATAATACAGTGCATAAGAGAGAGATTATTTACAAGGAAAAAAATATCATCTCCCAAAACTAACTATACATTTGACTGTTTCCCCTCTCAGTCAGGGCAAGGACAAAACCAGGTAATCTCATTCCAAGACAAAGACAGAAAGCAAGTTGGAAAACAGATATAAGGGGATAAAAGACGCAGGAAGTACCCACATGGGAGGTCAGGAACCCCACCCAGTCCAGTGATATAGAGTAGGCAGGGATTTTTAAAAAAATTGGAAATCCTTATTTCATCTTCTTTCCCTTTACTATGACAAAACCATTTAAAGCAAAGAAAAAAAGAAAACAAAACATGGAAATATAGTTTTAAGAGCATTTTTTTTTCTTTGGAATATATCACAGAAAAGAAAAGGTGAGATGTACCTTCATAATAATCACTTCCCATCTTGAAAAATAAAACAAACCCGAAAAGGGGAAGTGGAGGGGAAGCGAGTGATAGATAGATAAATAGATAGATAGATAGATAGATAGATAGATAGATAGATAGATAGATAGAGAGAGAGAGAGAGAGAGAGAGAGAGAGAGAGAGAGAGAGAGAGAGAGAGAGAGAGAGAGAGAGAGAGAGAGAGAAGAGAGAGAGATAAAGGGAATTTCTTACCCTTAGTCTACTTTTGCACATTATCCCTCAATAGAAGTCGTTACTTTTTATTGACATATGCCATAAAATGCAAATCATGGAAAACAAACAGTTAAAATTATGAACATTGATCTAAATAGATTATTTTGTTGATACAGCAATGTTTTCAAAAGTTTCATTCATGTCAAATATTGATAAAACATGTATTCCTCACTTACATCCGTTTCTATCTAATTTTTAAAAAACATAGTTTTCAAATTAGCTAAATTTTTATTCTTTTAAAAGATGATATAGTGTTGGTCTAATCATCAATGACCGATTCATCCAGGATTCAAGAAGTTTTGTCAAAATTATAACTATTGGAGACATTTAAGATATTAGTGTAAAGCAATGAAACAAATCAAAATGAAATATGATTTTGAATTGCTATTTGGGCAGCTAATGAAAATGGGATAAAAACATACACCACCACATTAAATTCCTACACCACATTAAATAAAATCTTACCATGATCAGTTTCGATTCATTCCTTATAGAATAGTATTTACAATTCATGAAAACAGGAAAAGTGCACCATGAGAAAATTGGCAAGACATATTTCTTTTACTTGAGTTAAGAGAACAGACAAACAAATAAAAAGGCAACTGCAAAGTAAATAAAATAATGAAGGCCCAAAACATTATATATGTTTATTTCCACATAGGTACATATATATGTATAGGTATCCCAAAACCCGAAAATCAATTTCTTTTGAAACTGTGATTGATTACCTAGCTGGTAATTCCCATTCTCCAGTTCGCTATTAGGCGAGCACAAGAGAATTCAAGAAGAAAATCATACAAAATTTTACTTGGGTTTCATTCAACCTTAACCAGTCTGATATTAACCGTCACCTTAGTTTTAAATTCCCAACATCAATATTTATTCATTAGCTTTTTGTGATAGAGTTATGGAGGATATGATCTATTTAGGACAGTGGTTTTGTTATAGGTTACAACCTAATAATTGGGAAATATAATAAAGTGAATGTTAATTTAATTTCAGTGAGTGGAGAGACTAGCAAATGACAAGAAGGCAAGAGGAAGAAAAAGCATACGTCGTTTTCTGAAGGCATGACAACAATTTTACAACATTCACACAACATGCATTGTAAACTGGATTATAAAACGCTAATAGTACCAATGATTATTTGTGTATCCTTCATATCTGAAGAAAAGGAAAAAATAGTTGGGATTTTATGAGAAAATTTCTCACATCAAATATTATATTGTATAGAAGTTCTTCCCTTAAATGTCCGCTTTTACTTATGAAGAATATGACAGTGCATAATTTTTCTTGGAAATTGACTCTTAAAACAGTTAACTAAATATAACGACATAAATGGCAAGCGTTTATTTAAAGAATCAAAAGTATTTGAGAATATTTATTTCCAGAGGTTTCCAATCATTTATAGTTCTCTGGTACAAAGAAAATATTTTGTAATTATTGGTGCAATGAAATGAAAAGGTTGTTTTCATTAACGGTTTTTCAAAAATGAGTGGGTCTTTGAATGTCTGAGATTAAAGTTGCCATCAAGTTATTTATTTTAGGCAGTGTATATAATATAGCTCTTTCTTCTTGACAAAAGAAACTCCCACATGAGCTCATTAAGCACGTCACCCTTGCTTGATGTACCATCCTGTTGCAATTTGACAACACTCCTTTGCACCACGTCCAATTATCGATGAGATTTTGTGTGAAGGTCCCAGAGAGTAATGGCATATTTATTAAATAGTTGGACCATTTCATTTCTAAGATGACTACATTCCTTTCCAAGTTTTTCAACATGTTTCATCTGACAAAGACCTCGAGTTGAGCATAAAAACTTTTCAAACACAAAAATTTAAGGTTTGCGGAAAAAAACAACCAAAAGAAAACAATTCATTTTGAAAAGGAATAAAAATTCTTAAAAATCATACCAATTTTGGTTCTGCTTTTGCCAGTACATTCTTAGTTTGTTCGTCCGAAAACCGTACAACAGTAGCAATGACTTTGGCCAATGTCTGCAAAAAGTAAAAATTGAAACATAATAATACCAAACTTTTTGTGATATTTATATAATGATTCCTAATTTTTCATATAATGATGTGAAGCAATCCCCCTTCTCTTCTCTCTCTCTCACACACACTCCCCCCCCCCCCCCCCATCTCTCTCTCACACACACACACACCATTCTCTCTCTCACATTCTCTTTCTCAAAAAAAACAAACCCTCCAAATAAAAACCAAATAAATAGAAACCCCCCCCCCCTAAAAAGAAAGGTAAAGAAAAAAATAACCCGTTGCAAAAATACATTGTCAAATAAAATGTCATTTTCATATGGGAAGTATCTTTATTTGTTTTTGTTTTTAAGGGTTTTATGGCGCTTGCAACAACATTAAGGTCATATCAGCGCAAGTAAAAAGGATAGTAAAAACATTCTAAGATGGGGTGCAAAATTAAAAAGGACATGTAGAGGAAAAAGTATAGAGACAAAGAATGGTTCACTAGACAGAGTAAGATTCCAAAGAGGATACACTCAAATGTTTACAATCTTATGTTAAAATAAATAATAACAGATCCACTAAAGGAATATATTCAAAAGACAAAATATATTCAAAATAAATATACATAACGTTACATCAAAGAGGATGATTTCAAGGAAAAAAATATAATCTCTTTCAAACATATACAAGAGCAATTGAAACGATTCCCAGAGGATCAGCAGGGTCAGACAAAATGACATGAAGTAATCTCATATTCCCCAAGAATGTGAAAGTGAGCAATTAAAAAAGATTGAAATATAGTATGCGAAAAAGTAATGCCTCCCACTATGGGAGGTTGGGAACCCCACCCAGTGGGAAGTAGCAGTCATTTTATTTATATCGCTATTATTTTTTTTCTCTCCAGGAAATGGTGAAAAAATGTCGCAGCATATAAAAAAAAAATTGAAATAAAATGTCATTGCTGAAATTTTAAAGAATGCTCTCACCTTGGTTTCCTTGCCCATCATGTATTCATAGAGAATATTTTTCAAATACTGAAATAAATGGCAGAAAGTAAAATAGATTACAGGTAAGCCGATGCAAACGAATATAAGTTTTAAAACAAACCTATAACTTAGGCTGTGGTAGATGCTAGACAACATTCAGACAGAAAGAGTTCATAAACATATATCTTGTTGGCAATAAATATGTGACAGCCCATTACCTCAAAGGGGACAAAGGCATCATATAAGAAAAAACTTGAGCTTTTAATTAGCGCAATATCCACTAAACATGCTCAAAGCGCTTTACAAGGGGTCCCTGGCCAACAGCAACACATAACATGTAGGACGAGACATGACGCCTGTCAGGCGATATTACAAATTTTTGGACAGAGACAACGCTGTTAACGGCCAGGTACTATTTTACACCTGAGTACGGTGAGAGAATGTGAGTAAAGAGCCTTCTCCATGGACTCAATTATGCGCTGAGCGAGGCTTGAACCCAGGACCTTCTGATCCGAAAGCAAGTGTCATACCACTAGACCACATAGCCGCACAATATATAATGTGATGACCTGGGATTTCAATACTGATTGATTTAGACTAATGTAAGCTGTAGACATTTATTCATTGTACCAAAACAAACAAACAAACAAACAAACAAACAAAAACTGATCAGGCCACGCACATTACCATAAGAATTTAAGCTTGTTATAAAATGTTATTTCCCTTCCCTTTTAGCTTATAGTCCACTAATTAATACAACATTGCAAATACTGGTTGTGACATGTTCAAAAAATAAACACATACTGCCTTAATCCTAGACTTACATTATGCAATTTCTGACCATGAATATATTGATACGACTACACTGTAATATAATGTTTTCATTATTCACAAATCAGTCATTACTCACTGATATTTGGTGGGGAGATTTCTTACCTCCAATAAAAATTGATCAAAACATTTTATGAAACAAAAAGTTGAAAAAATAGGGGACATTTATTTAGATTTTTAATTTTTTTTTTTTACTGTCTTGCTTCATCAAATATTTTGATCACTGTTTTCTATATGTCCAACCCCCATAAAAGACAGCATATACCTCAAATTCTGTAGGTTCCCTGAAGACAGCGTCATCATCATGGTTGAGATAGGAATCATCCAATGGGAGAGGAGGATCGTCGTCATCTTTTCTAGGCAGTTTGGCAGTCTTTTCAAGCTTGTCCAACTAGTCCATAGCAACATTGATGGCAAATGATAAGAAAGAAGATAGAAGTGATGAAAAAGCCTGCACAATAGTATTGACAACTTAATTTTATAAACACAAAAAAAAAACCATAACCCATCTCAAATCTGTTCAGCCACATGTGAAGTCATTATGAAAAGTCTAGTTTACTTGAGCCTAAGTTATGGTTTTATTCAAACCCTTTTATTATATTCATTTTACTCACTTTCTTATGGAGCTCTCGTTCCCGTATTTTGTGCTGACCAAGTTCTCCACTCAGCTGAGACACTTGAGCCTTTAAGTAAAAAAAAAAAAGGAATAAAAAGCATTTAAAAAATAACTAAGGAAATTAGACAAGCGTTTCAAAGTTTGTTTTAAATGAGCTAGAGAAAAAAAAAAACAATAAAGTAAGGCGTAATTGGCGATTAAAATTTCTATTTTCATCCATGAAGTGATATTCATCTCTTTTAATCTCAATAGACACCACACGGTAACAGCTTCTCCTTTAAGCAGTCGATTCAAAAACCTGCCTCTTTCAATTTTTCTATATTATTTTTCGAAAATGGCTCTTTCTTGCAAAGTTTAGCATAAATTTTAAAAGTGCTTTGTGGAGATTTAGACTGATTAATAAGTGTGGGATTTGAGCGGACATTTAAAATGGAGACGACTTCTAATTAATAATAATAATAATAATAATAATAATAATAATAATAATAATAATAATAATAATAATAATAATAATAATAATAATAATAATAATAAAGTGTTCTTTTATAGCGCTAAACGCCAAAGCCTCAAAGCACTTTACAATATACTTGTCAAACCATAAACACACTCATACCGAGCCAAACAAACACAACTGACACACACTAACTATGCAAGTTTTACAAAATGAAATTGACATTCAACAAAACGGAACCAAAAAATAAAATGTATAATTTACCCATCAATAAGAAAATGCCTTGGATAAAAATTTCTGGAAAAGAGGAGTCTTTAGATTTTTCTTTAAATTGTCATATCACCTGTAGATCCATGTTGTGTAGCTCCAGATTTTGGAACTCTATTGCCAAGTTAGGGTCATTAGGATCAATGTAATTCATACCAGGAGCTCTCTCACCAGCCATAAAATTCCCTGATGACTGTGATTTCAACAGCTTGAGTCTAAATAGTCGAAATAAAAAGATGTATATATAACACAAAGATCTAAAATAAGATTCGAATGTGAGGTATTTAATGATTTGATGGTATTTGAATATTGCAGACATAAAACAAAACGAATATAAATTTGAAGACAACTTCGAGAAAAAGAGCCTTAACCAAAAGAGACACATTTATTACAGATATCAAAAGGCTATCCGAAAAGGGACATTGCATTTTGTATCAGAATGACAAATATTAATAACAAATCACTTGGTCATACAAATTTAAAATGAAAACTAAATAAGAACAGGTGAAAATTAATTTAAAAAAAAAACTTACTCATACTGATCTTTCATCAATTGCATTTGCTGCTGAAGATCTTTGATTTGTCTGCGTAATGAATCCTCTCCCATACCACTTGGCATACTGGATTGTAGTGATGCCTGACTTTGGCACATCATCTCCTTATTAAAAATAAAATTGATTGAAAGTTCATTGAAAGAAATGGGCCTATCTATTCAAAAATAGCTTTATTTAAATACTAAAATTTTCAACAAAAAAAAATACTGCACAAAATAAAATATGAAACAATACCTCAACAACTTCCATTGGTTTTGGGGCAGCTGCAGTCGTCATTACATTCTGGGTGAGAGATAAAACAAACTGTAATTAGTTAAATGTTTAGAAAATGCACGGCCCTCTGGCACTTTTATGTAAAACAGTAGTACTTCAGATCCACAAGGTCAATGAAACAGGAATTTACCCTGAATTCTGTGAGCATTTGACAGACACTAACAATTGCTTTTTTCCCTTGAATTGGGTGGTAGTTTATGATAAGAAAGCTGGTACAAGACTAAGTCGAAAATCATAAAGCATCTGTAC
Source organism: Berghia stephanieae (assembly GCF_034508935.2). Taxonomy (NCBI): domain Eukaryota; kingdom Metazoa; phylum Mollusca; class Gastropoda; order Nudibranchia; family Aeolidiidae; genus Berghia; species Berghia stephanieae. The sequence goes on along the minus strand of NC_088361.1, from coordinate 106,223,730 downwards.
TGGACGTACAAGCAGAACATTTTGTACCCAATCATTGAATGAAAAATGAATACATGCATTCATGTGTTCAATACCTGTCTTTCAATCAGACTCTCTGTCCGCACAGCTTGCTTCTGTAGATCTAGGGACAGTAACTCTTGCTGGTGTTTTTGCTGCACTGCCATTAGCTCTGACTGTAATTGCACTATCTTTTCACCCATTGTTTTTTCCAATATCTGTAAAGTTAGCCAAAAACAATAACAACCATTAACAATCGGCAAAATAATAATTATCATCCTCTTCATCGAAATCTCCATACCTCATGCTTTGAGAGCAGTGAAAGTGTGTTTTTGTCAGTCTGTCTGTCTCTCTCTCTCTCTCTGTGTGTATGTATGAATGAATAGAAAAAAAAAGGTGAGAGAGATGTTTGTTTTTGTTTTTAAGGGTTTTACGGCGCTTGCAACACATTAAGGTCATATCAGCGCCAGTAAAGAGGAAGAAAATGGGATAGTAAAAAGTTCTAGAATTACAATTAAAGCACCCAAGAAAAGGGAAGACAAAAGGGGAACTGGTTCAAATAGGGAACAGATGCAGATTCCAAGAGCACACTATCAGTGTACTTAGTTTGAGATCACCTAAAAGTCTCATCCATACACAAGCACAGATCCCCACCAAATGGAATAAATTCAAATGTTTACAAATCATATAATAATAAGTAAACAAAACATAATACAGTGCATAACAGAGAGATGATTTACAAGGAAAAAAATACCATCTCCCAAAACTAACTATACATTTGACTGTTTCCCTCCCAGCTAGGACTCCGGCCAGGGCCAGGACCAGGACAAAACCAAGTAATCTCATTCCGAGACAAAGACAGAAAGCAAGTTGGAAAACAGATATAAGGGGATAGAAGACACAGTATGTACCCCCCTGCCCACTATGGGAGGTCAGGAACCCCACCCAGTCTCTCTCTGTATGTATGAATAGAAAAAAAGGCGACAAGAGATGATGGCAGATGTTAGTGATAGAAGCAAATTAGTTAACTTGAGATCTAACTCAAATTATACAAACTACAGATTAATGTATTCTAGTGGGAAATTCCCAATTACTGTCAGTCTTACCTCTAGCTTCCCCTTGTATTCTAGATGTAAATCATCAATCTTATCATCTCTCTCCTTAATCTCTTTACGAAGCTCTACCATGTCATTCTCATGCTCCCTCATCAGGCCTTGCTCTCCTCTTTCTCCTTTGTCTGTAAACAAAATGACATAATAATAATAATAATAATAATAATAATAATAATAATAATAATAATAATAATAATAATAATAATAATAATAATAATAATAATGACATATACTAAAAAAAAATGGCATTGCTTGAGAACAACAAGGTGAATTACTTCTCAGTAACAACAACTACAATAATAATACTAATGATAATAATAATAATAATAATAAATAATAATAATAATAATAATAATAATAATAATAATAATAATAATAATAATAATAATAATAATAATAATAAAATAATGATGATTGTTTCTTTGTTTTTAAGGGTTTTACGGCGCTTGCGGCATATTTATGGCATTCCAGCGCCAGCAAAAAGGAAGAAAATGGAATAGTCAAAAGATTAGACTTGCAATTAAAGCAGCCAAGAAAAAGTATGGCAAAGGGGAATGGTACAAATAGGAAACAGGTGTAGATTCCATGAGCAACTGTCATTGCACTTAGTTTGAGATCACCTAAAAGTCTCATCCAGACACAAGCACATGTCCCTACTAAGAGGAACACACTCAAATGCGTACATTATACATTAAAAGCAACATATCTAACAATACATAACAGAGAGATTATTTACAAGGAAAAAAATATCATCTCCCAAAACTATAACTTGACTGTTTCCATCAGAGTCATGGACTCCGGCCAGGGCTAGGACAAATACTGAAAGCAACTAGGAAAAAACAGATATAAGGGGATAGAAGACACAGCGTGATCTCCTGCCCACCATGGGAGGTCAAAGACCCCACCCAGGATGATGATGATGATGATGATGAACGTGCATACCCTTGACTAGGTCATGCTCTTTTGTGCTTCACAGTAACAAGTATGACAAAAATGTGAAAATAACAAGAAAAAAATCTAGATAACACACGCACACCACTCACTCACTCTCACACACACAAACAACACACACCAATAGAGACCTGCCTGTACATTGTTTGTATGATAATCTATTACTTTATTTATGAAACCACTCTATAACCACTATATATCATTATAGTTCCCTGACATATTATAGAGATTAGTCGATAAATATATTTATATATCATATTGTTTGTTACTCTTGATAAAGATCTGATAAAAGTGTATAAGAAAAAGACAAAGCAAGAAAGAAAAGTACATGAAAAAAAAAAAATTGTCTCGAGGAGGTCGAGGTTCGATCCTCAGTCAATTAAGACTGATATTTTGGAATAGTCTTTTTCTTTCTTGCTTTGTCTATCATTCTTATACACACTTTTTCAGATCTTTATCATACACCAGTGCCTCTTTTCTCGATTATTATTCTTGACTGCGTGTGGTGTCTTGTGAACAGGCATTCTCTTTTGAACACTTTAATTTATATGTCCAAGTGGATAGATATCCTTACAACAGTAGCTTGTCTTCTATTGACTTCACCTTGTGACAAAATAAACCAGGGTGGAAATAGTTATTTTTTGTTTGTTTTTAAGGGTTTTATGGCGCTTGCAACACATTTAGGTTATATCAGCGCCAGTAAAAAGGAAGAAACTTGGATAGTAAAAAGTTCTAGAATTACAATTGAAGCATCCAAGAGAAAGTAAGACATAGGGGAACTGGGAACAAATAGGGATCAGATGTAGATTCCAAGAGCATATCACCAATGTACTTAGTTTGAGATCACCTATAAGTCTCATCCGGACACAAGCACAAAATCCAACAAAGAGGAATACACTCAAATGCTTATATCATACATTCAAAATAACAAATATAATAATACATAACAGAGATGATTTACAAGGAAAAAAATATCATCTCCCAAAACAATAATTATGCATTTGACTGTTTCCCTCCCAGCTAGGACTCCGGCGAGGGCCAGGAAAAAAACAAGTAATCTCATTCCAAGACAAAGACTGAAAGCATGTTGGAAAACAGATATAAGGGGATAGAAGACACAGTGTGTACCTCCCTGCCCGCTATGGGAGGTCAGGATCCCCACCCGGTGGAAATAGTTATTTGCTATAACAGGCATAATAGGCAATAGAATACCAATACAGTTTGAAGGTGACGATGTAGTGATGGGAACGAGATCATAGCAATTGGAAGGATGCTTCATTATAATTTTTCGTATATCTTCTTCAGTTTAAATGATGGAAGGATTAAAAGAATGACATGTATGCAGTAATTATCACTAGCAATGAAACTGAGGAAAGCAAAGAAAAATAGTGAAGAAAAGACGTTTTGACACAGAAAAACTGAAAAATCCAATAATACAAGTACAGTTCAAGCAGCATATCTGTTGAGAATAAATGTGAGGCAATACAGGACCAGGCAGACCTCTCCATAGAACACTTCAACCAAGCGTTAGAAAAAAACACAGTTAATGGATACATGAAGAGCCCAACAGAAACTGGATCTCAGAGAAATCTTGGGATTTCATGATTTTACTCTTGATGAAAAATGAAAATTTCAGAAGATGCTAAAACGACACAACACCATCAAGGAATGTAAAAAACCCAGTAAAATAAAATAAATTCAATTTCATTCTTACCATATGCTTGTGCAAGGGTCTCTTCAAACTCCCTTTCTTTCTTTGCCATTTGAAGATTCATATCTCTAACCAGCTGCTTGACTTTACCGGCATGCTCACTCTCTTGTTCTTCCAATAGGGCTTTGTTCTTTTGATCGGCTTCCTGAATTCTGTCAGTTACATCTTTTTCCATCTCTGCCAACTTGTCATCATAATCACACTTTACGGATTCTGCATATTTTTCTGCTTTTGCAACCTTTGCTTTCAAATCATCAAATTGACATTCGTACTGCACCCTGGAAGTGTCTGCCTTTGTCTCAACGTCAGACAGTCTCTTATTCAAAGCTTCATTTTCACTGATGGCATCTGATAACTTCTCCTCTAATGATAATTCTGATTGTTTATGTTGGTTTTCGTTTTCTTCTTTTTCCTTTATCACAGATTCTTTAGTCATAATCTCTTCTTTATGACGAGTTTCAATGTCTTGCAATTGTGTTTGGTGATCAGAGCTTAATCTCTCTTTATCTTTAGTCAAAATTTCAACTTGAGAGTTCAAGCCAGAAACATCGTCTTCCAATTTTGTTATCTTTTCTTTCAGTTGCATCTCCAAAGCTTCCTTCTCACTTTGAAGTTGTTTTTTCACTTGAGAAATGTACACCTCTGCTTTCTTTTTGTAATCGGCAACTTTAGAACTACTTTGTGAGTCCAATTTTGTGGTTAATTCATCTACTTCAGCATTGTGCGCTTCCTTCACTGTGTGAAGTTGATTTTCAAAATCCTCTTTTTGAATTTTAATTTGTGACTGAATATCCTCCAATTTTTGTTGCAGATCATTCACTTGTGAAGTCTTGCTTTCTAATGATTTTTCAAAATCCAACTTGCATTTCTCCACCGTATGGAGACTTTCCAAAGTTTGGGCAAGTTTATTTTCCAACTCTGACTTTTCTCGTTGTTTTTCTTCCACCTCAGATTTTGTCTGATCAATGGATTGAACCTTGCCCTCAAGTTCTACCTTTTGGTTTTGAGCTTCTTCCAATAATTTGTTAGTCTTTTCAAGAAGAGACTCCAGCTGTCGAGATTTTTCTTCACTCTTTTGCAATTCATCTTCCAGTGATTTCTTCTCAGTATTAAAGGATTCCATCATGGACCCATTTTGAGTGTGAAGAGCTGAAATTTGGGCATCCCTCTCTTCTATTTGAGATCTCATGTCATTGAGTTGTTGCTGGGAAGATGTTAAATTGGAACTAACTTCTTCATACCCTAATTCTTTCTCTTTTAATATTTTCTCTGCTTCACTCAGCTTGCTGCTCATCTCTTGACAGTTCAAACGAGCCTCTTCCACTATTTGCTGCCAATTTTTGTCCTTTTCTTCTGAAGTTGTTGTAAGTGCTTCAAGTTCTTTCATCTTTGATTCCAAATTTGCAGTCAAGCTTTGTACTTTATTTTCCAAATCAACTATCGTGTCCTTGGATAAGCCGGAATTCTCTTCTAATTGCAAAAGACGAGTATTGGCACGAGTAAGTTCATGATACATTTCCTCCCGCGCTGTTTTCTCAGTTTTCATTTTTTCCTCCAAACCCTCAATTGTTCCTTTAGCTTGGCCTTGAATTTCTTTCATTTTGACAACAAATTTCTGTTTCAGATCCTTGACTTTTTGATCTCCTTCACGTTGAATGTTTTCAATTTCTTTTTGGTGGTTTTCTAATTGCAACAATAATTTTTCTTCTCCTTCTTTAATCTTCAGCTGTAAAGTGCTTTGAAGCTCATTCGATGACAGTTCTGCTTGACTTTGAGAATTTTGCAGCTGCTCTTTCAATATCATGATCTGCTCATTCAAAGACATTTCAAGTCTTTCATACTTCTGTTGCTCTTTCTCTAAATGTGCAGCAAATTCGTCTTTACTTGCCTTCAAATCATTGACCTCAGACTCCTTCTGGGATTTTAACATAACTAACTCCTCTTTCAGTTGTGAGAGTTCATTGTTTTTGTCTGTTGCCATCTTCTCTTTATCTTCAATAAGAGAATTTTTTTCCATCTGCAGCCCTTCTATCTTTTCTTGCAGATTCTTCACTTGATCAATATTTTCTTGTAACGAATTATTTGTTGCTTTTAATATCTCCTCCATTGAATAATATTCTGTTTGAAGTTGAGATATCTTGTCTTTTTGTCCATACACGATAGAGTCCTTCTCTTCCATTGCCAAGGAATTGGTCTTTTCAATGTTTTTCAATTCAATTTCTAACTTTTCAGATCGACCCATCTCCAATGCAAGTTGCTTCTGCAATGCTTCATGCTCAGCAGTAATGGTGCCCGCCATCAATTCCAGCTTTTTGTCTTTTTCTTCCAGCATAGTTTTTAATTTTTGTTCAGATTCCAAACCTTCTCTCTGTTTCTCTTCCAAAGTCTGCAATGAATTCATCAATTCTAAGACTTCAGAGTCTTTTTTAGCTAAAGATTCCATGAGAGTTTCAACTTCCTCTTTTTGTTTTTGAGAATCACCGTTAAACTCTTCTAGGTCTTTTGTTTTCTCAGCCAAAGATTTCTTTAAAGATTCAATTTCTTCTTGATACTTTTCTTGAATTTTGGATAATCTGAGCTCTGCATCATTAGTTTTCTGAACCATGTCTCCTTTCAAGGACTCCAAATGCAGATTATGTTCCTGAGAGATATTCTTCATTTTTTCTTCCCATTCCATGACAGTTTCTTTCAACAATGCTGCATGCCTCTCTTCTTGTTCTTTCAACTGATCTTCCTTCAAACGTTCAAAGTTCTTTGTGATATCTTCAACACTAAATTGATTTTGAGATGTCAAGTCATTCATGCGCGATTCAAATTCAGAATCTTTCTCTTTTAATTTCTCTTCATATTTTTCCTTCAGCTTTGTCATGGTTTCTTTATATTTTGCATGTTTTTCCTCAAATTGTGTTTTGAAAGATTCTTCCAATGTTTTTATCTCTTCTCCTTTGGTCAATAACATCTCTTCATATTTCTGTGCGAGTTCTTCTTTCTCTTTCGATAACAAGGAAATCTTTTCTTCAAATTCTTGATCTTTTTGGCTGATTTGATCTGTGAGAGAATCCTTCATATCTTTCAAGCCTTTAATTTTTGTATTTGCCTCAGATCGTAACTTTTCAAACTTTTCAAGAGTTTTTGTCAACTTGGCTTCAGATTCTTCGACCTGTTGATTTCTCTGTTGGAGTTCTTCTGTAATCTTTTCACGCTGTTCTTCAACAGACTTAATATAGGCTGCATTATCTTCCATAACTGATCTAATGGCAACAATTTCGTCATCTTTTGATAACAGTGTTTTTTCAAATGATTTTATTTGTTCTTGTAAGTCATCTTCATGGGACATTAATTCTGAGACTTTCACCTCTAAAGCACCTTTCTCCTCTGTAATTTGTTTGACTAGGGTATTTTGATGTTCCTCCAGTTTTTCATTCATTTCCTCTTTGGACTTCTTCAAATCTTGTACAATATCTTCCAGAATAGTTAACTTCTCTTCTAAACTGGCCTTCTCTGTTTGGATTCTCTCTTGACATGACTCCAAACTTTGGATGATACCCTTGTGAGTTTCTAGATCTTTCTTCAAATTTTCAAGCTTACACGTATTTTCCTCCAGTTCTACAGCTTTTTCCTTCAATGCGGTTTCTAATTCACCAATTCTAGATTGTTTTGTATCAATTTCTTTCTCTTGGTTCTCACACTTGTCTTGGAGTTGCTGGATAATGTCCTCTGATGCTTTTACACTTTCTTCATGTTCTTTGTCTTTCACATCAATTTTGCTTTTTAGTTCTGACAATTCTTGTTGTACTGAGTCATTTACTTTTTGTCTATCAGACTGTAACGATGTAACTTCATTTCTCACTGTGTTTACTTGTTGTTGTGACGCTATTAATTCTTCAGACACAATCAGTACCTGATTCTTTTGTTCCTGTAATAATTCTGACAGCTCATTCAATTTACGCTCATATTCTGACTTTTGAGACTCTAGAGATTGTATTCTAGAATGTAACTCTTCTCTTTCTTTGAAGAGGTCATTCATTTTTCCTTCCACTTCTCCTTTGCTGCAGTCAACCTGGATTAAATGAACAAAAATTACGTCATGTAAAAATATATTGCTATATTTCAATTTGTATTCAATATATATATCCTTAATTTTCTTAATTAAGGAACATTTCGATCCTGTTTTTCTTATAACTATTTCCCTTTATATATCTGAGGCTTTATGGTGAAACAGATATGCTGTCAAAATGTAATGAGTATTCACAAAATTGATTCAAAATTTGTTTAACCATTATCTATATCATGCATCCAATTCACTAAACGGGTATGTTTAAAAATATGACAGTGACATTAGACTCATGTTTTCATATAGATGACAAATCTATATGAAAACTTGAGTTTAATGATAACACAATTAGTAAAAATTGACAAGAACATTGAAATGAGGCACAAAGAAACCTAGATTCAATGAAAAAAAACTGCACAAAACTGTTTATTCCCAATTTCTCATGAAGTGTTTGCTGCATTCATATCTGATCTTCTTGCGACACTCATTTCAGACTCTTTCGCAAGTGATTCCTAATTACTTTGGGAAGAGGAAGAGCTGATAGTGTTGAGGTAAAATTACTTACCTGAACTTTTAAGAATGACAGACGAGTTTAAGGTTTTGTATCATTTAGTCTTATCACAGGCATAATTCAAAATGGAGACGTTGCATTTCAATTTGCTTTAAAAATGACAATTAACTAAAACTTTTTGAATTTCAGTATGGGGTTGTGGAAGAATCGAAATCAAGACTAAAATGGATCAATACAATATTAATTTCAATCTATCTATTTCTGAGTAACACAAAAAAGTCTTACTTGCTCTTTTAGACGACTGTTTTCTTCACTGAGAGCAGAAAGCTTTGTAGCATTTTCCTCATGTTCTACCTTCAGACTGCCATACTTGTCAGAATAATCTTTGATTTGAACTTGTAACTGGTCTTTGTCATTCTCTTTACCTTTGATAGCACTATGTAATTCCTTGAAACAATAAGAGAAAAAAAATTCTTGATGAAAAATAAAAAAAGATGCCATGATGACATTTTTCTTTTCATATAATCATTTCATCTGTCAGTAGTCCTTGAAAACCACAAAGACATGGAGCTGGTATTTATCTCAGATTTTGAAGCAATAAATGGACAGTCACATTAGCTTGCTACCTTTTGGAGAAGCCACAAATATATTCTCCACTCGATAAACTAGGACCAGCTGCCCAAAATACTGCTGGATAAAGAGATGGGTCATAAAACCCTGAATTGATCTGGGATCTTAAGCAGTCCCTTTGCTAAACTATTGGGATTGTGTCATTTTATTAATATAAACATTTTGATAAAGAATATGTTTTTAAAGAAATCATGCCCCATTTTTTGGGCAAATTGAAATATTAAGGCAATTTCCAGTGTGATGAAACTCAGATAATGGAATATTTTACATCAATTATATTTTTTTGGTAACGTTTATTAAGTTCACTTGTTTTTTTAGAGTTTAACATTTTGAGCTGTGCAATTCATTCTCAACAGAACGTTTAACACCAATAAGAAGATGAAGGTCGATAGCTATAGTTATAGTAATTATTTTTAGTTCTTAGTTGTTTTAAACCATAAATAACTGTTATATTTCTAATATACTTCTCAACTATTATAATATAACAATCAGTTCTAAGCGGGCAGAAATTAATCTGTATGTAATCCCTGATTACTTCTTTCCTTTTAATTTACAACTTTTTTTTCTTTCAAATTGTCTTTAATCTTTTAAAGTATAGAAAATGTTTTAAATTATCACCGCAAAGATAACTCAATTAGAACCCTTTTCCCTTCTATACTTAATTACCTTATCTCACAGCCTGGTTCATCCTTATTTGCAAATGAAATAATTTTCTGAATTTTTTTCATAAAAGGTGATATTGCCATTAACTCAAGTGACGCGGCCTTGCATTCCGGAAGCTACACTGGACAGTGCCTAGTTGCTACAGCTGATCAGTTGAAACAATGGCAGCTCGCCTAGCAGTTTTTCAATATTTACACCCATCCCAGAAAATATACTTTTTTGAGCTAATAGCAATAATTTATGGTACAACCTTTATATTTTCTTAAAGGGAAATAAGATATTTATTGAGAGAGCAAACTTAGTAAGAATTTATGAAACCTGAAACAGTCATCTTTCTATTACGAATAATTGAGTGGTGGAATGAGAGGGAGCAAGGCTTTACACCTTATTGCTACACACATTAGCCTAGTTTTCGTCTAACACACGCATATACACACCAAGAGCCCACGTAATATGCACACATGTAATAAAGGAATTTTCTACAAACACACACACGTGGGTAACATTATTTCTTTGTGTCCTTTGTTTGAGATGTAACAGATGACCAGAGCATGCAAAACAGCGTGGTAGGGGCATGGGGGTGGGGGGAGGGGGGGGGGGGAAGGAGGCTCTTTGTTGGCTTTGTTTATGACTTGAAAGGCCACTAACTTGCCTTCAACAAGTTGAAGGACATAGCTAAATTATTGACCAATCAGAATCAATTAAATTTTTACTGCATTTCTAAATATAGAAAGGTTAACAACTCCATTCATAAACGGGGTTGATCTTGTCCTCAATAATGGACTGGCGCGCTTGGCGTCAAAGCCAACTCGTCCTCAATACTGGACCATCGCCCCACTGACTCAGTTATGCTCGTCCTCAATATTGGACCTGCGCGCTACTAGAATTAATGAAAAAAATTACATATTTTTTGCCAATCATGAACAAATGAATATAGAAGTTATGTAATCCATATCATCTTACAAAATGAGCTGTGTGACGAATGGTATGGGAAAACTAGCAATTTTTCGACATTGTTTTTTTTTTTTAAGATTCTAAGCGCTAATGACACACATATAACATTTCAGTGCCAATAAAAATGTAGATGATGTGGAGACTAAAAGGTTATCAATTTTTACTTGTAACCACCCATAAATAAAAAAGTAAAAGAGTGTTCAATTAAAGAAATGGTTTAATTTTGAGAGCAAAATTTCTTTTCTGCGGTTACCTCCATCAGTAGCTCATGCTCTTTTTCTTTTGATGCCAAGGTGGTCTGTGCCAATAACAAAGCTTGTTCAACTTCAGACAGCTTAGACTCCGTTTGACAGTGCATTTGTTGAACTTCATCCAAACGGTTCTTTGTATCCAGAAGCAATCGATCATGTTCTACTTTCATAGAATCCAAAAGTCTGTCATGCTCCATTTTCAAAGATTCCATTTCTGCTTTATGTAAGTTTTCTGCATCAGCTGACATTTCCTGCGATTATGGGTTTTGTAAAAGAAAAAAATAACATTATATTTATGACAATGACAGACAAAATTAATTTTAATAATAAATTAAAAAAACGTTATAATAAGAATTTATCCAAATCTTGTTAAAACAAATTTGACAGATCTAAATCTGAATTTTTATATTGAAAAAAATGTCAAGTTAAATTACTTGCAAAACTTCATCATGTTTTGTCTTTAAGGCCTGCATTTCCTCAGCATGCCTTTGAATCAGCAAATCTTGCTGTTGATCTCTTTGAGAGTTCATCTTTGTTTTTTCATCTTGAAGAGATGCATCAAGGGAAGACTGTAGCTGGGTGACAACAACTTGGTGATCATCTTGTAGGGAAACAACTTTTTCTTTGAGTTCTGAAATTTTCTGATTTGAATCTTCTTGGTATTTTATAAAATTATTTTCCTGCTCAATCTTTTCCTGAAACAAAAAAACAAAAACAAAAATAATTAGTATGCTGGATTGCTAGATGATAGGTTTTTATTTCTAATTTAATACTGGATTTTTTTTTTTTGGAGTTTAACAGAGCTTGCAACAGATTTAGGTTTTAAAAAGTGGATAAGCACATGCCAAAAAAATGATAGATCTAGATTTTACCTGCTCTTAAAAATGCCCAAGAAAAACTTAAGAGAAATGTCAAACAAGAACTAAAGTAGAAACGAAAGAGCAATATATCTGTCACTGATACTATCCAACAAGTCCAACATGCTCAGACACGAGCATTCCACGTAATATATCTATAAGAATTTATCATTAGGTTAAAAATACAAAGATTACAGGAAATATACTTATTAATTTTACTTTGTTTATCCCTTGCTAGGCAACTTTGTTTTTTCATCAGATAATAGATTACAAGAAAATAAAACATCGTTGCCCTTTCAATTAAAGATATTCCCATTCCAGCAAAAGATCCCAACCAAGGCTAATTCTTTATCCTAGGACAGGGATAAAAAGCTATAGGACAATAGATATTAGAGAGCTGATTTCCCATGAGGAAGTTGAAAGCCTCCAGGTAATGAGAACTGACTTCATTTTTGGCTGTAAGGACTAAAAGAGAGATAATGAAATGAGGATCGACTTGAGCTTGAAATTAAAACAAATATTATCCTATAAATGTGCTAAAAGTGATTAACAAGGGGTTCCAAGCCAACAGCAACACTAAACATAAAGGGAAAAAATGACGCCTGTGAGGTGTTATTACAATTGTTTTTTTCACGGAGAAATTGCTTTTATCAGCCAGGTACTTATTTTACACCTGAGTGCAGTGAGAGAATGTGGTAACGGGCCTTATCAAAGGACTCAACTTTACACCACCCAGAGTAGGACTCTAACCCGTGACCTACCGGTTCAAATGTAAGTGTCATACTACTATACCAAAAACCTGCACAACCAATATTGAATGTGCAAAAAAAAATTTTTTTTTTTTTAATGCACAATTTAAATTTAGTTCAGAGAAGGAGAATTTGTTAAATTGCAAAGCTTAAAAAAACAAGGATAAAAAAATTAAAGAGGCAAAAGATTTAAAAAACCCAGAAAATTTAATTGGTCATCACAAACTATGACTTACAGATTTTAACTGTTCTATCAATCTCAGAAGCTCATCTTTTTGCTCATCCATTCCTGAAACAGCGGCCATTTTTTGCAATTCTCTTTCCTCAAGGGCAAGTCGCATCTCAGTCTCCTTCTCTTTAATCTTTTGTTGGACTTCATCTTGCATAGTTGAGACTGCCAGATCTCGGTCTCTCTCCTGCTCAACAAATTTTTTTTTTTAATTTTTAAAAAGGGAAAATTTTTTTTTTTTAAATTGAGCTTTTATATAGCGCAATATCCACTGAATGTGCTCAAAGCGCTTTACAAGGGGTCCCTGACCAACAGCAACACATAACATGTAGAACAAGACATGACGCCTGTAAGGCGCTAAACATTTTTCCCCGGACAGAGACAATGCTGTTTAACGGCCAGGTACTCATTTTACACCTGAGTACGGTGAGAGAATGTGAGTAAAGAGCCTTTTCCAAGGACTCAACTATGCGCCGAGCGAGGCTCGAACTCAGGACCTTCCGATCCGAAAACGAGTGTCATACCACTTGACCACAAAAAAGAGCGGAAGAATAAATTGAAAATGTCAGTCAGTTATGATAAGGAACCCCTTACAGTACAAGAATTGATCAATCTCAGAGGTTGTATTTGAAGAAATATATCAATCTGAAGCTTTACTGACTAAAGAATTGAAATCATATTAACACAATATCTAAAAAAAAATATTGATTTGCTTCGATTTTTAAAAAGCTGAGACTTAAGAATTGATTAATTGATTAATAAAAATTGTTGGCTACTCAGAGCTTGAATACCCTCAAAAGGAAAAAAAAATTGTTTAACAAAAAACACCAACAAATAACTTTTAGTCAAAGAACAGATAAGTAAATATTTCACCTTTGACAAAACTTCCTCTTGGTGAACTGTGACAAGAGAAGCCATCTTCTCGTTCCAGATTGTGTCCTTTTTCTCCAAAGCATTTGCCAACTTTTCTGCATGATCCTTTTCCATTTGTTCCTGCAGAATGAGATAAATTTCAAATCTATATTAAAGTTTTTTTACTTACACAAATATTCACAGCATTTAAACTCATTTGAATACCATACTAAACCTAAATAGAACAACATATAGAAATTATATCTGAATATTATATTAAAGGTCACATGATTGACAAAAGGTATTGTGAAAATATAGTTTTTAAATTCTAAAACCCGTGAAAATGCGCTTATAGGAATATAAACATGGAAAGGGGAGGGGATGTATGAATAGTTCATATCTTAATTATGGGCAAGTGATTACAACATATATTAAAAATCATTGAGCCTCAAATGTTTTCACTGTTTTTCTTCAACGCAATTCATTCACAAAACTGAGGCTTAGGAATAAGAAGAATTGCACTGACCTGCATCACTGTTATCGCCTCAGCTTTGCCTCTTTTTAATTCGGATATCATTTTCTCTTTTTCTTCCTCCATGTTAGCCTCTGCTTTACGAATTGTTTCTTCTGCTTGTTGCATTGCTTGCTTCTTCTCTTCTTTCAGTTTCTTTATTATCTCTCTTGCTTTAGTTAGCTGATCTTGATCTGAAATTAAATATTGCTCGATAATCAAGATCACTAAACTCTCCTGATATCAAGGTTAAGATGGCTATACTTTACTTTCATGAAACTTCCAAGATTTTATGCTTGAAAAGTTGTGCTTCTAAAATCAAGCTTTTAAATTTGGGGTCAGGGATAGAGAAAAAAAAATAATCCCCAAAGCAATAGCAACAAAAAAAAAAAAAAAAACAAAAAAAAAAAAGAAGATAGACAAAGAAATAGAGTGAGAAAGAAAGAAAAATAAAGAATAGAAACAGACATACCAATGTTTCTGAGATTATACGAGCCCTCTCTATACATCCTTGTGAATCTTTCATAAAACAAAAGAGTGGTAAAAAATCATTCATTTCTTTTTTGTTTCATGTATTATGTCGAAAATAAAATATTTTTTATCTGAAATGTTCCTTGGTGATTTATGGACACCCTTAGAACGACAATGTTACTGGCCCTTCCTTCCATGATCCTACTTAGGGAGGATCCAGAACCAATCATATTGGATGGATGATAAATTTGGGGGTCCTGTAAGCCGGTGGCAGATGTTATAGAATCTGAAAGCATGCAATTCCTACAAAAAAATTGTCATTATCAATTGATCACAAACTTGACATAAAATCTTAACCCTAAGAAATTGTATCTAAATTAGAGTTGATCTTGCGTGATTATACTCAATGAGCATCGGATAAAAACAAAAAAACAAACAAACAAAATAAAACCCCCCAAAAAACAGCAAAAAACAAAACACAACATAACAAAAACCCAACAAAAAAAAAACTCCCAAGAGAAACCCTACTTGTAGCTTTCAGGTCATCAATCTCATTCATCATCTTTTCAGCATCCACCTTTAACTGCGTGTTTTCATCCCTGAGAGCAGAAAATGTAGAAAATTGGCTTCTCATTTGATCCAGTTCTGCATCTTTCTTTTCCATTTCTTCATGAACCTGGTTATTAAAATAAATTTATATTGCTTGCTGAAGAAAATTCTAAATTACATTAAATCAAAGAGTACTTCTTTACTAGTCTGCATCCCACAACAAATTACAGGTTGATTTATTATTGTTGTAATGTTCTTGATTTTTAACCAAAATTGGAATAAATCGAACTTAATCAAGCTGAATATTACTGTAAATGTGCATATCCGAAAAAAAAAAGGAAAAGGGGGGTTCATTGTCAAGCATAGTTTTGACATAATTTGAATGAACTTTTTTACAATCTTGTTGGCATGATTTTTTATTTTTAATTTTCTTAAACTTTGCAAAAGAATTTATCTTTTTATCCACCATTTCTTTTCGCTAGTTAATCTTTTTGTCTCTGTATTGAACCATAGTTGCTGACATGTTCTAATTGTATTTTTGTTGGTATATTTTTACTATTATTCAACATTTAATCTACAGTTGAGCTTGCATCATGTTTATAAATTCCCTCTCAAAACATATTTCTTTCTGGGCCTTTATTTGATCATAATTTCTAAAGGAAGATTTTGTATGGTCAATGAATGCATCTATTTTATTTGCTTTGACAAAGTGTTGTCTCCCTATTAATGGAATAATAACAGTTTAACCTAAAAAAGGGACAAATTAATTTGAATTCCTCAAACCTGTTGCTTTACACCAGCAATGGCGACTTCACGATCAGTTTCTAGCTGTTCAATTATCTTGCGAGCTTCTTTGATTTGAGATTGGAGCTTGGCTATGTCAGCACTTGGCATTGAGTTGGCTGAGACCCCCTGTATCATAAAACAAAAGAAAAGCAAATTCCACTGTGATTTCAATAATTGGTATATGGTTATTCTCTCTTCTTCAATAACAAAGTTCCAAGCTAATGGCAATATTCGTGTTGTTATAAAACAAATTTCATAAATAAAATCATTTTGCTTATTTTCATGTGGTAAAACATGAAAGCAGGGCATAGTAGCAAAAGCTGTATAAGCAGACCTGCCTACCTGAAATTTCCAAAATTTGTAACAAGAGGGCCATAATTTTGTAATTTTCAGTAACATAGTGAAAAAAATTAGTAACACCCCGAAACGTACTAAAAATGGAACGCAACAATGTCGGCTGTAGAAGCGTAGGTAGAATCAACAATGCACAAGTTGACGGTGGGGACATGGAGGTGTTTAGAAGGGTTATTGTTTATATTGTTTATATAGGCTACTACACACATCTAATTAATATACTATTTACTCTATGTACACAAATCCAGAAATCTATTGTCCCTCTACATTGCCCTCTTGCAAGGACCTACTGTAGTAAATCATACTTATTTCAATTCACATTTTTTCATGAAATTATTATTTTGAAAATCACGGTAAATTCGTAACAAACTGATAAAAATTCGTAAATTCGTAACAGGGGCCGATTTTCATGGAAAATTCGTAACATTACGAATTTTTCGTAACAATAGGCAGGTCTGTACAAGTGATGACACATTATAGGGGTGGAGATAAACGTAATGTCACCTGTCCAGCAGCTTCAAGCTTCTTTATGAGATCTTGCTTGTCAGTCGACAATTGTGTGACTTTTTCCTTGTAGTTTGTGATGGTTTCCTTACATTTCTGTAGCAAGCCATCTTGCCTATTGATCTATGGATGCAAATTAAAAAAAAAAAAAAGAACATTGATTTGGAAAAAGGTTTGTTTAATTTCTTCTTCATAAATTAAGGTATTTCAAATCATTTCTTTGTAAGATATAATTTCTAACCTCTATTTTCCGATACTGAGTTACAATATATCATTGTCATTCATTCAACTTTCCATATATTATAGTTTGTGGGAAAAATATCAAAATGTCCATATTATTTGTAAATCTTGATTATTTTTATATATTTTTTTTTTAAATGTGCAATGAGCATAATTTTAAAAATGAAGTTATTTTTTGTCATATTTCTTGACCTTATACTTCAGATGCACAGTTTAACTATAATATCGAACATCCCATTCTTCTTATTTTATAAGGAGACTCTTCATAAAATGCCATAATTTATACGAAATAGCAATGGGTATTAAGTGTTTACAAATCAAATAAACACCAAGTATAGAAGCCTCAATTATGCAAAAGTGGAAAGTGATAAGACAATTAGAAGTGATGTTTATTCAAAGCAAATTTGAATATTTCATCATTATGCATTCATTGCATTAGACAGCAGATGGTTCCTTAAGTTGGATCAAAGAAAGAAAAACAAATGAGCATTCAAAACTATATGAATCCTAAAGGAATCATTTTTTTCTTGTGTACTTGCCGTGAATATTTTGATATCACAGCTAGAAAGAATGTAGTTTAGCTTCGCAAATGAGATGTTTTTCTCAAACATTGCTGATATATTCCAAGGATTAAATTCTATTAGGTCCAAATCTCATATGACTACAAAATTATATCTCTGAGTTGGTTGAATTAGTTACAAAGAGCAACAGGCATTTCATGAAAACTATTATTGATTAAATAATAAAATTACCTTCGACTTCAGTAAGTCTATCTCTTCTGAAGAGGAGATCGCATTCTTTGCAGTTTGAGTACTGGGAGGAGGAGCTGCCTCTGCTTTAGCCTTTGTGCTACTTATTTTAGCTTGGAGCTCTTCAGGAATGTCTTTGCCTTCTTTTAATAGCTTATTCTATTAAAAAAAATAAATAAAAAATAAAATGAATAAGTTAAAATTCAAAAGTAAAAATTAAAGAGGGAAAAACAAAACAAAACTAAAAAACAAACTTCAGAGGGCAATTTCGTTTACACACTTTGTACAAATCAGATTCAATGTTTGTCCGAGATTCAAGATTTCTTCAAAGAAGACAATTTTTCATTTACAAAAACAACATTATTTTACAGAATTCATGAAAGTTTAGTTAATGTGTTTACATCCATTTACTATTCATAGACTGTTGAATACAGCCTTGAAAATTAGAATACAGGTGGAATACAATTTAAAAAGGAGGATTTCAGTCACTGCAAATGTACTTTTTTATCTTTTTTATTTTTATTTTCGACTTATCCCTATTTTTATTTTTTAAAAAAGCTTATGTTTTACTTCAAACACAATAAACGCTCTCATTATCAGTACTCCAAAGATGATCAAATCAATATTCGATGCATGTAATACTAATGTATAACAAGATATTCATGAAAATCCATGAAACCACTTTTTTATAACTTTGAATGAAATAGAATGAAATTATAAAAAGGTGTATTCAAAGTTATTGAAGTTCAGACTAAGCACAACGTGCACTGTGCTTTAAAAACATACTGTAAATGCTTTTTTCCTTATTTTCATTTAGTCTTTATAGTAGAATAATATAACTTTAAATTTTGTAACTACCTGTGTTTGGAGAACTTTCATGTATTCGTCTTTTTCATCCAACAACAACCGATAATTTTCCTCTAAATCCCGTTTGGCTAGTTGATCAAGCTGGATTTGTTCTCGTAGCTCTGACATACGGCGGAAGGCTCTGTCTTGGCACTGTGCCATTGTGGACTTCGTACAAGATATAATTGAAAATAAGTTCAAAGAGTTCTTTTAAAAAAAAAAATCTTTGGTAATTTCTAGAGGTCAACTAATAGAGTTCTGAATCTCGATCACTTTCCATGAACCTAACATCTCAAAGCACTTTACAGATAATGAATTACGTTCTGAAAATAGGTAGTCAAAATTAAACTTGGAAACAAAATACACATTGCTAAAGTAATATTAAACAAAAATTACAGTCATATAACAATCATTTCAAAAACATGTCAGATAAATTTATTGTAGATAAAATCTTAGTCAAATTAAAAACAATAGATCAAAATTGACAACAGCACTAAAAACAAATATAACATCTCTTCTATCAAAGTTTCCATGAAGCATCCTGGTATCTGTTTAAAGAGGAAGGTTTAAAGATGAGACAATGGAAAAATAGTTGCATTTATCTTCGCTTAGCAAAGCTGCAACTAAAAGGATTGAATTGAATTCTATATCTTTGTGCTATCTTACCTTTAATTTCTCTCTTTCCTGAATCATATCCTTGTATGCTGAGGCCAACTGAAAACATAATAAAATGCACAAATGAAGGAAAATGTCATTAATTAATACTGCTTGCAATGCAGTTACTACTATTACTAACACCATCCCTATCACAACGAATATTACAACTACTAATACTACTACATCAACAACTACAACTACAACTATAACTATGATGGCAGCTTCTATTACTAAGCACCTAGAGCTCATGACGAAGGCCAAGGACCGAAATGTTTGTTTGTGTTGTTCCCTTATATATGAGTCACATTTACTCACTTTATATCTTTCTCCATAGAGAGAAACAGACAGGTCTGACACCTGTGTATTTTAGTTGATTACAGACTACGCGTGTGTTCGATGACTCACAACAAGACAAGACACTGTCACCCCTCTCACTCATCTGTGGCACAGTAGGCAGTGAATAAATCCACTTCTAGCGGAGCATAAAGTGGAATGATAATATACCTAGTGGACTAGATGGTCTAGTTTTGTTTTGTCATATTTGCAAAAGCATCCAAAATGCTGGATTATCTGCGAAGGAATATTCCTCAAATTCCAAAGGCAGGCCTATATCACAATCATTAGACCAATCTTAGAGTATGAAAGTGTAGCTTAGGATCCTCATTCGCAGAAGGACATAAATATGAGTGAGAAAGTCCAAGGAGCAGCTTTATGATTTCTAACATGTTAAGAATGGGGATGTATAACATCTGCCATTCAAAGCCTCAATTGAAACCCCTCAAAAACCGACTCAAAGAAGTCTGCATTGAAATATTTGAGAAATCTGTCAACGCAGCCATTCAGATCCCAGACTACATAAAAAGACTAAACAAATACAACTCAAGACGAAACACTGCATCAAAATGCATACAACCATTTGCAAAAACCAACACACATAAAATTTGTTTTGTTTTGTTTTGTTAAGGGCCATTCACGAATGTAATCATTACCACCAGAAATTACCAATAGAGAAACCATTCAACAGAGCACTAAATACGATTCAGATAGCCGATACATTTATTTAATGTTTGGTTCATGAAGGATTTGTGTATTTTGATGTGATGGATCCATGTGCATCTGTTATATTGTTATGAACCTTGATAACTGCAGTCTCCAGAAAATTTACAAACTGAAATCGGGCTTTTATAAAATCTTTTCTGTAGAAATGGGAATAAATATCAATTAAAATGAAAGATGAGTGGATGCAAGGAAGGATACAAAAGAGCAGAAATTGGCAACTTTAAAGAAAAAAGCATCATTTTGACAAAATATTTATCACACGATTAAACAAATTATTATAAAGTGCAAAATAAATTGTACCTCCATGAATTTAGTCTTATATTTCAATCCCCTCTTTTCAAAGCGCTTGACAAATCCATAAAGTTCCTCCTTGGACACCGCTGATAAGTTGACACTACTTTCCTCCATTTCACTCTCAGCATCAGATGGCACATAATAATTGTGTGACATGTGCAGAGATGGGAAAAATGTGCTTTCACTTGCCATGGAACTTATAGAGGATGTTCGAGACCGATTACCTCGAGGTGTTTCATCTCCTCTCACAGAGCTGATATCAGATGCAGTCTGGACAAAAGTAAATAAAATTCATTGATTGTACCATATTTGAATTTTCAAAAAAATACTTAGTGGAGTTAAGGGACTAATTTAAACATCACAGACTCATACTTTGAAGCTCCCACAATATGAAAGCAATCATAAATAATATATAAAGAAGAATGTTTAAAATGAATAAAAATGCACAAATCTTCAATTACAATACAGTAAGTGGTGACATGCCGACTTATTTGACTTGTTTTTGTTGCATATATATACAGTATAATTTGACAAGGTTTAATATAATATAATTTGACAAGGTTTACATTGTGGCGATATAATTTTGTTTTTTATAAAAGACAATTTCTCAACTCAAAAAGTTGTACAAAAATGTTCTTAATTCAATCTTCTGACCTCATAATGAGAAGATTCAGGACCCTCTGATAAGGGGATGTCAACCAGCTGACCAGTGGGAACATTTGAGGGTGATGCCGTACAAGTCGCAGCATTATTTTCATTTTGTCCATTTTGTACACTATCTTTCTGAGGAGTGCTCTCTGCCATGGGCTTGCCAATTGAATCTGAAGAAACATTTTTATCTTCTCCATCGTCAAGCTGTAGATTCAGAGAAAGGTAATGTAAAAGTAGTTTAATTTGATATAAATCCTTGACACAGTAGAGATAAATGTTAACAACATATACACATATATTTAATGGAATTATTATTAGCAAGTAGTTTTACGGCACTTGTGATATTTTTAGGTCATTTCATTACCAGTAAAAAGGAAATTGATAGGGGGAACGTTGCAGATATAGAGTAAAAAGCATCAAAGAAAAAGTAAGTGAAGGGAGACTTGGTTCAAACAGGGAACAGATGATTCAACAACTAATCCATCAATGTGCCCATTTTGATCATTGCCTAAAAGTCGCATCCAGGCTCAGGCAAAGGATCCTGCTATGAAGGATACACTGACATTCTTACAAAGCACAATATATTAAAAACTAATGGCAGTATCACATAAGAGAGATGCTTTACAAAGGAAAATAAAAAAATAAAAGGAACTATACATTTGACTGCCTCCCTCCCAGCTAAGGACCTCTGCCGGGACCAGGAGAAAACACTGAGCAATTTCAATCTAAAACAAAGAAATCAACGTGGAAAAGGAAAACATATGGGGAAAGGAGACACAGACCTCCTGCCCACCATGGGAATCTTATCAATAACACATGGCTATTATCAAACTATGGAGAAACTGATGAGAGAAAGATGACATAGGAGATTGGGTGGGTACGAACAATTGTTTTTCTCAAAGTAACAGAACATAATCACAAAACACTAAAGACAAGTAATATGAAGTCAGTTATATTTATTGGGTGGTAGTGGGATGAGCGAGGTTGTTTTGTTAACTTACAAAATTTTCAGTCTATGGATGCGATTGTAATATAGCTAGTGCTAGAGAGGGTGGAAAAGAATGGAGAGGAACAGGTAATTATGCTTGATTTATATAACTACCACTACTCCTTAGGAATACGTGTCTTGCGGCACAGTAAATCCTGATCAAAGTTACACAAAACACAATAGAAATACAGGCCAAAAACACGTTTTTTTTTTCTAAATAGGAAAACGAGTAAGTTTTCATCACAAACACTGTTATTTATAAATGGATATGTATAGTTTTGTGGATACATATACCAGTTTTGAAATCTGCTAATGTTAGATGCCAAATTAACTCGCCGTTTCTAAGTATAACCGGATTCTCCCACCTTTGATATTGTATTTTTGGTTCTAATTATAATTCGAGATGGCTGAAATTAAACCAGTGCATCTCAATCTCATCTATTGAATAATGGCGACTTTGACCAGGTTCTTGTGCCGCCTCATTAAAGTGTTCTTTTAAAATATAATGAAAGGAAAGTGAAAGTGACGCTGACGTCAGATAGAGTTAGAGAAATCTAGAGTTTGCATGACAGTCGCGAATCCAGTCTAGAATCATATAAACACGTAAAAGTGCAGTGTAGTGGAATTAAATACCAACACCGCTCATGGTTCTTTCGTCACAGTCACACTTTCCCCATTCGGTGTGAAAGTTAAAAACGGTTGGGTCTCAGTCACTCGGCTAAAAAGTCAAGAGTGAAGCATAAGCGAAAGAAGAGAGTACAGCTCACGACACACGGTGAAGAACCTTGTTATTCGTTCTTCATTCATTCGTTGTTATTGTTTTGAGTTGATTGACTGTCTGACATACTTTTGAGGAGATAGCAGAAACGGCAGCTTTTGACTGCGCAACTCCTTGTTCCAATTTCTTCTTTAGGTTCTTGAACATCTTCTCACACTTCGTCAGGTCTCCAGATCCACAACATGAGACCTTCTCTTAGGAAGTGGAACGTAACACACTACCTCCTGTCACAAGCACACTTTTGTCAGTGTGTTGACATCCTGGACAGGGTTGCCAGATTATTTTTCAACAAAATGCCAGTGGAAGACTCAAAAAATGCCAAAACACTCCAAAAAATGCCAAAGTCTGTTGACTCCCATCCCCACTAAGAAAACTACTCACTTTTGATAGACAATTTACTATCATATCCTGGTGGCTTGCGTGTTTTCTTTTCTTTTTTTTTTTTTTTTTTTTGAATTATACTTAATTTCCTGTTGGGGTAATTTTTTACCTACTGACTACTAAGTGGAGTGCTAAACCACTACACCACGGTTGAGAAAAGGTGTCATTTGAAGTATAATATACAAGAAAAGAAAATGCCAAATGAAAATGCCAAATGCCAAATGATTTTTCTAATGCCAAACGGTTTTCAAAAATGCCAGATTTTTGGAATCTGGCATTTAAAATGCCAAACTGGCAACCCTGATCCTGGATGCCTTGCATTGAGAGTTGAGAATGTTTACTTGACACGTCTTTCGGATTCTGTAAAAGTTGGATTGGAAGTGATTCCTCGTAATCTAGAAGGTAAACAGATAAGTTTTCGAACGGTCACCATTAACGAACAACATTTATTTGTGACCCCACCCCTCAAAACGGTATTATGTCCGGGTGGTTAAGGTGCTGAAATTTGAATTTACAGCCAAAATTATCAGGAATGCGATTGAGTTAATATGTTTTATTAAGGAGACGGAATACTGTATTTTAGAGTGCTAAAAATCAAGAATTCATAATTTTGATCAGTTCAACTCGTTTAATTCTATGGTTCAACTATAATTTGACATAATTTTAGCATCTGGTTAATCCAGTTTTAAAGCAATGGGTCACATTTTCAGTTTATTATGCTAGTTTTTCATAATTATTCTTATCATTCAAACTACAACTCAATAACTGTAAAAATGGACAAAAAATATCGTCATTAAATTTTCAAATAATGCTACGAGAAGCTGGTGGCTCTAACAAGTTTTGGACAAAAATTAATTTAAAAAGCTATTTGTATTTTTCTTCTTTTTGAATGTAATTAATATTGATTTTTGTGAAATACATGACAACACCACCGTGCTTACATTTACATCATACACCATCAGCAGTAACCATGGTTACTAATATCCGCCATTTGTATTTAAAATAAGATATATTTAAAGTATTCGTGTTAAATTCCAAATAAAAGATGTCCCCATTATATTTAGCTTTAAGAGTGCTTTGGATAACGAATATTTTGTTTATGATGGATAACTCTAAACCATATTTTGTAAATAAATTCATTACGTATAAATATTTAGATATGTTTATTAAAAAATATATTTGCATATTTTTATCAGTTTAAATCAATTTTTTTTTATCACTTGGGGACAAAAAGGACCAATTTGTCTACAATGTGGTATTATATAACAGACGTTGTATTTGTAATCAAACAACGGTGTCAATACAACGTTCTGAAATCAATTATAGTTATTGGCTTTTAAAATATTCTACCTACTTTGTAAACATTAGAAAGTATCCTGGGTGGGATTTTTAAATGAAGTCAAAATAGGCCCATCTGTGGACTACTCAAGGAATTTCTGTTCCCTATTTGAACCAATAGCTCAGTTGGTAGAACACTCACTTCACACGCAAAAGGGACCAAGATTGACCTCCCCCCCCCCCCCCCCGGCCCACCCAATCGTGATTGGGTCGCTGGGTCTGTTGAATTTGGTGGAAAGTACTTTGCGATAGACTAGCGCCATATCCAAAGAGTAGCAGACAATTGCTATTGTTCGCCACACGCTATAGAAACAGAGATAAACTCCGGCTCCATGGGCCCAATGGCTCTTAATGACTACTTATTTGAACCAGTCCTCTTTGTCTTTGGCGATTGTAACTTTTGATCTCCAGCTGCTCCTCTGTAATATTCTTTTTTACTGGCTCTGAAATAACCTAGGTGTTGCAAGCGCCGTAAAAGACCTAAAATAAAAAAAAAATAAAAAATAAATAAATAAATAAATAAATAAATAATAATAATAATAATAATAATAATAATAATAATAATAATAATAATAATAATAATAATAATAATAATAATAATAATAATAATAATAATAATAATAAAAACTATCTCGGTTAGGCCATCCATGATGTTCCACAATCGACTCCTCTCAATGACTCCTTCAGTTGCTTCCACGTGCATCCACCCACGGCTTGGCTTGACCTCATTGACCTCACTGACCGGATCATCAGGTCGTGTCACAGATTACACAGGACTAGTAGTCTGTGGGTCATGTAATCATGAGGGCCGTGGTCATAGCCCTACTATAATACTCTTTTTATAAGACTCTTTTAGTACGCCATGGCCGTGGTTCGATATCGAAATCAGACAGCAGATCTTTTTTTTTTCTTCTAATTTACCGAAGGCAAGATTATGAACCCCCATTTTGATATCGAATATCCATTTTCGGCGTTGTATGATAGTATGGGCACCTAGATCCAGTTTTAAAACAAATTCTTCTCTGTAGAGGCTAGGGAGGGAGACCAAGATTTTGTCTTCCCGGTGTAAAACCGTATTATCGTTGATGGAACTGTTTCATTATGTTGAAGAGGCGAGTTTTTTTTTCTTCTTCCTATTTATCCATTTCTTGTTTGGTTTTGTCGCTGTTCTTGTTTTTTTTTTTTTTTTTTTTTTTCGCTTAAAAAAAAAGGCTTTGTAACAATATTACCCTGCCCCTCCCCCTCAAAAGTAAACGAATTATTGAAACTAAGAGAAAATGAAAACTAAAAGACAAAACAAACAAAAACACAAAACAAAAAACAAAAACACACACAAAAAAAAACGAAAAAACAAAAACAAAACAAAAACCAAACAAAAAAACAACAAACAAAATAAAAAACCTAAACAAAAAACAACAAAAACAAACAAACAAAAAAAAAACAACAAACAAACAAAAAATATTAAAAGGAAAGAAAACGAATATAAAAATAAGGTCTATGTCAGACTGCTGATAACTTGCAATCTCTCTTCTGTCTATTTTTTTTTTGGGGGGGGGGGGGGTTGGGGGTGCATGAAAATACTAGTATGTCAAAGCTTTAGAAAATAACCCCCCCCCCCCCCCCAAAAAAAAAAAAAAAACAAAAAAAAAAAACAAGATTAGCAAGATTTTGGTCTCCCTATTTTAATAGCAGAACATGTAGCGGAGTGAATCAGAGATAATAAAATTTATTGTTGTTCGGTCTCTGTTGCATATTAGTTTTCCTCTAGGCCTAACTAATAACTAGTAAATATCAACTTCATCTGACTTCTTAATGAAGGGTCAGTGTTCATGCGCAATATCATGAAAATCCGGGTTACATCGTTACCTGTAAAACATGGATGCCGAAACAGTTCGCTTCCTCATCCAGTCCATTTCATGACGGATTCCAGTGACACCGAAGTTAACTCAAATTAAATGGCGTCCAATTGGTCCCTACTTATTTCGCTGTGAATATAATCATAATAATTTAGGTTTAATTTGTGATCTCTATGATTTCGCACCACAAAGCTAAAGGTAAACCAAAGAATCTGACTTCACGAACAATCAGCAAAATGCAGAGCTGCGAAGGAAGTTGAAAGTGAAAATGAAAGTGCAATGATATATGATTAGAAAAAAAGAAGTAGCTGATTAATATTTTAGTAAAATTATCGAATAAAGGAAAAGAAACAGCCCCAAATGATCCATTAACAAGATTTATCATATCTCTCGGGAAGCATTCTGAATTTAAATCTTGAAATCAAACAAGGGCGACGTTGTCCTTTGTTGACAGTTTTTCTGTCTGCAGGCCTTGAACTTGAATGGTCCACTGTGTCTTCAGCAAGACCTCTCACTGCACGTTTTAAGTGCCGATGTTGTTGGTATAAATATTGAGTTGCAATATCACAACAACTGAATTAACCTTCC
Organism: Berghia stephanieae; assembly: GCF_034508935.2. Classification (NCBI taxonomy): domain Eukaryota; kingdom Metazoa; phylum Mollusca; class Gastropoda; order Nudibranchia; family Aeolidiidae; genus Berghia; species Berghia stephanieae. The sequence goes on along the minus strand of NC_088361.1, from coordinate 106,196,609 downwards.
TTTAAATCATTTCACGGATCCTAGTATTTTCTATTGATTTGTCAGAGTCAGGAGTGCTCAATCAATTACCTTGCTGAAAATTTTGATCTGCCATCATGAGTTCCCAATCTCAGTCAGCTGTTGGAAGACGGCGTAGCAATATTCGCCAGTACTCAGTAGAAGACCAAGCTCTGAACATGATTTCTAAAGAGGTAACTAAAAAAAAAAAAGAAACTGAAATACAGCTCAATTCAACATGAATGATGTAATAATAAATAATAACTGTTATGAATGCACCAATACTAATAACATTTTCAAACTCTGAACACATTGACATTACTATTACTTTGACATACATATAATCATTCAATCAATTGGATGGGGGTCTTAAATATTTGTTAGCACCTTATTTTCTTCTCTGCGACAAACAGTTCCAGAGTAAATGATATTTTTCTGTTGAAAAGTTTTTGTCAGTTTTACAGTAGGCAGTTTAGTGAGCAGCAGCAGTAGTAGTCAAATTGTGACCCAACTCGCCCATAGGAAAGTTGTGACTGGAAATTGCCGTTCGCGTTTTGGGAGGTTCAATTAAAGATGCATAACTTCGTTATAAAGAGGAATGTCGCAGATATTTTTGTATCATTGTTTTCGTCTTTCAATTTCCTTTTAAATGGTGCCAATTAAGTAAAAATCCATTAATAATTCCAGAAGTTATATGAAGTTAAAATTTGGCAATTTTCAATTGCATTTATATTTTTATTTACCGCATGTGTTTTTAAAATAAAAACGCTTGTTTTTAGAATAATATCTAAACTTTATTCATGCCAAATTTCAGGGCTCTATATCTATGCGCAGACACTTTTTAACTCTGCGCCGAAATGCCATGTTTTCATTATCTTCTCATCATGGATGCCCGACGATATCGATATTCATATCGTTATTTTAAATTTAGTCCATAATATTTTCAGTGCTATTATTTACTATGTTTTTATTTTGAATACATACTTTCCAACTTTATTTATGGGCATTTTATCGTTTTTGTTTTAAAAGTTCGTATATTTCTTCTCTTTGGGAAATCCGATAATAATATCGATATTTTAAAAATACCAATTGCTTTAATTTTATTTTATTTTGCCATCATGTCATCAAGTTTTTCCCATATTTAGATATGTTTGTTATCATTTGTATCCATATTCTAAAGGCCTTAGCCTTAATAATCATTATGGTAAGAAGTTCTATTAGTTATAAATTTTGACACCCCCACACATTGAGAGAGAAGGGAGGGGGGAGTGGGGGGGAATAACATGATATTAATTGTCAGTTCAAATGATGTAATAGCAATAAACCCAAAGTGGTTCAGCATAATTTTTTAAATTATTAAAAGCAGGGCTGAGAATATTCCGCCTAAAGGCGGATTTCCGCCTAAATGGTAGTTTATCTCCGCCCATCCCATCACATTTCCTCCTTTTTCAAATTTGCCGTGTCAAACATTTTCCTCAAAACCACAAAATCACCCTTATGTCTTATGTCATATTTTGACACCTGTGCTCAGTCTTGTGAAATTTGGTGACAGTCCCGTTTTTATGACGTTGGGCCAACCAGTATGGCACCAGATGTCACAATTGACACAGAAGACCAGTAGTGTTCTTTGGTAAGTTAGTTGATGGTTGAAGGGGAAGGGGAGGGACAAATGGGTCTGGATTTGTTTCTCTGTTGTAGGTACCTATTGCCTTTTTAATCTCTCTCTCTCTCTCTCTCTCTCTCTCTCTCTCTCTCTCTCTCTCTCTCTCTCTCTCTCTCTCTCTCTCTTCTCCCCCCCCCTCCCTTTTCCTTTCTATTTCTCGTTTCCTTTTTTCCCCCTTTTTTGATATAGAATTCAAAATGTTATATTGGCAGAGAATACTCTCCCCCCCCCTCTCTCTCTCTCTCTCTCTCTCTCTCTCTCTCTCTCTCTCTCTCTCTCTCTCTCTCTCTCTTCCCCCCCCCCCTCCCTTTTCCTTTCTATTTCTCGTTTCCTTTTTTCCCCCTTTTTTGCCTTTTTTGATATAGAATTCAAAATGTTATATTGGCAGAGAATACTCTCCCCCCCCCCCCCCCCCTCTCTCTCTCTCTCTCTCTCTCTCTCTCTCTCTCTCTCTCTCTCTCTCTCTCTCTCTTTCTTTCTTTCGCAACCAAGCATTCAATCATCTGGTATATAGAGATCATATATTAGAATAAAGCAACGGTGATTGGCTTATTTTAATCTTTTTTCTTTATGCCTTTGGCAATTTGAGAGATTCTTGGGTTGTATTTATATGCTGAATAACTACTAGGTTTCGGTAACAAAGATATTGTAGCCTGCTTTATAAAGTAAAAATCAAAACAAAACAATACTTTCTGGCCTTTTATTTGAATAACATTGTAGGCCTTTAACATGTGGAAAGGACAAATTCATTAAATGTTTACAAAAAGTAAATTTATATCTAATGATAAGAATGGATTTATACGAGTAAATGTAATATATTACATAATACTAATACAAAACTATGTTCCTGTTATTTTTACACGTTGCTTGTGTTTGATCGATAGACCGAGAAATTTTTCTCCTTTTTGACACATTGCTATTATTATTATCATCACTGAATAAAAAAAACACTCACCAAAACCACTACATCAACATCTCTACCGCCACTATTATTACAATCACCACCACATCATCATCCCTACCACCACTACTACTACAGCTACCACCACATCAGCAACCCTACTACCACTACTACAACCACCACCATATCATCATCCCCACCACCACTACTACTTCAACCACCATCACATCATCTCTAAGACCATTAATGGGAAATTCCACGAAAATGTCAACCGAAGGGGTGTTTTACAAATCCTTAAGAACATATTAAAATTTGGTACTAATTTGTTGGAAAATCATTCAGGATTATGAATATAAGGATATTTCTTGCATATTTGTGGTACAGGATGCTTATTGTAGCTTTATGTAAGGGTATCCCCTATTTGAAGAACGAAAAGAATATTTGCTCAATATTATAAATCTTGCAAGTGCTACAAATTATAGCCACCTTTGCTGTTGTTTATTGATATTAAAACAATTATAAGTATCAGGAACCTATATAAACATTGAAATTTACGATTTTAATGAAATGTTGTCCTCATCGGTCGTTTTAATGACCTTGGGAAATTGTATGTCAGTCCGTTACCATTAAAACAGTATTTTTTCATCTACGAAAGATGTGATTGTTGTACAGACTCACTATTTCAGATTTTCTGTTCTTACATGAATGGCTTTAGCACTGTAAATTATCTTTTCAAGAAATTTATCATTTAAGGTACTTTTGTTGGGTAACGGACTGACATTTTTTAGGGTAACTGACTGACAGTAACTGACTGACTAATTCTATTTTAATTCAAAAACAATATATAAAAGTTATTTTTTAAGTCTCAAGAGTAATGTCCACTCCAATGTGTTTCAACTGATCAAACAGCCATTTTATAAACATTTGGATCATAAAATTTCAAACACTGGCCTTCAGCATCAAGCCTGCTATTTTGCAATAGGTAAGTTGAATCTTTTAAAGCTTGTGAATCTTTTGATCACTTGAAGATTTTTGCTATGTTTGAATTGAGGGAAAAACACTGTTTATTGTTCTATAATGTCCTTATGACAATGGAGCCAGTAGTAGTCTTCTGTTAAAGGGGCAAGAAGCCCTGGGAGAAAAAAAAAAGAAATCAAACATTTAAATTAATGTGAAAAACTTTTGAGTCACTGAGGCTTTAAATGTTGTGGGTCAGCAAGCTGTTTAGCTGTGTTTAATGTCATATTCTAGTTGTTACAAAGTAATGTGATACAAGTTAGAAATGAGTTTTATTTTCTTAGTTTTGCTGTATTATTTTAAGAAAACAAGATTTGCTTTTTATTTTTATTCCGATTTGACTTTCATAGCTTATGATGTAATTTCGATCAATTTTCATTATTCACAGGTTCAAGATGCCTACTCTATCCATGGTTCAAATTATCAAGAAAGACTGAAAACTGATGGGCATTACATTGTTTAGGAAAAAGATAGGCAACAAAAGCAGGAGTCTCAAAGAAAACTTGAAAGTGATTGTAAAGGACGCTTAAAAGAAATAACGGGATTTTTCAAGCAAAATGAAAAAAAAAAAGAGAAAAGCCGATCAATCTACAACTCCAAAAGAAAGTAAACCAAGCACACCTAAATCCACATCTGCCTCACATTTCAGCACAGGAAAGTAAAATACTGAATTCAACTTTGAGGGTCTACAATCCTCCCAAAAAATTAAAAACATATTAAACTATGCCTGTACTGCAATACATCAACCAATGGTTTTTGAAATATTTTAATCATGGAAATGGGCTTTCAAGATGAAATAAAATAATTTGATCGACAATTACTATTTGGACAAGAAGTACTCTTGGCGAGCACCAAGGGAAAAAGATTTCATAATTGTGAATTGTGAGAGATGAAAAAAGAGAAAGGACGAAAATTCAGAAAAGTTTCCTGTAAAAACCCTGAAAAAGAGGTTGTCGATTGTTAGTGAATTTCATCCAGGAATCAAAATTGGCTTGAGTTTATTTTGCTCCCTCAGAACCTCAGAATGTACTTCTAAGAGAAATCCCACAATCTGCATAGGAAAATTGTAACAATCAAGGATAAAATGGTCCAAATGAAATTTTTGAAGATCTTTCTCAGATCTTATAACTGGCTTTCTGGTCAAGTGCAGATGAGGAAGAGATTGACTGCCAATACTATCGACCAGTTTGCAGTGACGGTCATGGCCTATTGACAATTCCTAAGCTTGAGGAATCAAGATGAAATACAGAATAGAAATTAAGCTTCAAAAATAAGTACCAAAAGAATGTTAAAACTTCCCCAGTCCTTTCTTATCTACCTTTTTTTTCTTTTGATAATTTAATTTCGTAGTTGAAATAAAGTTCCCGTTTGGCTGTGACAGAATAGATTTCAACTCCACGAATCATTATTTCATTATTTAATTTTTTCAAAAGCAAAGTTGGGATTGAGGTAATCAGATGTCACCCATCGAGTTACTCATCATGCCCAATGTAGCTTGACATCCATATAAGGAAGAGTATTGGTTTGATCAATCACACTGGGTATTCAGTGTTGCTCATAATTACATGATTTGTTCTTTGCTCTGGATTTTATGTAGTAACCGTTATTCTGAGTAATAAAATTCAGAGGTGTCAGTCCGTTACCATCCATTTGTCAGTCCGTTACCGACACTTTTTCAAAGACTGCAGATTCAAATTTTGGACAATCTTTTAAATATTGCTAGTGGGTTGTAGAACAACATCTCGTGGTTACTATAAAATAACTTATTTGTTACTGGAAGGTTTAACTTCAGAAAGTTTGATCCATCTACATATAAAATTGAAAAAGATGGATTTTCTGATGTCAGTCTGTTACCAACATTATAATATCAAAAAAATTCAAGTTGATAAAGATTCAACTTTATCCTTTTGATATATCATAAGGGCGGACATGATACACGTCGATGGAAAATATTAGCTCCATACAATAAATACATTGCATTTCAGAGCACGAAATGTATGCATTTTTGGTCTGATTTGTCAGTCCGTTACCCGTGGAATTTCCCTACTACTACAATCACCACCACTTCATCATCCCTACCACCACCACTACCACATCACCCCTACCACCACCACACCATCATCCCTAGCACCACTACCATCACATTATCTACTACTACAACCACCACCACATCATCAACCCTACTACCACTACTTCAACCACCACCACATCATCATCCCTACCACTACTAATATTACCACCACCATCACACCATCATCCCTACCACCACTACTACTGCAACCACCACCACACCATCATCACTACCACCTCTACTGCTACAACCACCACCACATTATCAACCCTACTACCACTACTACAACCACCACCTCATCATCATCCCTACCACCACAACATCATCCCTACCACCACATCACCATTCCTACCACAGCTACCACAACCACCACCACCACACAATCATCCATACGACCACTACTACTACAATCACTACCACATCATCCCTACCACCGCTATTACTACAACCACCACCACATCATCGTCCCTACTACAACCACCAAATGTTGTAATTACACTTTCAACTTTTGAAATTCCACCCGAGTTGTATCAGAAATTGCTGAGATAAATCTTGGATCGCATGAATCTCAGTAATTTTTAGTGAAATTCAAATTTATAGGTTATGGTCGCATGGATGGATGAAAAATTTCCTCCTTTTTAGTGACCAGTCATTCTCACCCCTGAAAAGCCAGAACTTTCCATCTAATTAAAATAGGGAATCTGTTTCAATTTATTTGAACTTTTTCAATCTACCATTTTATTTATATGCAATTAAATTGCCATAGGTAAAAATAAACTCATTATGTCATTACGCAACATGTTTATATCTTTTCATTTAAATACTCTCAAACCCTTTTTTATTCTCTATGTATTAAATCAAAGAGGGGAATTATTTGCAATTGTTTCAGTGAGATATTGGGGATAATTCCAGAAGTGATGTAGCAAATTGTTTCTCACGTCTAGCCGAGTTTTTGATTATATAACATTTGGACATATTATGTAATAGTGTGTTAATTTGAAATGTTTATCTTCCTCTTTATTAATGTAAATGCACTGTCCTCGATAAGACGAATATTTTAGTATACAATATATGATAAGAATTCCATATTGACTGTTTTAACCATTTTTTATTAACATCACGCGATTTTGGTCACAACTTTGCAATGGTAATTTTGGGGTAAAAATCGGTCTGAAATTTCAGACTTTGAACTGCCGTAACTACATTCTAATCAAGATAGAAACAAAATTCAAACTGTTTTGTGATCTGTGTTGCCAGCTCTTTCATATGACATTGGTTTCAAGTGTGTGAGTTACATTTAGAATTTCTATTAAACTCCCTATTTACAGTGAGGAGAGAATCCAATAATGTTGGTTTGAGTTAAAAAGTTTGCGGGAGAAATTCTGTCAGCTCCTCGGGTAGCATCTTTTTCAATTAGTATTTTCACAGTGAATCTTTTGCCAGGCGTTTATTTATTCAATTTGTCAATATATAGTAGCATTTTTAAAACGAAGTGGCAATTCGGACCCGAGTCTGAATTGCTTCCCATGGCAATTCGGATTCCTGCCACAATGTGCCTTCGCAATCACAGGAAGTGTCGGAAGTGGAAGCTGGGTCGAAAGTGAAGCGTGGTAGGGTGGGGGGAAGCTGCTCGTTCTCAGTTGTCAGTTATCAGTTGGTAGGAGGGCGAGTGAGCGAGCAAATCACGTTTTAGAACTCCCGAAGATGACTATACCTTTAATTATTCCCCTTTGTCTTACTTTTTAATTGTAATTCTAGAACTTTTTACTATCTAATTTCTCCCTTTTTTTTTGGCGCTGATATGAAATAAATGTGTTGCAAGCGCCTTAAAAACAAAACAAATCTAAATATTCGTGGTCTTTGGGAGATTACAATTGTAGTCACTATTGTTAACATTAACAATCAATTCGCCCTGCATAGATAAAAGAGTGTCTTTGTGTAATGATTGGAAGATTTATTTGATTTGCCATGAGCATGTTGCAAAAGATACATGCATGACAAATCTACATTATATATTTTGCCATTTGCGGCCGCGAAAAAGTGCGGGGAAAGGAGAATAATATGACTTTGGGCATTGAGCGTTTTATTTAAAAGGCAGTATGGGTTGGGCTTTGACAACAGGCGATATCTTAATTCTTTTTTAATTTAAGAAATATGCTGTTTTATTTCTAAATATAAAAATAGGTGATTCTTGACAGCAAACCATGCAATAGATCCCTGCCACTGGGGTACTAATATAGTTTAATACTAATATTATTAGATAATACTGGACCAGGTGCCTATTAATAAAATAAGCACTGGTTGAATACGGAGAGAAAATGATCAACTGGTAATGGGATTTGGGGGTAACCCACAAACGACCGAGGCCTGGCGCAGGGGAGAACATGGTGGTACGAGATCAAAGGGAAAAATCCGCCGGCTCTTGGGTTGTGGAAATGGTGGTTGGGGAAGGGGGGGGGGGGAGTGTGTGTGTGTGTGTGTGTGTGATTATTCTGTTTTTAATGACTTAGAGATACTCATAGTGTGTGTGTGTTATAATGACTTAGAGATATCATGGTGTGTGTGTTAGGAAGACCAATAGGTTTCTATAACTGCAAACGGAATAGTATGAGAGTTTCACTATTTATACTAATGATAAGTTCATCATTCGGGCGCATTGCATTGCAGTATTCTGAATCGAAGAGTATCGGAGACTATTCAGACTCGACCCTGGTTAGCCACGGAGTTCTATTTAGTTTAGACTGAGTCCGAATTGTCACAGGAAGCGATTCAGACTCAGGGTCGATGCCATGGGCATAACCGGTCCGATTGCCACGGAAGCATTCAGACTCGGTCAATTGCACGGACAATTCAGACTCGGGTCTGAATGGCCTTTTCTCTAGAACAATCCTTTTAACATTAGTCATTAGTGAAAATAAAAAATTCCCTGATATGACTATTGTTTTTTGGTTCTCCATCGCCATTTTCTCCGAAAGGTAGTGCAAAGCAATCCTAGTTTTTTTTTTTTTTTTCTATTAGGGTTAGCTTGCAGTTGGAGGATTTTTTTTTTCTGTTAGGGTTAGTTATAGGTCCTTGGGTGTTTGTTTTTCCTATCAGTTAGGTTATTAAGGCTATATCATCATTGCCTTTTCACTGGTCGAGTATAGCACAGCAACGTTTCATCTTCTTTCGCATTTTACTCATTCAGGTACCATTCTGTTATCACTTTTTATTCTCTCCATGTTCTCGTGGCCTTCCTTGATTTGCCTGAGGTTCCAGTCAATATTCTTGTATATATGCAGCCGTACTAGGTTATATTTTTTCTTAGGGTTATTTAAAGAAATACTCAGGTTGTTTCCCTTAGCACGAGGAGGTTACAGAGGGCCTCCCAAATTTCCATCACACTCCTTTCATCATTTTATGTTTGAGATAATTTTCCAATATCTGCATCCATTCAATTGCAACACCTTCGTCCACAACATGGCATCTTCAATACACCCATTGAAATTTCTTAAGTAGTAACGTAATAGCATCAGCATCATCACCTCTTATCATCAATGCCATCACCGCCACCATCACCACAAGATCATTAGTACTACCTTTTAATATTAATGCTACCACCACCACTATCAACACAACAATATCAATGCTAATAACAGCCATCAATGCAACCACATCATCATTCCTACCATTACAGACAGTAGTATCATCTCTACCATCACCATCACTATAGCATCCTCTTGATTAACGGCATTATTACATTAACACCATTGCCCCCAGCGTTGCCATCATCACCATCATCCCACGATTACAAAATTATGTTGGCAGCAAAACAAATTGCAGCATCCATCATATCCCAACTGGCATTTGTATCCTTTCTAATTTTAACGTTTGCATAAATTTTTTTTTTAGGCAGAAGCAAGGCTTGCTGCTAAAAGAGCAGCAAGAGCAGAAGCAAGAGAAATAAGGATGAAAGAAATGGAAAAGCAACACAAAAATGTAAGTTTTTATAGGATATTCATATGTTGATATACTTCTTGCTCCAGAGCTTGTTCCATTGTGATCTTATCTTATCTTGTCTGATGGACATTCGTGGGGGCAGCCATTTTGAACTGCCATAACTTTGTCAAAATTTGATAAATTAAAATTTTCAACTTTTGGTTTAAAGTGTACATGTGTAAGTTCAACTGAGTCAAATATGACATCACATGAAAAAGAAATGAAGTCAGTAGGACATTTGTCCCATTACTTTTTCACCCACCCTCATAAATGAGTGACACTAAAAGTACTTGAGAAGATTTGGACTATTATATGAAGCGATTGGGGGGGATAAATACATGCAGAACATGAAATACTTAGGCAAATATTGAAATTACCCTCAACTTAGAAAATAGATATTATGAATGCACAAGGTTTTTAAGATGCTGATTAATTATGTTAATTATGGTATTTATATTTATATATTTGACTTTATTCACTTTTATTTTTCAGTCTGAGGAAAAGTCTGATAAGATTTATGAGCTGACAAACGAGCATGCTGCTGCGAAAGTGAGTTGTTAGAGTTAAGAGTACTTTCAATATATTTTCTTTAAATATTGACTATTGTTTCAATTATTGTTTGAGATATTTGGCGAGCCACTTGGTTGTATTTGTAAGATTTGACAGAAGAGGACGTTGGAAAAATTGGAAAGATTTTGATTTCTTTAGTTTCTCTTGGTCAAACAATGAAAACAGTATTTAAAAAAAAAACAACAAAAACTCCCCCCCCCAAAAAAAACCAAACAAACAAAACAACAACAAAAACTGAGGGTCTTCTTACCTAAAGCATTGAATTATTATTATTTTTTAAAGTGTTTAAAAAGTGTGGGCAAAGTATCTAATGCTATTCTATATTGCTAGAATGACATTTTTTGGATTAAATTTCATTATTTAATTCAGAGGAACTGATTTAAACAAAACCCTTCCAAAGTTTTTCAAAATATCAGCAATAGTGTTTTTTGGTGTCATATGCTACTCAAGCTACCTTTTAGCACAATTATATTGTTTGATGTAATCCCAGAATTAAAATTGGAATTAAAATGTTAAGACTTTTCTTTATTTACATGCTTCCTCTGTTTAAAACATATTTTCTATTTAGATTAGTTTATTTTATGTGTGGAGTTGTTTGTTTAAAAAAAATAAAATCCAAGTCTTTTTATTTTCTTTAGCAGTAACAGAAAAATAATGAAGTTTAAAATATTGGTGTGAGCGGGTGTCTGAATTTAATATTTGAATCACTCTTTTGAAGTTGCATTTTTCTGATGTCCATTTATTTGTTGACATTCAATTTCAATAGATGGAAAATATTTCTTTACCTGTAAATTTTATTCGCCTTTAGATGATCAAAACATTTCATAGCTGCCAACCGTTCCGTTAAAAACGGATTTGTTCCGTATTTGACTTCCTGAGTCCGTAAGTCCTTATTTTTAGCTTAAAATCCGTATTTTGTAATTTTTGACTCATTTGTGGTAAAAAAAGGCATGTGAGCCTAATGAATTATTATTATTGATCCATTATTATTACTATTATTACTACTATTATTGTTATTATTATTATCATTATTATTGGTGTCCAGTGAGAGCATAATCTCCATTTGTGTAGCTCTTTTATTTGAATTATGCCTCTATCATAAATGATTTTCAACAATTAAAAAAGTTCCATTCGTTTATATGACGCCTGTATTTTACTCAAACCTTTCATAATGTATTGGAGATTTGCATAGAATAAGGATGTTAGCCTCGATATACTTTGAATATTCTAAGACAGTATTGATACTTTCACTATTTGTTACAAATATTATTTTAATTAAGAATAAAATTAAATCCACCTCTTTGATTGGAAGGTATTCAATCAGAAAATCAATTGCTTATATTGATTAAGCATGACAATGATTATTTCCCTTTATTAATTTATGAAATATATAAATTTAATCCCTTTAAAAAACATCTTCATCTGATTTTAATTATTTTTTTTTCAAGCAAGCTTTTGTAACGATTTAGGTTCAAGAAAAATAAGTATACTCCATTTTTAGGTGTGTTTATCTTGTCAAAGTAAAGAAGTAGGAATTCTCTAATATTTAGAGGTGCATTTTACTATAACTACTATTATAGTATACTACTTAAAGACCATTATGTTGCATGAAAGAAAACATATATGCAATCGTCTACTTTTTATCTGAACTCACCTAATTATTACCCCAAAACGTCCTCTAAAGTGATGTACCAGGTTGGCAGTTATGCATTTCTATTCATCTTAAGTTATTTCATTTATTTTACAATTGTGCTTCTTGTGTATTGGTCCATATTAAAGTTGAGGCAGTTGAATTCTTTCTTTATATTGTCTGTTCTGAAATTTTGATCTCATTGTGGAAAGTGTCATTTTAACGACTCAAATGTGCTGGTACTAAATCCGATAATTTAGCAACATTTGGACTGGCCTCTGTTATCTCAAACTTGTTAGTGTTAGTAATAGTAATTAAAAAGGCTGACTTTTATATGTTGCGATTCGATGAAGGGGGGGGGGGGGGGGGGGGGGGGGGCGCTTCGGGGCGGCACACGTCGTCCCCTCATCCCGGGCCAAATGAGCGTTCCTTATTTTATTTTTGAAAAGTTGGCAGCTATGCATTTACACTTGGTAATGCCATTGTACATGAGCTACTGATTTACTTGCGACTTGATTCTTATTGATGATCATAAAGATTCAATTGTCTCCCCCAAAAATATAATGTTGTATTTAATTTTACAGTTACTCAGAAGTTTAATATATTGCCTTATCCCTCTTATAATTCAATGGGCTTTAAGTGAAGTGTTATGAAGTTAGTGGCATTTTATTATGTTTCAAATTTCTCTTCTTCCTCATAAGATGCGCCAACAAGTAGGAGGATCAAGGCGAGGTAGTTCAGAATCAAATGATTCCATTGGAGATGGCAAAGATATTGACTTTAAGGTACCTAATTCAATTCTACAAATAATAAAGTTTTTTTTTTTTTTAAATTATTTCGAAAAAGGTAATACTGTCTTAATTCATCTTGTCTCCGAATGCATTGTAATGTAATAGTCATTTTTGGTTGCTCATTTTTTATCTAATGTTTAGTTTATAGAATCATAACATCTCAATTTATGCTTTTCAACATTTGATTTGAGCAATCACGTGAATTAGTGTTGCTTCACTGTTGTTTTTGTTATTATTATTAAATTATTATTATTATTATTATTATTATTATTATTATTATTATTATTATTATTATTATTATTATTATTATTATTATTATTATTATTATTTTTAAGCCTATCTTTTATAGTATACCCTAATATTAGAATTTCGGAACACATTCAAATTTATTTATTTTAGAGGTTAGACAGTACTAATACCAATCTGTTAACCCTTGCTTTGTTGATTCTTATTTTAAAACAAGAAACTAATAATTATTTTACAATGAGAATGTTTAACTAGTAGGTATGGCTAATATGTTGAACAAGACAAAACAAACTACTTTTTGGCCTTTGGAAGATTTGATCATTTAAGAAATACTAATACTATATTACCAAGTAAATTTTATAGAATTTCTTTTTACTTAAATTTTTTAATTGTTTGATTTAATTAAGAAAATATATTTTTTTTTCAAAATTTTATTATTTATGCCTATCTATTAATTATTTTTAATTTCATTTTTTAAAAGTATATTTTTTTTGTACCTTATATATCTGTTCATGACCAAAGTCAATGAATATTGCAATTGCAATTCGAGTTCAATTTACAAAAAGCAATATATTAGCATTGAAAATGGCAAAGAAGTGTGGTGATAAGGTTAATTGCCATTGAGGGCCTTTCATATCTTGAAAGATAAAAGTATTTGGATTTACGGATTCTTAGACATAGAATGGTAGAATTCGGGAAGACCTTATTCAGTAGTATAAATTAAGTTCATCATGAGGTTGACTTAGATACCTCTGATATTTGATTTATTTCTGATTTTCGAATACAATTATTACCAGAGGAGAACTTTTTTTGGCCGATACAAAACTAGCTAAAGAGGAAAAAGAACTGTAAAACCTTAGAACAGTATGATGTATAAACGAAAAATGCTACGTTTGTAGACTAAAATAATGCTTGTTATAGTAATAATCAATAAAAATAATATCGCTACATTTCTAATTAGATCTAAGTACATAGATAATTCAAAGGCTTAAGATATCGTTGCTTTTTTTACTTTATTCTTCATTCTTTGACTATTTTGGGCTCTGTATTGAATTATTCAGTGATGATACTTTTCCGCGGAAATCCGCGGTTTTCTTTCCTTTCCTCGGTTTTCCTCCTCAGATCCTCGATCCGCGGATATTTCCTTCATTTCCTCCTTTTACTTTTTTTTAAAATATAATAAATCTTTAAAAAATACCTCCTTTTTGGAATAGAAATAGTGACTTTCCTATTCTTCAAAAGCTGGCTAGGGCTTGCTTATCCATATTTCATGGCCCACAGGTAGAGGGTTCCTTTTCTAAAATGAAGGATATTCTTAAAGACAAGTGTGGCAACATGAATATTTCAACATTCTCTGCCATACAGACGGTGAAGTATTCTTTGAAAGTAAGGAATGCCACTGCCCTGGGATGCTTCAAAAGAAAAGACATAGATCACAGTGAAATTGATCCTGTCCTGATAAGTTGCATTAAAAAATCTTGCAGCAAGTATCATGCTGAGTTGCAAAAACAGAAAGAGGAAAAGGAAAGAAAAAGACAAATGTTTGATCAAGCAGTTGTAAAGGCGGAAACAAAAAAGCAAGCAAAGGCAGTCCGGGAGAAGGCAATTAAAACAGCCTATAAGCTTCATATAAAGAAGCAATCCAAACAGGTTGGGCCCCCACCTAGAAAGAGGCCCAAAACACACTAGTACTCTTCAAGTACTCAAAAGAAGTCATCCTGCCTACTTTCCTGTGGTGCAAGAATGTTCTAGGTGAGTTTTCCGTTTTTCCGAGACTTTTCCTCCTTTTTGACTTTTTGTGAGTATCATCACTGATTATTGCATGATGAAAATCATTTTAGGTGAGAGAAAAAAAATGAAACAAAAAGTAGTCTTGGCTGTGACACATTGTAAATCTTTGATTTTAAATACAACTGCTTTGCAATTTAGTAGCAACAAAAAAACAAATCCATCATTTTTGTTTAAGAATTTCATATAGATGATCATGAACATTTTTTTTTTTTGGTGATAAGTCAAGGAAATTGATGTTGATCAATAATTTAGATTTCTGTATTCAGTTTACCCAGAGAAGTTTTGTCGAGTTGGATTATTCATAGCTCTGGGGTGTTTTTTCAAATATGAATTTGACTTTCTGATTTCTTTATGTTGTGTTTTTGACGGGACCCCAGAGTAATATTGTGGAATCACTCAACTCAGAAGCGTTAAATGATATGTGAGAGAACAGTTTTATTACTGAGTATAATTTTTTTTTTTTTTGACCCAGTTTTATTACTGAGTATAAGTTAAGAGTATATACAAATATATCGCAACAACATTGTAAGTACGAAAAACAGTATAAATAACTCAAATATGGAAAGTATGGAACAAAGAGTGCATCCTTCTCCCCTAGGGCATGCCACTCTGATATTTGTAAGCACAAATAATATTTTAAACAATGGGCTTAATGAATAATAACTAATTAAGCTGTAACTAAAGTCAATTAGCTAATAACAAAGGGGAGTAACTCTTTCCTAGCATAACTCGATGTATAGGTCCATAACACTTTACATCTGAAGAAGGCTGTGATTTCCAAGCACAAAAATCAGATGAATCAGAATTTGGAATATTAGTTCTGTTGTAAGTTAGTTTATTTGGGTCCTCTAATCCAGCCTTTTACTTTTACTAAAGTTGTCAAGGTTCAGACTACTTTATAATGGTACACGTACAGTCTTTCTGATCTTTTGATTTTTTAAAGATACCACTGTAAAAAGGCCTGGCTCCTAAATTCTAGGTTATGCATCTGTCTTAATATAGATCTTCTGAAAATAATAATTAATCAAAGTCAAGGCTTTTAGCTGTAGATCCAGTTAGTCTTTTTCAATTTGACAGCATCTAACTCCTATAACCTTGTTTATGTTACTAAAATTGACAGCAAAAGATATTAAGGATGGTGAGTAAGACAAGATTCCCATGGTTTGATGTGACAAAAAGCAAAATGGAAAACCTTCATGTTTATGTTTTAAAAATTTTAATATTTAAAATAATCTTACCTGCGTTTTGTGTTTTTTGTTTACTTTTCCCTTCTAACCCTGCAAGAACATTTTTATCAAATTTTATTTTGAAATGCAACTGTCTTTTGCTAAGAGCTTTGAAAATAAACATTTTTGTGTCTAAACATATTTTCGCATAAGGGTTCATTTAAACACGTCAACAATTTTGGCCAATAGAACAATTTCAATCAGTTACAACCTGAAACTTATTCTCTGAATCGTCGTTCAATATATATTACACAAATGGAATAAGATGAGGGTAGTGCTAATACTGTACCATTAAGAAAAATATGAAGCTCTCACTTATATTAATGGATGCTGTTCTGGAAATTAATGTCTGGACTTTTCATTCAATAATTGTTGCATTGGATTGATTAGAAATTAATTAAAAAGTTAAAAAAAAAATTTATTTGAGGGTCAAAGCAATTGGCTGATGTAGTTAATGAATGTGAGTTAGCATAAGATTGATACAGTGGATTTGATCTGTAGAAGCAATTATCTGATTTGTTCTGACTTAAGTTTAGACACAAATTCTACACTGAATACGTTAGGATCAGTTGATATAAAATCAAAAGAAATAATATGCAAATTGCCTCCATCCACAACGCGTCATTGAACTTTTAGTAAAAATATATTTGGAATTTTCAAAGCAGAAGAGAGTCAGTGAAAAATATATGGAGTAGAAATGAATGTGGAAACTAAGGAACTTTGAATTGAAAGTGTATTCCCAAATTTTTGATCATGTTCTTAATTTATATTTTACATTTTATATTATTAACTGGAAAACTATTGCAGAATGACTGATAATCAATTTGTTTTTTCCCACAGTTGAAGAAAGTTCGGGCATCAAAGAATTGTAGAATATAAATGGGCCAATGTTCAAAGATAGGAAAATAACTTGACATAATATTGTTTTGTAATGCATATATATAAAGATAAAAGTAAGGAACTCACACTCTTGATTCCAAAACTGTTTGTGGCTTGATCTTGGCATGAATTTGAAATTAAGTTAAAGATTACTTGCTCTTCAAATTAATTCCTTCATCTGTTTAAAAAAAATATTCTTCTACATTTCTGATTTTAAAGGAAATTGCTTTTGCATGTGACTTTCTCCCATCTTATAATATATAAAAGGCAAATATATAATGTGTGAGAGAAAAAAATTGGGAAAAACGTATAGCGCTGTTTCGATACGAAGCACAACATTATATACTTACGATCAAAAGAAAGTATTCACATTTAAAATAATTGTTACTATTTTATCCATTGGTATAGGCTAATCATTTTTCACTGAGTTGTTTACCATTAGCCTTTCTGTGTACTGATAGTCAATGATTTTGTTTTTGGCCTGAAATTCGCTCACCATGTCGCGCACATGCTAAAACGACCTTTTAGCCCCTTACTGTGACAGGAAACGACCTTTTAGCCCCTTACTGTGACAGGAAACGACCTTTTAGCCCCTTACTGTGACAGGAAACGACCTTTTAGCCCCTTACTGTGACAGGAAATGTATAGGTTCATTTTTTTTTGCCATCCGTGTCCTCTTGAAACATTTTCAAGGCAGGAAAACACAATGAAAAATACCATCCATTAATTCAAGTGATGCCACGACTTAGTTTAGAACAACGCGCACATGTCATTCGTCATCTTCAAGCTGGACAGTCTATGACCAATGTCACAAGAATGCTTAATATCACAAGGAGAACTGTATATTCATTAGTGGATCGATTTGAAATGACACAAACGGTAAGGGACCGATATTGAACTGGCAGACCACGAGTAACAACACAAGGTGAGGACCGTTTTATATGCATCCTACATCTACAGGACAGCGAGTGAAACTGCACGAGCATTCCCAGGTACACGAATTAATTGACACAGTGTTCGTCGCAGCCTTAGAGAGCATGACATTATTGCAAGACATCCATTAATGCGACCACTTCTTAGAGCATATCACTGGTTGGCCGTGCTCATCTGCGCTGGACAATGCATGCATGGTTATTTGTTCTCTTCTCAGATGAGACACGCTTTGTGATTGGAAGAAATGACGGTAGATTATGTGGTTACCGTAGATCAAACAAGCGATTTCATGATTCTTGTGTCTTGGAATCCCCAAACAGAGGATATAGACAAATCGTGGTGTGGGGTGGAATGAACAGAGACTATAAGACACCTCTAGTCCAAGTAAATGTATCCCTAACTGGTGCAAGGTACATCCAGCACATTTTACAACCTCATGTCATTCCATTTTTTCATGAACATCCTAATTTTTCATTCCAACACGACAATGCACCATCCCACCGAGCTATTGTAACAAGGGTTCTTTTTAGCAGCAAATAATGTGAACGTTATCAGCCTGTGGCCTGCAATATCCCCCGATCTAAATCTGATCGAACATGTGTTGGACATAATCGGCTGCCAAGTTCGTTCATTTGACCCAGCACCACCAAATGAACAACAACTTTACCACGCCATAAGAACAGCATGGGATAGCATTCCTCAACACCAACTGGCCAGATTGACCTATTCCATACACAGGAGATGCAATGCTGTGATTGGAGCGAACGGGGACATACTTGTTACTGATTGAATTAGATTCACCTTCACTTCAAATGAAATGAACACAAGTAAATTTATTAAAATGTCATTGTCAAAATTATAGTGAATGTTTTGACTTGTTTCTTCTATTTTTGAAGATCATGTTTAAAAGTCTATGTTGCATACAGATCAACCATAAACGTTACAATTCTAACAAAATGAAAGATAAATGATATTACAATGATCACACATAGATTTTAAATAAACCATAAAAATATTTCACACCAATTTTGTAGATAAAACTAGTATATATACTTTCTATTGATCATCAGTATATACACAAGCAGAGTTAAGAATTAAATCAAAGTGCATGGGATTGAATCACTACTGGATCAAGGGAAAAAAGGCTACACTTTGAAAATTACATCCCAAATCTTCGATAGGGAAAATATGTTACGTTTATTATAACAACTGTGGAATCAACATTTATCGACATTTTTCAACATATTTTCCTGAAAGATTGTTTACATAAATTTGAATAATCTAGTGGTGAGCCCACAATATTAGCAGCTAAATAAAGGCTATTACAAACAGAAACTCTATTTTGATTATTATACTGCTGGAAATTACCATAGATTGAGACAAATCTTTTGAGCCGTCAATGATGAAAATCAGTCAGGTAATAAGATCTATGGTGCGCATAAATGAATCTGATGGCGATT
Organism: Berghia stephanieae; assembly: GCF_034508935.2. NCBI lineage: Eukaryota > Metazoa > Mollusca > Gastropoda > Nudibranchia > Aeolidiidae > Berghia > Berghia stephanieae. The sequence goes on along the minus strand of NC_088361.1, from coordinate 106,177,456 downwards.
CCCAATGGCAAATTAATGACCGATCATTATGCCCGAGCAGATTTTCTAAATAATTATTTGGATCAACGGGTAATATAATTACCCTTAATTAATAAAAGCTTTGCAAGTTACTTGTATATCAATCTGTAAAATGATTTTTAGATTTGCCAGTAATTTTGTGCTCGTTGGCAAAAATGTAACGTGGGCTGTACGGAACAATTTTGACCCCCCAATCCTCTTTTCTTAAAAGAATAGATGGTTTTGCTTGTGGTGAAATTTCAGACTTGCATCATTTACAGTCTGGTAACTACAGGCTTCTAAACTTTTCCAGTTTATTTCTCGCACCCAATATGTATTAATTATTTGAATGAACTTAAATTTTATTTTGATTCATTTGAATAGAGTTTTTAAAAAAATAGACAATTTTAAATAAATAACAAGAAAAATAAGCATCCTGCATAAAACATATTTAGATACCTGAAGCCATAGTCCCAAGTTTTCAGGAGTTAAAATATTAAAATCTTCCTTCACATAATTACTGATAAGTTCATGAAAATCAAACAGGACATCTGCTGCAACTTTTGGAGGATGTAATTTCCTATTGATGAGCTGCTGTTTGTGTAAATAAATATTTGATTATTGAATCAAAAACCTACAGTCATCTCATCATTCTTTTTGTTAGTCTTTCTTTGAGGTGATATTGAAGATGGTTTATAAGACATTTTTATCCACCTTGCACTGCTGCCAACCCTTCTTATAATGCAGAGCTGTCATGACACGTTCAAAATATCCTCTGAGGCTTAGCAAATGCTTCAGAAGAATTAAGGGTTGTTATTAGTGGCAAAAATGTCATATTACATTTTCATGATTTGTCATTTGTTTTGACCATAAGAAATATATCAAATTCATAGGAAATCTTATACGGTATATTATAGTTTTGAGATTTCCTTAAAAGGAGGCAAGGAAGAATAAAAAAATTAAGACTATATTTCTGAACTTAACATTATCATAGAGATGAAAGTGATATCAAGCTGCTAGAAGCTATGGACTTTTCCTTGTTTGGTGTTTTGTTCTTTTTTGAAGCAGTTATTTTCTTCTTTTTGTTTATCATTGAGATGAACATCTGATAGCATTGATTTTAGTAATCATATTAAACTTTTGCTTTGCTTTAAGTAAAGGGTATATAAGTTAAAATGTTTTGGAAGATGACATTTACATTGATCTAATGAAATATTTGAAAATATAATTGGTAAATTATTCCTTTTATAAATATTTTCTCTGCCTGATTTAAAATCTAATTTCCATATTTATTACAGGAACAGGTACGAGAATTGGAAGATAAATACAAAGCTGCTATGATGACCAGTGCTCAACTTGACAATGAAAAACAGTCTCTTGTGTATCAGGTTGAGTTACTGAAAGATCAGTTGGAAGAGCAAGATGAAGGATATACAGAATTACAAAGGGAATACAAAGATAAATGTCGGGTAAGCACACAAGAAATAGATTTCAATCATATTTTACTTTGAGAAGAATTTAACATATTGATGACTCAGGCCTGTAAATCTTCGGACAATTGTTGGGTTTCCGACAGTACAATTTTGCTCGATAAATTCTGTTGAGTGCTGACATTAAAAAATAAAAGTAAAATTAAAAATATAATTTTTAACCTCAAAATACAGAAACCAACAAAAAGCAAATATTCAGTTTCGAGCGCTGACTTAAAAAAAAAAGGGAACTTTTTATTTGTCGCATCAAAGACAAAACAAACTAGCCAGCTATGTATATTATCATTCCATCTCGTTGAACACCCTCTGCACACTCTGCTGGCATGGATGTATTCACTGCCTACTATGCCACTGATGAGAGAGAGGGGTGTCAGTGTCTTGTCTTGTCACGATTCGTCAACACATGCATAGTCAGTATCAACTAACACATACAGCATGTGTCAGACCAGGCTATTTATTTCTATTTTGCTACCAACACACACACACACATTATTCCATTTGATTATCTCCGGTCCTTCGCTTTCTTTGTTTCCGTTTGAGAGTCAACCGGAATGAGGAATGCGAAAAAAATATTTTTCTTCGAAATATCTATTTTGTCTGGTGTTACAGGATTGATGTAGAGTGTCGTTTAAGTCTTAAGCCTGCAGGTTTTTAAGGTTTTCTGCCAGAGACTTTTTTGAAGTTCAATAGTTGGCACTTTTGCATTGCAATATTCTTCTTTTCATTGTATAACACAGAGAACACGGATATGAATAATACAAACCTAGTCAAAAGGAATTAAAAAAAAAAAACTGCTAAAAACTGTTAATAGAATTGATTTTAAAAGTATCAAAATCTTTTGCATTTCCAGGAATATGAACTACAAAAAAGAGATATGAAAAATATGGAACATGAATTGAGCATATTAAAACAACAACTGGAGTTGAAAGACAGGTTGATCCAGGTGAGCTCTTGCATTAAAAAATATATAATTATTTATACGTTTTATCTACTGTTTTGTTTTTGTTTATTTTTTTTCTCCTGAAAAATGAACCCCTCCAAATAATGAAAACGCTTCAATACCAATTTTGCTTATTTTTGAGCCTGTGTTGAAGCAGGTTTGTTATCATAGTTATGCACATCAGATCTTGTTTGTCATATAATCATTTATTTGAACATCTAAACCCTGGACTTAATGCATTTTGCTTTTGAGAAATGAAAACTTTATATCATTTTAAAAAGATTGAAAGCACCTTATGTTTATTTTGTCTACATTTTAAGATTGAGTGCGCATCAGCCCTCTGTGTTGCTCAAGCACTGGGAGGATGAGTAAAGTGATCAAAACTGAATTAATGTATAATTTAAACTTGATTCAACTTGATAATTTAGATGCTTTTGACAAGAATGTCACAATGGATGAAATCATCACTAAAAATCATTTGCAGTCATCCATGACCAAAAAAACGATATTCTTGTGGTGTCGAGCTTCTGACATAAGTATCTCAGTGCACTTCTTTTCTTCACCACTCTCTTTCATGGCAATTACTTCAGAATGAGGAACTAACAATTGATTTAGAAACTTAAAAAATAATATGTATTTCTAATTTTGCAAATATGACCATTTTGTCAAACTGCATGAAAATGTCTTAGATTGAATATATATATATGTATATCACCCAAAGGTCAGTTGAGAGAAGAACGTTTTATTCATTAAAAATGTTTGATATGATCTTGTACTTTTCAGGAAAGCGGTTTTGTCATTATGTCAAATGACAAAGGAGAGCCAGTTCTTGAAAAGCAGTCATCCTCCCTCTCTGCTGCAGCCAATGAAAATCTTTTACCTTCCGGTGACATTCTTGTCTCTCCAGAGACAAAAGAGTTCTTGGAGAAAGCTGAAGATGGAACTTTAGGTACCCCCATTCATTCTAACCCTTCTACTAATCAATCTGTTGTGTCTAAATCAGTTTGTGAAATTTCCAATGATACACCTGTGCTTGCTAGTCCTGACAATGAACCTGAATATGTCGAAAATTCAAAAGTACCAATGAAAAGGTCCAATTCAAATATTGAAACTGCAAATAATACACAAGGAGACACTCTCAAAGTTGAAGTTAATAAAACTTTGGAACCTCATGATGATATTGTCATGGCTAGCAAATACAGCTTGCATGAATCTGATGTTGTAACTGACCTCACTGGGCATGCAGTAGTTGTAGATGCCTGTGATGATAGCAATTTGAAACCCAATAATGAGCCTTCTTTGCAATCTACTGTTGGCAAAAAGCTAAAGTCTAGTCTAGATTCAGATGATGCTGATGAATTTTTTGATGCTGTTTCCACACCTTCCTTTTCTTCTCGAGGGAATGCAACTGAGAGAGATATCGGAAGAATGAATGTAGTAAATGATTGCAAATCACCAGTTTTTGATTTTGAGAAGGTTGAAGGTTCTGGCAGTGTTGATGCAGTGAAGGAAGATAGTGACAAGATCAGTAAAGATGGAAACACTGTTGAAGGTTCTGGCAGTGTTGATGCAGTGAAGTGAAGATATGGCAGAGTCAGTTAAGACGGAAACATTTGAAGGCTATGAGCATGTTGATGCAGTGAATGGAAGATAGTGACAAGTTAGTAATATGGAAACTGATGAAGGTTCTTGTGCAGTGTTACTGCATTGAAGGAAGATAGTGAAAGATCAGTAAAGATGGAAACACCTGTTGAAAGGTTTCTGGCAGTGTTGATGCAGTGAAGGAAGATAGTGACAAGATCAGTAAAGATGGAAACACTGTTGTAGGTTCTGGCGTGTTGATGCAGTGAAGGAAGATAGTGACAAGATCAGTAAAGATGGAAACACTGTTGAAGGTTCTGGCAGTGTTGATGTCGTGAAGGAAGATAGTGACAAGATCAGTAAAGATGGAAACACTGTTGAAGGTTCTGGCAGTGTTGATGCAGATTGCAAGGAGGACACTGAGAATGACTCCTGCATGACATTATCCGATGCTACTACATCTGAGAGCCACACTGAAGATGAAGCTATTCCTGGGAATGACAAAAATGTAGTCAAAGGTAGTGGTGTAGAGAAAACTGAACTGGAAAGCCTAAATGATTTTGATGGTTCAATGGACGGACAAGGCGATTGTAAAAATTGTCAGAACACAAATCTAAATGGCAAAGAATCTCAAAATGATAAAATAGAGAGGTGTGATCAAAGTGACAATGTTAATTCTGATGATGTTGATGTAGTGTTGCATTCACCTACAGATAACATAATCGTGAAAGAAAAAGATTCATCTGAAATTTGTGATCAACACCAAGATGAAGAACTTAAAACAGATGAAAGGACAATTGAAGCATCTTATGTTGATGTAGATAACAAGATTAGTAAAAATGAAATGATTTCAATGGGTCCTGGAAACATTGATGTGGTCAAGGATGATGATAACATTAGTAAAAATGAAAACATTGATGTTGATTTTGTTAGTAATTATGATGGTGATGAAAAAGGAGACAGGGTCAGTAAAGATGAATATACTGTTGTAGATTCTGGTAGTGCTGATTGTGATGAAGAAAAAAATAAGAATAGCAATGATGAAAATGCTGTTGTATTTCCTGAAGTTGTTAATGTCGGGAAGGATGATGACAAATGTGACATAGATGGAAAAACTGTTTTAGATTCTGGTAGTGTTGATGGTGATGAAGAAAAAGATAAGAATAATAACGAAGACAGTGCTGTTTTAGCTGGAAGTATTGATGGCAGCAAAGATGATGATGATGAAATCGGTGAAGATGGAAATACGGTTGAATATTCTCGTTCTGTTGATAAAGATGAAGAAGGTGTTGAAAAGTTAAGTAAAGATGATCATGCGGTTGTAGATTCTGGAAGTGTTGAGGACGATGATATCAGAACCAGTAAAGATGAAAACCGTATTGAAGCTCTGGTAAGTATTGATGGAGATGAGAATATCAGTAAAAATCTTGATGGTGGAAAAGAAGTTAGTGAAATAATAAGAGGAGATGAAAGCATAATTGTAACCTCTGGCATCGGTTTTGTTGTAAATGAGGGAAAAAATGACATGCTGAGTGAAGATGTAAATACATTAAAAGCTTCTGCTAGTGTTCGTGGAGATAAAGAAGAAGATGACAAGATCAATAATGATGAAAAAATTATTGACGTTTCAGGTGATGTTAATGTAGGCAAAGAAGACCATGACAAAATTAGTAAAGATAAAAATGCTAATGAATCTATTGATAAAGTTGAAGATAAACTTGAAATCACTGTCGTAAGCTATGGTAGAGTTGAAGGTGAAGAAGATGATGGTAAGATCAGTGAAGATGGAAACACTGTTGTAGGTTCTGGCAGTGTTGATGCAGTGAAGGAAGATAGTGACAAGATCAGTAAAGATGGAAACACTGTTGAAGGTTCTGGCAGTGTTGATGCAGTGAATGAAGATAGTGACAAGATCAGTAAAGATGGAAACACTGTTGAAGGTTCTGGCAGTGTTGATGCAGTGAAGGAAGATAGTGACAAGATCAGTAAAGATGGAAACACTGTTGAAGGTTCTGGCAGTGTTGATGCAGTGAAGGAAGATAGTGACGAGATTAGTAAAGATAGAAACTCTGTTGATGGTTCTGGCAGTGTTGATGCAGTGAAGGAAGATAGTGACAAGATCAGTGAAGATGGAAACACATATGAAGGTTCTGGCAGTGTTGATGCAGTGAAGGAGGATAATGACAAGATCAGTGAAGATGGAAACACATATGAAGGTTCTGGCAGTGGTGACACATTGAAGGAAGATGACAAGATAAGTAAAGATGAAAACACTGTTGAAGGGTCTGGTGGTGTTGTTGCAGTCAAGAAAGATGATAGTAAGATTGGTACCGATGGAAACCCTGTCGTGAGTTCTGGCAGTTTTGATGCAGTCAAGGAAGATGACAAGTTCAGTAAAGATGGAAACATTTTTTCAGATTCTGATGATGTTGATAGAGACAAGCTATTAAAGAATGCTTGTGAAGAAAACGATTTGACCTTAGAAAAGAAGGATGATAAGGAAAGTCAACCTGCCAAAACATCATATTCACGGTGCCTGTCTGATTCATCTGATGGGGCAGTTCTCATGGATGACTATGATCTTGATGACATCATTGAAGGACTTGATTTGGATGGTGGTGATAATGACGATGGTAATGGTGAAACCAGCTTAAGTTTAAATGATAAAGATGACTTAAATAGGCCGAGCCTCTCTGATGGGAAATTATTAGATTTAGGAGCAACTTGTCAAGAAGATTGCATCGAAACAACAGAAGCTTCAACAGAACCTTCATTAGATATCGGTGGATCAGAAGATAAAGAGGATTGTGCCACATCTTGGTCCTTATCAGTCGTGAATGATATTTTTGATAGCAATAAAGATTTTAGTGAAAATGCGGAAGCCTCTCATGTGGAAACCTCTCATGTTGATGAGGAAAAAGATTGTATAAAGGGGAAAATGGGCAAATCGGAATCTCACAGCTCTCTCGAGCCAGAAGATTTGGAGGGTGCTTTGGACAAAAAGATGAAGAAAAAGAGCAAAAACAAATCAAAGAGATTTAAATTGTTTAAAAAGGTCTTCAACTAATAGCCTTTTCTTTTGGCTGTAAATTTTCACTGATAATATCTGTTTGAGGACATTGTCTTATAACAAAAATATTTAGAAAATGTATTTATTCATAATCATTAGATATTTAAGGAATCCTATAGTCTATATTGACTACTCCTGTAAATATAAAACATTCCTTTAGATACTACTTCTTCCACGTTCCTGTGAACAAACTGGTTCATGCTGTGAATGTTTTATTTTCTTCTTCGTGGTATTTTTAATTCTTTTTTGATTCACAAATGTACTTATTCATAATCAAATAAAAAGAATTATAGTTGATTGTAAATTTGTGATTGTGATAAAGGTTTAAAACTCTAATTATGGTGCTGAATAGTTTGAAAAACTTATATTTGTGTTAACTCATCTTTGAGAGATATGATTGAACAGTAATTGCTTGAATTGTGATATCAATTTTATGTGCTAATATCAATTCTCTTATCACTGTATATTCTTTTTAAACAGAGGATTCACTAATATTATTTTACTCACTATTTTAATGTTATATATTGATATTAATCAGTACGTATTTGTGCCATTTTCAATGATGTTAACAAATTCCAGCATGGAATTGGATTGTTTTCTCCAGTTTTGTTTCTCTATTGTCTTTTGCGATATGTTGATGATTTTATGCCATGACCTTGTGACACCTTTTTTTCTTCCTTTTTTTAAATCCGAAAAAAATTATTGTACATATATTTTAAATTCTATTTCGTTTGCTGTTGAGATTTGTAAACAAAAAAAAAGTCATTAACCAAAGACATATTTTTGCACATTATACAAAATTAATTTTTTAAAAATTGAGATCTGTTGTTTTTGTTCAACACATTCCAAAATTTTAATTTGTTCTGAGCATTGTCATAAGTATTTTGATGTAATCCACTGTTGTATTAATTGTTCAATGTTAATGAGAATGTTTGTTAAATTACTTTCAGTATGTGTGGTAGCATTTATGCATATTGAAATGATTTTTGAAAGGATATTACAAATAGCAATTTCTATACTCACTGGAAAAAAACCAATAAGTCATGAATTGTAAGCTTCAATTTATTAAACGAAGACAGATAATGTGGACATTTCGGATTTCCCCTTTATCAACAAAACACGATGAATGAAACACTAAGGATGAATGAGAGATGTGAGAATGTGTTTCTCACATCTCTCATATATCTGTCTTCCTTCAATGAATTGAAGCTTACATTTCATTACTTATCGTTATTTTTTTCCATTGAGCTTTAAGCAGCAACATTTTCTATACCCACTGGATGATATTTAATCAAGCTAAATGTAATGTTTTATGTCATTGGTTTTTCTTTTCTGTCTAAAAATAAATGAAAAAGTTGAGGAGGGGGGGGGGGGGGGGGGTAAGGTTGCATCTCTGTTACAGATACCAGATGTTTTCATTGGGCAAGAATATTATTAAGTTCCTCTTTGGACAACATGGGTGATTCCTGTTGACTGTAGATGTTTGATGGATAATTAAATATATTCCTTCATGGAATGCCTACACAACAGTGCTGCTGGGAATGGCGTAATTAAAACAAAACTATGAAGGGTTTGGCTTTTTAAATTTTACTAAAGTGTCTTTCAGTGGACATATCCTTATTTATAACTTTAGCCAGATTTTGGTTGGGTCATTGATTGATTTTAGGTCTTGTAAATTTTCAATTTAAGCATAATGTTTTTTCTTTGAATCAGTTTATCGTGTTATATCGGTCTCAATATATCTCACATTCTCACAGAGTGAGTTAACGTAACCATAGAAAGCATCCATTCCTTTGGTTATAGTAACCTCGTTAATTCATTATTATGTCATCATTTATTATGTATCACAAATGAATTGTGATTCTAACTGTACATATTTCAGGTGGTCACAAAAAACTCGCCGCTTTTTGTATCTCTGAGACTTTTTATTGGATTTCTTTCTTATTCAAAATACAAATAAAACAAATCCTTATACGTAGACTCACACTGCACATTTTATGAATATGAGTTGAGAAACAAAAAAAGAAACAGTGATTTTTCAAAACCGTGTTCAGAAAAGTACAATATCAGAGAAAAATGACCCAACATTGCAGAGAGTATAATGATGATGTTCTTAACATTTGTTGCCATTTTTAGCAAACATTATGTCACCATAAACATTATTTTCATCATAATTCTCCTCATCATGTAATAATAAATCGTCTATATAGCACACTCGCAATGCCTATTTTGGTCCAACGATTACAAAGTTAGCACATTAAGTCATCCATAGCACTGCTGTCCTCTTTAATGACCCAACATAGTCTCTTTTTCCAACTTGAAATGCCGCTGTCCTCTTTAATGACCCAACATAGTCTCTTTTTCCAACTTGAAATGTCGCTGTCCTCTTTAATGACCCAACATAGTCTCTTTTTCCAACTTGAAATGCACTTCTGAATTTCCTTAATTGTTTTCTCCTCCTACCATAAAATAATTCTTTCTCTCAAGGTTTCTTCTGTGAATGCAGATCTTTGTCCTCTATAAACCTTCTCGGTCAAAGAATTCCAAATTGCGTAATCCATGGATTCAGGCCGGGTGGTTGAGGTGGCCAGTTACCTTTCTCTATGAAATAAAAATTCTTACTTCGAAGAAAAGCTTGCGTTCTTTTGCTTGTATGGGATATAGCACCATCTTGGTGAAAAATGAAATTATCAGCATAGAGTTTCCCAGGCATAGCAAGGAGTGACTTCTTTAGAAATTACAACACGCAAATGCGACAATAAGTTGAGTCATCTTTTCGATATCAACATTTTTAGGTGGTGTTAAAAGATTTTATATTATTCAAAAACCGTTAATCATGATATTTTGCAATTCTAATAATAAAGAATAGTTATAATAGTAATAGAGATTTGAAAAAGATATCTTTATAGCTTTTTACAAAATAAATAGTGGAAAGTTTTTTTGTGACCCTCTGATATATCGTATATATGTATGTTTATTAATTAAAAAATATTCTGGTTATATATGAATTTGATCCTTAGAATTGGTAAGATCTAAAATGATGAATATTCATTTCAAGACCAAAATGTTATTCATATTTTGCCTAGTGTTACAAGAAATTCGTAGGATTTTTGGCTTCAGATCTACAATAGCAATAAAACTTGTAGAAAAGGAAAAAGCTTATGCCAGAGCACATGTATCTAGAAATTTTAAGTGTCATTTAACCTACTAAGAGCAAATTATTTAGAGTTACACTGAGGACTGTTTTTCCTCCATGAAAACCACAGATTTTAAAGATTTTCAATAGACAGATATAGGCATATGATGTGTATTATTTCATCCAGAATGTTAAGCGCATGTGTGTAATTGTCCAAGAGACCTTTAATTAGATGACTGTGTTTGATTGGTATAATATGTATTTTAAAAAAATTGCCATAACCTTTGTTTGCTCTCTTGTTTGCTTGTCGGAATGGACCCCAGTATGTGTATTTTGTCATCAAATGAATTGCTTGAAAAAGATTTCTTTCTGTAGGACAAAAATAATAATACTCTCGTCTGTATATAGATATGACTCGCTTGAACAGAACATTTTGGTACACTATTTAAATCATTTTATATTCGTAACATTTTCTGAAAAAAAAAAAAAAAATCTTTCACGCAAATTAGGGAAAGAATGCAGTCAACAATAGCATCGTTAAGAGTTTTTTTATTTGAAATTATGATGATTACAAAATGTACTCCTATGTGGATGTATTTTGTATGAAATTGTTGTTGAAATTTAAACATTCCAATATTAAACTGAAATTACATAAATTTGCTTTTCTAAAGTAGTATATAAAGACATTATGTTAATAGTTTGATTGACAGATTGGGAAAAATGGCAAGACATAACCACCAATTAATTCTGTCACGTGCTTTATCTCACAACCTTTTCTATACCCAATGCAATGTTATTTCGTTAATGCTTTTAATGTGATATTTATTGTGTTCAGAAAATAGTTCTCACACCTTATAATTTTGTTGAGAGCTGATGCATAATAATGTTTATTCTTTTTACCCTTTTTTTCTTTTGAGGATTATTGTTGTCTGAAATAAATTTTGTAATTTTATATAATAGGATAAAAGTTAAAGAAAATATTACAGTCCAGGGTCAAATTGTCATCATAATCAGTGGTTTTGATATGAAGATCAAAATGTGTTGTTTAATTTTTTTTCTCTAAAATCCAACGAAGTGCCATAATAATCAAAACAGAAAACGCAGTTACCTATTTTTGATCAATGTCAGAAGTTTGTTTTGTGGATGCTTTAATTTTGAATACAAAATGTATTTTTTGGCTTTGAAATGGTACATTTATCTGGAAATCCATAGAAGTTTTTGTCTTTATAAAGGATTATCCTTTTTTATTTTTATTACTTGCATAAATATACTTATACTTATCATCATGATCATCATCATCATCATTATTATTATTATTATTATTATTATTATTATTATTATTATTATTATTATTATTATTATTATTATTATTATTATTATTATTATTATTGTATATTTTATTTTCAAATTAATTGAGAGATATCAGAATGCATATTCATTTTATCCATCCATTTCTTGCCAAACTGTTTCTTAAGCATATTTTCATTCAAGAATTTGGAATACTACTGATTGGAAAGGGAAGGGGGTGGGGGGAATTAACATTTTTTTTTAAACAGCTTGAATAAATATCTTTAAATTATATATCTATATAATCTTTTGACAGTATATAATGTTTCAATTATTTTTGGGAATAAATTATTTATAAAATCAAAATCAGTCCCTGTTTTTTTTTAGTCCTTTACAAATGATGGATGAGTTTGGCATGAATGACGTCACCATAAGATTATGACACAATTTGACCCTGCAGCTTATGTCACAATTTTTTGGTGTGGCAGGAATGGAATGCTCTTCATGATTTCTTCTCTGTTCTGTCTTTTATATATATTTTTTCAATATATTTTTTATCTGTTTGTTGTTGTTTATTTTTTTCTTCTTTTTTTTTTTGCTAAGGAACACATACTGTAAGTTAAGGGCAAGTGAGCATTTACTTCTTGAAAGCACATTTGATTAATTTTATTTTATTTGCAATCTTGAACCACACAATCATCAAGAGTTCTTGTTACGAATTCTCACCCTTTTCATTAAAATATTAAAATGTCTTTTTTTATGAATTATTTCCCGATGGAATCTATATAAAAAGATCTTTGCGTATCAATTTCTAATGACATTAGAATAGAAGAAAGCTATAGAGAATGGGAAGTTCTTTACAAAAATAGAGGAGGTAATATTATTTTACACTGTTGTAATGAGTTACGTCAGGAATCATGATGGAAAAATTGAAAATTTATAAACACATTCACCCCTTCCCCTCCAACTTTTAATTTAAAATATGTATGTGTGACTTTATTAATTCCAATGTCTCTTTGAGTTTACCTATGCATCTTACTTTACTTCTTTCATTTCTTTTGGTCTTTAATTGGTCTTTTTTCATTGCAATATAGGGGAAATTGTTAGTGATGTGTAAAGAATTTTATTGAAACACCAATGTTATAAATGATGTGCTGGAAATAAGGTGACAAATTATCAAGATATATTATGATTTTCAAGACCCTTGAATACTGTTTGAAGATTGTAATGTCAATACACGTGTTATTGCTGTAGACGGACTATATTAAATTGTGAACCATTAATGTATGCTCACTTGCTCTCATCTTGTGGTCTCTTGCCAGTCATGTATTTAGTGTAGAAAGAAAATGAGGACTGTTCCCCATATATTCAACAATTACATACATACATATTAACTCAGGATTTTAATGTTGAACATCGAGATGCAGATCCTTGTGGATCAGATAGTTAAATCTTGTTTTCATCTCTATCCCTAACTCTCTTATTACCTTTCATTTGGCTGTCTGTGTGTCTTTGTCCTGAAATAAGACAATCATAGCTCTTTCTGGAATCTTTCACTGGGAAAGTCTAATGTACCTTTTTATTTAGAAGGGGAGGGAGGATGGAGGGTAAGGGTCGATAGTTTTAAAAAAATCACCCTCCTGCCACGATTTTGTTAGTATTGATATATATCGCAATGAAATGAGTTTGGCCCTCGTGTCAGGGGTCCTTTGTCAGGCTTTGGATGGGACTTAGGAGTGTTCTCATACCGGACATATCTTCCCCTGGTTTTTGTTGAATGTGTTCCCCTGATCTTTTTACTAGGACGCTTATTAAAGCTCTAAAATATTTACATGTCCCCTCCCAATCATCCACTGTTGATAACGAAACATTTAACACTAATAAGTCCAATGTTTTCATAAATTCAGTTTATCTCCACTTAAACATTTTAATGAAAATCTTTGCCACACGTTTTAAAATTGTAGTCATTCACATCATTTTTTGACTGGTTTCTCTGTGAAAGTCGTGTTGGTATTCACGACTGATATTTTGCTAATACAAAAAAATACCCCAAAAAAACCCCAGGAAATTTAATGGGTAAAAGAGACATAGTAATATTGTCTGAGTTTATGTTTTTGAGGCAACTATGTTGCACTGTATTGTATTTATTTAATTGACATAGCACTTACAAATGAGGTAACTAAGTTTCAAAGACTGGGGTAACAGAAACTTAGCTCTTATCAACTTATCTCTCTGAAGATTAGATTTGAAGTGTAAGCTTTTTATATAAAATTTATCTAAATTACTGCATAATTTGTTTTGAATTTCATTTTCAACAAATCACTATGCCAGGTTGGTGCTGAAATTTTTCTAAAACTGAACTAATTTTCAGAGAAGAGATAAGAGCAATGCCCATAGATGATCTCAAACTAAGTACTCTGATAGTGTGCTCTTGGAATCTACATCTGTTTCCTATTTGAACTAATTCCTCGTTGTCCTACTTTTTCCTCAAGTTCTTTTACTTGTACCTCTAGAATGTTTTTACCATCCAATTTCCTTCCTTTTTACTGGCGCTGATATGACCTAAATGTGTTGCAAGCGCCGTAAAACGCTTAAAAACAGACAAAACATAGGAGGTTGCATGAAATGTATATTGCTTGATTATCAAGAAAAATAGAATAAAGCAACTTTTTAAAAAATTGTAAAATTGTCATTTTATGTTTTCAGATGATAAGATAAGAGGCTTTGTCAAGGAACGTGAAGCATTACATAAAGAGGTGAGAATTCTACCAGGATGTTAAATCTAAATGTTTGTTTATTACCGTAGTCTTTCTCATAATGTAGCTGATAATAAAGCTATATGATTGCTACAAAAGAGAAAATTGTTAAAAGTTGTTAGATTATTTAATGATTCATTCAAAGTTCTTATGAATATGTTAATAAATCCAAACAAATCAAAAGGCGCTATAAGAGTAAGAATTGTATTTTGAATACGATAAGAAAATAAATATGATTTTTGCCGTTTGAAAAATATTGGTTTCTGTTATCAATAAGCAGTGTTTAGCATTTTAAGTTTTCTTATTTTTTTTCTGCTGGAATTGGAATGGTCTGAGTGATTTCTTAACAAGTTTCATTTAGCTGTGCCACTTGATTTTTGTCATTTTTGAGTGAGTAAGTGATTTCTATTTTGATTCCACCCTTTTATGAAATAAGTTGGTCTCATTTGAAGATGCAGTTGAAGAAAATACATCTTGCTTCATATTTATATTTACCCATTTGATATACACACCCCCCCCCCCTCCCTCCTGCCCCTGCAAAACTTTTAAAACCTTAAAATTACTGATAATTTCCTTATAATCTAGATCAAGAATTTGAAGAGTGAGTTAGAAGACCAGCAATATCAAGCTAAAAAGGGCGAATATTCTTCCAATGCTCCGCATGCAAATGGTCCAGACATGCAACTATATGAGATACAACGTAAGTTTTTATTCTTCAAACTTTTATGATGATCATTATGACTCAAAAAAAAAGTAATTTCAGGAGATAACTGATGGTAGTTGTATAGGAAATTATGATCACATTCAAATAATGCTTTATGATCTAATCTCTTCAGACATGTGTGCATTGGCTGTGGCCATAAACTCAAATATGATATGAGAGGACTGAAACTGGATTCTATGTTTCATGAATGATGAAAAAAAAATAATAAAAAAATACACGGGTTCTTTAAAATTTATAGACAGTCCATCAAAATACTTACATCACATCCAGTATTAGAAGTAAGTTAATGGTTTGTTCCAAACATTTAGATATTTGAAAAAATAAGCATGCAAGCTTTAAAACATTTTTGTTAGTTTGAGGAAATGAATGGAGAATTGTTGATGACATTTCTAAGAACAAATTCCAGATTTTTATGAAGAGAACTGATACAGGTGAGAACTAATTTTGTATTCTCAGGCGAATCTGAGCGTGAAAAAGGTAAATAAAAGCATGAAGTTTCACAAATGCTTATGGTAATGACGGTGTTTGTGATGATGAAAGAAACAGGAGAAAAGTTTATGTCAATATTTTTATGAATGCCAGCATTTGCAGCATGAATGGGTTATTATAATCTGTATAAAATGGGGAGAGGGCACACGGTAGCTAAGTTGGTAGAACTGTCGCTTTACATGCAAAGGGTCAGAGATTGATCTCGGGTGTGGTCGAGATTTTTTACTCATCCACTGTCCACCTAGCAGTGTTTTGGTAGCTAGATGTGTAAGCTTTGGCAGAAAATACTGTGCGATAGACTAGTGTCCTATCCAAAGAGTAGCAAGCAATAGCTATTGTCTGTTTCACGTTATAGAAACTGAAATAAACCTTGGCTTTTTGGGTTGTAGAAAGCAGACTAAGATACTTGTCTGGTGTAGACCCCTTCAGTCAAATAGGGTCAATTTCTCATGTTCTGGGAAAAAAAAGTACTGTCCAAAGAGTATATGAAACTGTACATAAGCATGGAAGGGAGGGGGGAGAGGAGGATAGCAGTATGAATACCGGTGGTGTAGTCATCAAAATCTGCTACTGATGGTTGCAAAGTCCTACTTATGAAATTAATGGCCAAGGATGACATTTTCTTTTCTCCTGCTTATTTTTTCTTTCTTTATCACGTCACATACCTTACCATCCACAATGTTTCTCTCTTTCTTAAAATTTTTTAAAAAAACTCTAAATTAGATATATTTCATATTTCTCGTCTATTATAATCTTTGTAAAGGAGTGTTTCACGTAATATGACTTTTCCATCATTGAGGTATTTTGTTTGAACCTGAATGAATTTTGCAAAAACTTGAAGCTCTGACACATAGATAACAAAACAAAACAAAAGAAGATGGAGCGAATTGTAGCTCAGATTTGTTTTACGCATAGACAAATATTAGCAATATTTTAAGTCTCCTAATAAACTAAAATATGGAGAAATGATGAATAAAATTTTTGAATAATGTGATGAATATGGGGTTATATCAGATTCTATGATTCATTCATCAATTGTCTATACTTTAATATTCCCTGAGCCTGCATATAGCGGGGTTTGCATTTTCTTAATTATTATTACTGTCCGTGGAAGGGAAATTTTGAATTGTTCACACCAATTGACTGTGTCAAAAAAGGATTTGAAAATAACAATTAATTAGATCTAATAAGATCACTGCTGGCAAACACAACACTTACATTTACATCTGGTTCGGAAACATTTTCACTATTGACGTCGCTGAGAACTGAGCCCAATTCTTTTTACCGTATATTTGGAAGCAGCACAAAAAAAACTCCCGTTTCCTTAAATCTTTACCCGCGAACTGATCTACCCAGACGATTTTGATATGATATTTGATACAGTAGACAGGTGAAGACGCACGTACCTACAATATGCAACATTGGAATCTTAAGGTCAACGGTAAACGTCCATAGAGACAGCGAGGCCATATTCATTCATTCATTCAATTAATTTTCATCATCGTTTGAGCTTGTTAAGTTCAGGTTTAAATGAAAGAACATCATCTTGGCAAAGGTTTTTTTTTACCTTGGAAGCACACTTTACTCTTTACTTCTGTTTAACAGCAGTAGATGAAATTGCTTAGTATATGTGTTGAGTGATGATACCAATGCGAGTTGCATGTCGGTGTGTGGATTAGATCAGTTTATACAGTTCTTTTTCTGCCCATTATTTTGTCTTATCCTGTCTGAGTGGATCAAGCGTTAATAGGACATGTTGACAATACTAGTTACCTTCTGGATAAGACATGATTTGGTCTTTCATGCCATATCAGAATATCAATTTTATTTTTACAGTTTTGTTAAAGATAATATTTTCCGCTATTACTTTCTTTCATAAATTATCTTATTTTTTCTGTATTTTTATGAAAATTATTTTCCCCAATGAGATAATATTTTCCTCTATTACTTTCTTTCATAAATTATCTTATTTTTTCTGTATTTTTATGAAAATTATTTTCCCCAATGAGGCCTTCTTTCATTATGACATAGCCACAGATATATTAAACTAAAAATCAATGTCAAATTTTCTTTTCCACGAACCGGTCCCCTCTGTCGCCCTAATGTTTTATCTTCACAACAGTTCATTAGTGGGGTGAATAGGCAAAGTCAGTGTGATGAAATGTTCAATCAGAAATAAGACATCCTTAACTAAATTGGAAAAGAAAAATACTGTTGTTTGTGGAATCTTCAAAATTGAAGTTACAGACTTGAAAGAAAGATGATGATGATGATGATGATGATGAAGAAGAAGAAGAAGAAGAAGAAGAAGAAGAAGAAGAAGAAGAAGAAGAAGAAGAAGAAAGAGAAGAAGAAGAAGAAGAAGAAGAAGAAGAGAAGAAGAAGAAGAAGAAGAAGAAGAAGAAGAAGAGAGAAGAAGAAGAAGAAGAAGAAGAAGAAGAAGAAGAAGAAGAGAGAAGAAGAAGAAGAAGAAGAAGAAGAAGAAAGAAGAAGAAGAAGAAAAGAGGAAAGAAGAAGAAGAAAAGAAGAAGAAGAAGAAGAAGAAGAAGAAGAAGAAGAAGAAGAAGAGAAGAAGAAGAAGAAGAAGAAGAAGAAAAGAAGAAGAAGAAGAAGAAGAAGAAGAAGAAGAAGA
>NC_088361.1:106139354-106156854 GCF_034508935.2 Berghia stephanieae | reverse complement strand
AAAAAATGTTTTAGATTTGACAATCCACAGAAGTTCCACAGCTGTAGAATCTGGGATGAACTCCAGCTAAAGGACCACTTAATTTTAATAACATGTTGCCCATATGCTGTACATGGTTGCCATCAGTCAAATGTAGAAGAAAATGTTTTTGAATTCATTATCATTATGTCAAGCATGGAGAAAGACTTCATCATCTGCACTTTTCATCTTTTTCAGGTAACAAGGTTAGAAACTCAAGTTAAAAGATATAAAGGCGATGCAGAGAGGGCAGAAGGCATGGAAGACGAATTGAAGCAAGAGAAACGCAAATTACAGAAAGAGGTAATCTTTCTTTTTATCAACTGTCTGCTTTTCCTTTTGTTCATTTATTTAAAAAATATTTTCCTGTATGTTTCGGCACTGTAAGGCTTTTTCTTTAGATTCTTCTTCTTTCAGCTTATCCCACATTTGCAGGGTTGCCATAATTAATGCCACATCTTCATGCACCTCATTTCATTGCATCATTTTCCTCCAGGCCCATTTCTTACATGTCGTCCTCTACCCTATCTATCCATCTAGTCTTTGGGCAATGGTATATCTAATACTTTCTTTCCCACATCCTCCCTCTCTCATCTCTTAATCTGTATTCTTCACTTCAGTCAACCTTCGAATCCGTCGATTTCTCACTTTATCGTTTCTTGTCCAGCCAAGTGACCATCTCAACATTCTCATTTCTGCCATCTCAACTTCTCTATCTGGTTTCATTCATTCATTTACAAGTTGTAGCTTAAGTTTTACTGCCAGGATGCCCTTCCTGAGCAGACGCTCTCCATTTATCCAGGCTTGTGATCAGCCTCACAAAGTGCTGGATTGTACCCAACAAAGGCTGGGTTAAGGCTTTTTATTTATAGATAATATTATTCTACCCTAATATTGGAAAACCCAATTATTTCCTAGTAAAAACGTAATAATTGAATATTTATTCAATGATTGCAGAATCTTTTTGCTTCATTTATTCGCTTAAAATAGATGTTGAAAAGAGAGCTGATTGGTCACCTAAAATAATATTATAGTGCCTATGAAGACAATTCCATTGTTTTTCTTTTTTGACCGAATTGCCATTCAAACAGACGGATAAAAACATAAATAATGAATCGAAGTACTACTACTATGCATCAGTAATTTCACTCATTCTAGCTGAATTATCTTCTACTGGCGTCATCCCTCCCCCCCCCCCCCCCCCCCAACCTCCCCTCCCCTCCTCCCCAGCCACACACATCCACAGAATAATAAAATTATCGATCAGGAATAGGAACACATCAAGCCTTCAAATTGATTTGAAAGAACACTGTATTCTATTCTATTTGAGTAGATTTAAAAAATCCCCAATCAATCTCACTCTCACACAAAATAACATACTACTATGTGCACATCTAATGACATATATTAGGTCGCAGTCTACATAAGTGAAAGATCTTGTGATAGTCCAAACTTTCCCCGGAAATGCAATGTTCATGTCTTTATAAAGGTGATCACATGCTCTTCATTTAGACCTCATGCATCTGTGGGCTGCAGGTATATTTATTGTCCTGTGATAGTCACGATGGCTACATACAATCAAATCCTTTTAAGTTCTGGTCCCTTCCTTATGCTACCAATAGCAGTTGAGAAATCCCTCTGGGTGTCCTCATCAGCTTAGAGAAGCCCTTCATTTTTCATTAAAATCTTCTTAACTTGTATTATTATAATAAGTTGTTTTGGGTTTGTTTATTTTTTGTATAAATATCAAAATTTTCTCCTATTTGTAAATTTTGTTTTGTATTTTTTTTGTTGAAAAGTCTAGTATTTTAAATTTTTTGTGTTGATTTAAAAGCTCTAAGTATAATGGATATTTTCTTCAAACAATAAGTGAATTTCTAGTTATGTTTAAAAAAAAAAAGAAAATGAATTTTGCATTGTTGTAATTTTGTACCCATTAAAGGGCTATATTTTTTAATCTTAATTTCAGTTACGGGAGGCTTCTACGGAATTGGAAGAGTTAAGGAATCAAAACAAACATCTAACGACAAGGCTTGAGAGAATCCGACAGACAAGAAGTGCATTAGGCATTCAATGAGCGTTAGTGTTCATGTACATATATCCCCATAAGCCAACCCTGCTTCCCCTTAATCCATTTCATCTCATGGTTGTCTGCTGGATGCAACGGGTTTCGTCGTATGTCAGCCTGTTATGCCATCACAGACAATAGCAGGATTAAGCAACAAGCACCCATACTTCCATTCTCATCACTCACCCAGAATATAGTGCTTGGCTTAATTCTTTCGACAATTTAATCTGTGATCTTGTTCATTAATTTGTTCACACAAATACTAGAAATATGGAAATAGTTGAGCTTAGATGATTATCTTTTCCCCTTTTTATTGACTCGTTTAGTTTATCAGTGGTAACGAAAATAAGACTTACTCACATGGTTTATGTTTTTATCCCACCTTTGATTCATCAAACAAATTTGATGCACTTTTATTATAGATACTGTCTAATATTTTAGATTCACAACCTGCAGTTTTGCTTTGAAAACCCACATCTGCACTTTTGAAAAATTTGCTGGAGAGCCAAAAACTCTTGTTTGTACTTTTACGTTGTTCCGGTTTTGATTGTCATAATATATATTGGTACAGGACCCGGACTGTTAGAAGCGCTTCATTTGAATTTCTATTGAAGCTTTAATAAACTGTTTTTGACATAATGTGTATCTAAGGTTCCATAAGATATAAATTGAGCATTATTATGTAGACTATTTCTATTGTGTTTTCTCTGCATAAATGTGATATTTATTGTGGGCATAATTTCTAGGAAGGAAAATCCACATAAGGTTGAGGGTGATATGCGTTTATTGATTTGGAAACAAAAATCCTCTCAGGGTAGCCTGTATTGATTTCTAGGTAGTTAGAAGAAACCAATTGCAATTTTTGCCCTTTCATAAGAGGCTATTCTACTTTGCTCACTTATCATCAAATATTTATCCCTGCAGATTATTTTGTCTTATATGATGGTGCTTTGATCGAGAACTAGTGCTATTGCTGTTAATAATTTTAATCAGAAAGAGCAAAATAGTGATGACATGTTTTAACTTTGCTACTAAATTCTATATTCGTTTATTTTCTGTCATTGATAATTACAATTTACATGGAGTCTTGATATTCTCAATACAGGCACGGATAAATGGAGAAAACTGTGTGTGTGTGTGTGGCAAGGATAGGGAAGAAAGACTAGAAAACTAATGTTTTGATACAAAGTTTCAGCATGGCAGTGACAAGGATTTGTTGTGCTGACAGTACTAACCAGCACAAATCTGTTTTTATAGAGATACAGGGAAAGAAAAGAAAAGGATATCAGATATTATATTTTTACACTCAGCTCCTTTGCTGACTTGGTTGAAGTTGTCATGCAATAAATCTGGTCTTATAGCGTGCAAGGTGTTTATCGAAAACATTACATTCAGTAGAAGTTTTTTTTGGTTTTTTATTGGTTGTGCAAAGGTGTAGAATATAATATATGCTGGATGAAAAAGTATGATGTACATGCTTTGGTTTTAGACATCGTTTAGTGCCTTTGAAGTTACCCAGAATAAAAAATAGAATTCTGGGGTGGGATCTTCTGATCTCTCAGGGTTGGTGGAGAGGTTGCTCTAGTTGTGTCTTCTATCCTCTATATCTGTTTTTCCTTTACATGTTGTTCTCTCTCTCTCTCTCTCTCTCTCTCTCTCTCTCTCTCTCTCTCTCTCTCTCTCTCTCTCTCTCTCTCTCTCTCTCTCTCTCTTCTCTCTCTCTCTCTCTCTCTCTCTCTCTCTCTCTCTCTCTCTCTCTCTCTCTCTCTCTCTCTCTCTCTCTCTCTCTCTCTCTCTCTCCAGATTACTTTTTTTTTTTTTCACAGGTTCTGGCAGGGATCCTTAGCTCAGAGGTTATAGTTTTCAGTTTTGAATATATTGTACTTTGTAAGCATTTGAGTGCATCACTCACAGCAGGATCCTTTACATGTTCCTGTATCACACTTTGATGGATTGCTTGGGGAATCACCTGTTCTCTATTTGAAACAGTTCCCGTTGTGTTCCCTTTTCTTTGGTGCTTTCAACTCTATATCTGTAACTTTTCCTCTGTCATCTTCCTTTTTTTTTTCTGGCGCTGAAATGACCTGAAAATGTGGTAAAACCCCTAAAAACAACAAAATAGAGTTCAAAGAAAGGTTGTGGTTTCTATACAAATTCATTGTATTCAGGTTGTCCACAAAATCTTTTTATACAATTTATCAACGTTATTACTGCTTTCAAATGACAAAACCTTTTTTTTTTCATTTTGGCCAGAACATTTTTATTTATATTGATAGATTGAGGTGACCCCACAACTTGTTAAAAAGACTTAAACTTGGGACATCTTCATAAAAAGGTTTTTTGGTCATAAAAAGGTGTTTTGTCATTTTCCAACAGCAAGTTAATTGCAATTTACAGGTTTCCTGACTTCAGTGAGGAGGCGTCACGTTATTGGCTTAATTACCAATCAAATGAAATGGATAAGCAGAGTATATTCATAATTGTGTATGCATCACAATCCTTAAAGTTTGAAATGCTTGTATCACGCCTTAAGTCGTCAAATTGATTTAAATTCAACAGTTTTAATTCAATTTCATATGTAATGTTCTTTATCCCTGTGTTTTTGCTGTTGTTCCCCTCTTAAATTTTTTTTTGTTTTTTTGGTCTCAGCGTGACTTTACGGATTTTTATCTTTACCCCCAATTTCTGAATGCCTTAATGATTAAGTGTTTACATATCTTTACAAAGGTCAAGGTCAAAACATCTATTCTTTTCTCTTCATTTTCTTTTTTTAAATTGATAACTATAGGATTTGAATAACTTGCTGGTTTGTTTTTACTCTCTGTTGAGCAGATGTGAATGACTCATTTTTTTGTGGACAAATATATTGATATTGTTTTGTGTTACCAATTACAAAACACTGATTCTCTTTGAAATTAGTGATCATTGTGTTGTCAAGAGTATATGTTTGATTGTGCCACCTACTGTTTTTGTGTTTAATTCCTTGCCTTGCCAATACCAAGTCGAACACTACTCCATACAGAAAGGTGCTGCGTATTGCTAGTATTCACATCTATCCATGATATATATATATATCTCTCACTCTCATGTATGAAAAAGAGAAAAGTTTCCCCCCTTTGTTTGACTTGAAAATAATACAACCCGTCTGTTCAATGTGTGATGGCTTACTTTTGAAAATATATATATTTTTCACACATCTCTTAGATGACAATGACCACGACATGGTTAAGCTTTAACCCTTTATGTGGGCTTTGAAATATGGACCATGAAATTAGGAGGGAGTTGTGTAAATTATTATTTTCTTTTAACATCCAAGGCATAAGCTACTCTTCAGTTGAAACGGGTCAAGAAATGTTCATCTTTTTAAAAATTTTTTGAGAAGATATAATTATTTTGATTTGATAGATGTTGTATGTGTATTAATTATTCATTCAGGTTTGAGATCCTGTATTGCAAGTCTTCCACCTATGAACACGTGCCAGAAGCAAATTGCCCTGCGTTTCTAGACCTTTTACTTGCTTTTTTTTATTGTGGAGTGTGAAGAAAATGAGTTAGGTTTTTCCAGCATACCACAGCATATCACTCTTGTGATGCAATTACAGTAACATCTTGTTGTACTGCTTCGTAATGGACCTTGGCAAAACACCTCAGTTCAATCAGTTGTCAGTGTAACAAAAAGGTATATAATGAATATAATACATAGTTCTCCACGACTATTTTGCAGTGCTGGTGGTTTTCCTCGGATCCGCGGAAATCCGCGACTTTGAAGTCCAGAGGAGGAATTTCCTCCTTTTAAAAATTACATTTTCTTGAAACAATGTGCTAGAAATGAGAGAGTTGATGTGTGGTGGAACACACAGGTGCAGTGTTTCCCACTCTCCAGAAGTTAGCTAGAGTATCAATGATAGTCTATCATCTCAATTTTTCTAAAAGTGGAGTTTAGTGCAGTAAAAATGGGTCTTGAAGGCAATCGTTCAACATTTTCCTTCTTTTTCACTTTTTGTCACCATCTGCACTGATTTTGTGATAGCAAGATTGGCTGGGAACAGGGGTCAGTTTAGTGCTCTTTTAATGTAGTAATAAAGGTACATGAGATTAGGTCAAAGGGAGTTTTGTAATGCATTTGATTTGATTTATTTTAAGAATTAGTCATCATTATTGTTAATAATTTCTTTGCTCCAATTTATTTAGAAAAAAATCCAATTTTATTTGAAAACATTCCTGTCTTGAGTTCGTCCTTATTGTTGTATCACAGATTTCTCCTCTCCTTTCTCGATCCAAATATATTCACGCTACAAATGATAAGTGTAGGCATCACTCATCTGGTATCTCCTTTTGTCTTCTGGTATCATATAATGTGGTTTGATCTCATTGGATGGTATGTTTCTACCTTTTAAAATGTATAATATGTGATGTGAATATTAAGTGCATAGTCTTTAACTAAGTAAATACGCAATTTTTAAATTTAACTTCTTACAAAGAGGCAAGAGGTCCTACATAATTCTTACTCTTCCTTTTCATATAAACCCACTTACTCGAACTTTCATTTGTTAAAGAAAACATAGCTAATTGTAATGTCATTCATCCTTCATGAAAGTTAGTAATGGTCTAAATAAACTGTAAGTCAACATCCCTTTCAGAGTAATTTTTATTAAGGTTTAAAAAATGTTGAAATATCGGAAAGAGAGGGATAGTAGGTAAAATCAGTTGGCTTTTTGTGAATTGTTTAATTTGAGGATCTAAAGTATCGAAGATTTTTTCATCATCTGTTGTACGGACATAGATGCTAATCATTGGTAAAACTTTAACATGTGCCTTGAATGTAGAATTTTTATAATAATTAATTCATAGTATATATATTTGCATATTTACACGAGAATGAAATTCATCTGAATATATAGCTAAATAGTTAAAAGGCATCTTCATTTTTTTTTTTTTTAATTGAAAATATATTACATTTATTCTGTATGTATTGTGCTCATGAAATTGACAGATTTATTGAAATTAAGTATTGTTGTATCTCCATCATAAACATCTCAAATGACACTCATTCATTCTTCCTCATTAAGCATTGAAGGGAAATCTGGAAATTTATCTCCTTTATGACATTTTGTTTATTGATATATCAAATCACTACATGTAAAACGATGAATTGCCAAAACTTAATGGAAGACGTGATGGGGTGACACAACATATTTTTAAGGAGATTATTATTTTAAAAAAGTAAACAGATAAAATTATTTGGCAGGTATTGAGTTTTGAGTGTACCCCCCACTCCTTCCTTCCACCTTAGATATAAAATTAAAATTATTATCCTAGCCGCTACTAAATTATTCAAAGTACATCTATAAGTTAATACAATTAAGCAGCAATTTAAAATTTTGTTTATTTTTTTTTTTCTGAATGCTTAAATTTTTTTTTTTTTGAAAGACAATAAAGGGAATTTAGACAGCCTTCACATGTAATGGCCATATAACTTTGTAATATGTATTGTTTTATCAATTTGGTGAGTTGAATTCTCATTAGGGATACCTATGATGTTCGCATGGGTGTACGATCCGATAGTGATGTCGTTTCTTCTTCTCTTTACTAGCCTATCCTGCTTCTTTGGTTTGTGATTGTATTTTTGACAGGGGATATTTTTTTTTCTGTAAATCTTCTGCCTGTTTGTTCTTGGTTATTTATAATTTAGCTTATGATATCTTTAGGTTATGATTTTGATTTACATTTGTACTATTTTTGTTAGATTGCTTGTTTTTTTGTTTCAGCGGTCTCTCGTATAACCTCAATTGTGTTGGAAGAGACCTAAAGCAACAAACAAACAAAAAAAAATCTCATTAGGGCATTCCCGTTAGGGCAGAGAAACATTGGACTTCCCTGGGCTATTGATCCACAGATTTGCTATATCTTCTATCCTTCTAAATCAGGTCTTTTCCATGAGCCTTTGTATCATGTTCCATACCGGGGCATTTGGTTTCGCACAGAATCTTTTGTTGAAAAGGAAACAGTCGGGCAGACTGATCTATTTTTTTCTTTTCTTTTTTTTGCTTAGCAGATCATTTCTTCATTACTTATTGCCGTTGATAGCACTTACTTTGTAACCGAGTGTATCCCTTTTGGTGGAGATCCTGTCAGATAAGCTACAAGGATACATTTCTCTTTAATCTAATTATAAACTTTGTTGAACTCTCCCATATGTCTTACATTTTTCTTTAGTGTTTGATCACTAGATCTAAATCCTTTGTCTACTCTGTCATCATTGTTTTTTACTGGGGCTGAAATGACCTTATAGTGGCGCAAATGTTGTAAAACCCCAAAACAAGCAAATGAACTTTTTATCCGTTATTCATATTTAAAGCAAACTTGAGGTCTCATCTAATATTGTACATATCTTGAGGCAATAAAATGATCACTATAACTAGAATGATGTAAAGGAATTGAAAGGCAGTCGTTTATGGGCGTTGCTGACGACTGACGACACAAAGGTGTTGTGTCATTTAAAACCTGTACATAGGAGGTACTAATGACAATGCCCTTCAGTTATTGTAACTATAACAGTGATGAATTTATTTATAATTTATACAATTGAATAGTCCTTGTAAATCTCTATCCATTTTCTGTCCCATACATTCAATAGCTAGCTTTCAGAATATGATAATTTATTATATAATATTATATGAATTCAATGACAATGTGATTAAGGCATCAGTGCGATAATAATTTGGCAAATGCGATATTGAAGAATAACGAAGAAAGACATGTATTTTTTATGAGCTAAATATTCGTTGGAAAGCTTGATTACTTTTTTAGTACCTGCATTAGAATTGAGTATGCGCATGTGTATATTATGTGTATGGATGCTTGTGAGAGAGAGAGAGAGAGAGAGAGAGAGAGAGAGAGAGAGAGAGAGAGAGAGATGGTTTATAATTTGTGATTAGAAGAAAGATTTGATGTGAATGTAGACAAGTATGACCTTGTGCTTGAGTTTCCCCACCCCATCCGTGTGCATTCTATTTTTTTAGTAACTCAAATGATGTGCCACATTATATTTTAAGTTCAATAATGCTTTGAATTCCACCACAAACATTTCCAAGTTGGTGTGGTCATTAGTTTCTGACCCAGTCATTTTGCCATTGATTTGTGAAAAAGAAAAAAAAAATTCAGCGTGTTGTTATCAAAGGCATTAAAATATAAAATATGAATTGAAACACAACCATTGGAGTACAGTTTTCATTCTTGTTTAGTTATTTATTTAAATAATGTAGTTGAATTATAAGGACTGCTGACAGCTAGTTTGGGATGCTTGGACTTGGAGCGTCTTCCATTCCACTAATCCG
Organism: Berghia stephanieae; assembly: GCF_034508935.2. Lineage (NCBI taxonomy): Eukaryota > Metazoa > Mollusca > Gastropoda > Nudibranchia > Aeolidiidae > Berghia > Berghia stephanieae. The sequence goes on along the minus strand of NC_088361.1, from coordinate 106,147,431 downwards.
TTACACCTTTGGTTTTTCTGAGATTTTATGGGTATAACTGAGTCCCTAGCGTATAAGACGCAAAGTACTTTCTGATAGACCCAAGGGGTCAGAAAAAATCTTGACACTATGATCGATTCCAGTCCCTTTGAGTGTAAAACAAGTATAAGAATAAGTAGAATAGACTTACTTATTTACTTATCCGAACCAGTGACCACCTGAGCTCTAGCCCTTCAGTCTTGTGCCAGTGCCATGACGAAGAAGTTAGACGTCTTTTGTAGTTGTTCCAGGTGACTTTAAAGTGTGTTACTGATGCTTGGATTTGGTGGGAGGAATGTGCATCTCAGGTCTTCAAGAGGTTGACATTCAAGCAAGTCGTGTGTTACTGTTTCATTGGGGTGTTGACAGAGGGGGCAGGAAGGGGATGTGTCTTTTGTAAAAGTAGAATAGACAACTTCTCTGTCAAAGACAGAAAGAAGGTTGTCTCAGCTAAAAACCCTCAGAAGTTAATGTGACGAGGAGCATGAACCTGTTTTGTACCTGTAGTCGACATGAAAAACAGGTTAGAGTGGGAAGATAGACCAGAGACTCCCCAGATTGTCCTGAAATGAGATGATTTGATCTTGCCCATAACTTCACGTTGCTTTATTCTGATTTGGCTGGGTGGGGTTCCTGACCTCCCATAGTGGGCAGGGAGGTACATACTGAGTCTTCTATTCCCCTATATCTGTTTTCCAACTTGCTCTCTGTCTTTGTCTTGGAATGAGATTACTTGGTTTTGTCCTACCCCTGGCCGGATATCCTGGCTGAGAGAGGGGCAGTCAAATGTCTAGTTAGTTCTGGGTGATGATATTTTTGTCCTTGTAAATCATCTCTCTGTTATGCACCGTATTATGTTTTGCATACATATTAGATATGATTTGTAAACATTTGAGTGTATCGCTCTTAGTGGGGACCTGTGCTTGTGTCTGGATGAGACTTTTAGGTGATCTCTAACTTAGTACTTTGATAGTAACAAGATATGAAGTGAGTAGAAAAGTGCCAGAAGACAATAGAGAATAAAATTTTTTTTCGCGGCGGTGGTGGGGTTTGAACCTGCGACCTTATTGGTACGACAACTCCGCCTGGCAGGTGAGAGCGTGGCTCTACCGTGTGAGCTATCCACGAACACAAAAAATATTCGTTTCAAACCCAAAGTCATTTCTAGATCCCTCTCTCACCCACTTCTTGAGATCGCCGATTCGTTCACCACCATCGCGAAGTAATTTTGACCAGCAGTTAAGCTTAATAGCCAATATTCTCATCACAAACATATAACATAGAAACGATTGAGACATTGAGTATGCTCCGGTGTATGGGGTGAATTTTTAATTCAGAAAAGTGAGTGGAGCAGGCACTTATGTTGGTAACAACAAGATATGAAGTGAGTAGAAAAGTGCCAGAAGACAATAGAGAATAAAAATTTTTTTCCGCGGCGGTGGTGGGGTTTGAACCTGCGACCTTATTGGTACGACAACTCCGCCTGGCAGGTGAGAGCGTGGCTCTACCGTGTGAGCTATCCACGAACACAAAAAATATTCGTTTCAAACCCAAAGTCATTTCTAGATCACTCTCTCACCCACTTCTTGAGATCGCCGATTCGTTCACCACCATCGCGAAGTAATTTTGACCAGCAGTTAAGCTTAATAGCCAATATTCTCATCACAAACATATAACATAGAAACGATTGAGACATTGAGTATGCTCCGGTGTATGGGGTGAATTTTTAATTCAGAAAAGTGAGTGGAGCAGGCACTTATGTTGGTAACAACAAGATATGAAGTGAGTAGAAAAGTGCCAGAAGACAATAGAGAATAAATTTTTTTTTCCCCGATCGGCGATCTCAAGAAGTGGGTGAGAGAGGGATCTAGAAATGACTTTGGGTTTGAAACGAATATTTTTTGTGTTCGTGGATAGCTCACACGGTAGAGCCACGCTCTCACCTGCCAGGCGGAGTTGTCGTACCAATAAGGTCGCAGGTTCAAACCCACCACCGCCGCGAAAAATTTTTTTATTCTCTATTGTCTTCTGGCACTTTTCTACTCACTTCATATCTTGTTGTTACCAACATAAGTGCCTGCTCCACTCACTTTTCTGAATTAAAAATTCACCCCATACACCGGAGCATACTCAATGTCTCAATCGTTTCTATGTTATATGTTTGTGATGAGAATATTGGCTATTAAGCTTAACTGCTGGTCAAAATTACTTCGCGATGGTGGTGAACGAATCGGCGATCTCAAGAAGTGGGTGAGAGAGGGATCTAGAAATGACTTTGGGTTTGAAACGAATATTTTTTGTGTTCGTGGATAGCTCACACGGTAGAGCCACGCTCTCACCTGCCAGGCGGAGTTGTCGTACCAATAAGGTCGCAGGTTCAAACCCCACCACCGCCGCGAAAAAATTTTTTATTCTCTATTGTCTTCTGGCACTTTTCTACTCACTTCATATCTTGTTGTTACCAACATAAGTGCCTGCTCCACTCACTTTTCTGAATTAAAAATTCACCCCATACACCGGAGCATACTCAATGTCTCAATCGTTTCTATGTTATATGTTTGTGATGAGAATATTGGCTATTAAGCTTAACTGCTGGTCAAAATTACTTCGCGATGGTGGTGAACGAATCGGCGATCTCAAGAAGTGGGTGAGAAAGGGATCTAGAAATGACTTTGGGTTTGAAACGAATATTTTTTGTGTTCGTGGATAGCTCACATGGTAGAGCCACGCTCTCACCTGCCAGGCGGAGTTGTCGTACCAATAAGGTCGCAGGTTCAAACCCCACCACCGCCGCGAAAAATTTTTTTATTCTCTATTGTCTTCTGGCACTTTTCTACTCACTTCATATCTTGTTGTTACCAACATAAGTGCCTGCTCCACTCACTTTTCTGAATTAAAAATTCACCCCTACTTTGATAGTGTGCTCTTGGAATCTACATGTTTCCTATTTGAACCAATTCCTCTTTTGCCTTCATTTTTCTTGGATGCTTTAATTGTAATTCTAGAACTTTTTACTTTCCCATTTTCTCCCTTTTTACTGGCGCTGATATGACCTTAATGTGTTGCACGCCGTAAAACCCTTAAAAACAAACAAACATTCTGATTTGGCATTGCTCTTTTTTTCCTGGTCCCTGCACTGGATGGGGTTCCCGACCTCCCATAGTGGGCAGGGAGGTACTTGCTGTGTCTTCTATCCTCCTGTATCTGTTTTTCAATTGCTTTTTGTCTTTGTCTTGGAATGAGATTACTTGATTTTGTCCTGACCCTGGCTGGAGTCCTTGTCTGGGAGGGAAACAGTCGAATGTATAGTATAGTTATAGTTTTGGGAGATATTTTTTTTCCTTGTAAATCATCTCTCTGTTATGTACTGTTATTTAAAAAAATTTTAACATATGATTTGTAAACATTTGAGTGTATTTCTCTTAATGGGATCTTGTGCTGGTGTTTGGGTGAGCAGTTTAGCTTTCTATCGCCGTAGTCGTGTGTAAAATGATTACCTGGACGTAACAGCGTTGTCTCTGTCGGAAAAAATAAAAGTAATATCGCTTACCACGCGTCCTGTCTCATCCTATTCAGGTGTAAAATGAGTACCTGACCATTGACAGCTTTGTCTCTGTCGTAAAATTATTTATAATAAATAGTGTTCCCTCTTCCTGCCATGTAAGGAACATAAAGCACCAGGACCAGACAACATTACCAGAACTATTTTGAAAAACTGTCACCAACAGCTGGCTATACCTTGTACAAAACTACAGTTCAGTCCTGATAATTCGAATTGGGTGGGAAAAGCAAATGACTTCTATTTATCAGAATTCGATTTGTCTCCAAGCCGTGCCCTGGCCCTTACACTTACAAGCTACACAATAGCACAGAGTAGTAGTTAACACTGCATGCTGTGTAGGCCCTCTACTTCTAGATCTAGATCCATCGATCAATAAAGAAAGACAGCACAGAAGAGAAAGAGAAACGCGTGGAGTGGGGTGTGGCCTATGATTGTTCTTGCCGTATATTGGTCAGCTTGTGGTTATCACTGTGTGTTAGATCTATTTATAACCAACCCCCTTTGTTAGCCAGCGGCCAGCAGACCACAAGTTAGTCTTAGTGATGAGAGCGCGAGAAGGAGAGAGGGATGACGCGAGACAGCTGGTCAATTTGGAGAAAGAAGAGAGAGGGCGGGTGGGACGGAGAGGGAACAACACGCCATTACATGCCTCAAGGGTCTAGTTATTATTATTATTAGTCAGCTCAGTCATTAAAACGCGTGGGAGAACAGGCAGTTCGTTATGACCTTCCAGAGTTGTTTTTTTTAGTGATGGGCAAGCACTTGCACTTAGAATAAAGAGAATAACGACTGTTCAAATTCGAATTAACCATGAATATTTTATATAGAAAAAGAAGAAAATAATTCATTACATCGTATTTTCTTCGATTTAAAAGAAATTCGGTTAATCAGATTTCGAATTATCTGGACTGGACTGTATTTCAAAGGTCAATCGATGAACAATCCGTGCCAGTACTTTGAGAAATATCGATTGTCATTCCAGTTCCAAAGAAAAAGCGTTGCCGATCCGTATTGAACGACTTCCGTCCAGTAGCGCTTACATCGCTTGTCATGAAATGTTTAGAAAAAAAATAATATGCGAGCTGTGTGAGCTCCTATAAATATGTTATGACCTGAAATTGCTAGATCCGTATCGATTTGCATACCAGCAACATCTCAGTGTAGAAGTTTGTTTTTTTGTTTTGTTGTTTTTAAGGGTTTTACGGCGCTTGCAACACATTAAGGTCATATCAGCGCCAGTAAAAAGGAAGAAAATGGGATAGTAAAAAGTTCTAGAATTACAATTAGAGCACCCAAGAAAAGGTAAGACAAGGGGGAATTGGTTCAAATAGGAAACAGATGTAGATTCCAAGAGCACACTATCAAATTACTTAGTTTGAGATCACCTAAAAGTCTCATTCAGACACAAGCACAAGTCCCAACTAAGAGGAATACACTCAAATGTTTACAAATCATATTATATAATATGTAAACTAAATATAATACAATGCATAACAGAGAGATGATTTACAAGGAAAAAATATCATCTCCCAAAACTATAACTGTACATTCGACTGTCTCCCTCCTAGCCAATGATTCCGGCCAGGATCAGGACAAAACTAAGTAATCTCATACCAAGACAACGACAGGAAACAATTGGCAAACGGGTATGGGGGGATAGAAGACACAGCATGTACCTTCTTGCCCACTATGGGAGGTCAGGATCCCCAACCAGTCCTACAAATATGTTATGACCTGAAATTGCTAGATCCGTATTGAACGACTTACGTCCAGTAGCGCTTACATCGCTTGTCATGAAATGTTTAGAAAAAAAATAAATATGCGAGCTGTGTGAGCTCCTATAAATATGTTATGACCTGAAATTGCTAGATCCGTATCGATTTGCATACCAGCAACATCTCAGTGTAGAAGACTCACTTTTAACCGCCCCAAATTTGATCTCAAATCACCTTGATCAAATTACACGTACTCCATAATCCTGTATGTCGACTTTTCGTCATCTTTTAATGCGATGAACAGATATTATGCTTCAAAAGTTGTGCAACATGGATATTCCAAACTACCTTATTAAATGGTACCAAGAGTTTCTGACCCATAGACCATGATATAAATATATTACATTATTATTACTATTATTATTATTATTATTATTATTGACTTGACTTGACTTAGATGCCTTTCGCGTCTCGACCGAAAGATCGGGTCGCCTTGGCTGTTTCCAGTATTTCCTGTGTGAGGTGTCTCCAATATTGCCGGTCCTCTGCTAGGGTTCTCAGATTTTCAAGGTCCCCTGCCGTTATGAGACTAATGCTTTGTCCAAGTGTTGTGAGGTTTTTGTTTAGGATCACGGGGAGTGTTGTGATCGGTCTTCCTCTGAAAAGGTTCCCGTGTTTTTGGAAGTATCCCGACATGGCTTGGTTTGCTGGTATGTTTTTGTCCCTGCGTAGTATGTGACCGAAAAGTTGCCATCGTTGTTGTAAAATGTCAAGGGAGATTGGTCTTTCTTTTGTGATCTTATAGAGTGATTCATTTGAGATCTTTTTGGGGTATTTGATGTCCAGTACCCTTCTTAGCTGTGTGCGATGGAAGGCATCCAGATGTTCTTCTTCGGATTTTGTCAACGCCCAAGTGCCGCAGTTATACAGAAGTACCGGTTTTACAAGAGCATGGTACAGTTTCAGTTTGGTTTTTCTCTTTATTTTGTCACCTCTAATCCATACATTGGTGAGTTTACTGAGTGCGGCGTTTGATAGCTGTTTTCTTCTTTGTACATCCTCGGTGTCTCCAATTAGTGAGCCGACTTTCTTTGTTCTTTTCCATTCCTCTTTGTTCCTCGATATTGTTGTAAATTCGGTTTTATTGGCATTGACTTGGAGGTTATATTTCATGAGGGTATTTTGTATGATGTCTATATTTGCTGGTGTTGATCCAATAAAATCGACATCATCTGCATAGGCGATTTCTCTAGGGATTGCATTCTCAATATGAGTCGTTGGTTTTGGAATGACTTTTCGAACTTCTTTCAGAGCGTGTTCTAAGTATATTGTGAACAGAATCGGGCTCAGACTATCTCCTTGGGGGGTCCCGATGTTACTTTCGAACTGCGTCTGTTTTGTGGCCCCGTATATCCTTGGTTGTATCTTTGTGTTGCTGAGGAGAAATCGGATTATTCGGAGCTCGTCTTCGTCTACTATTTCTGTTAATATCTCCAAAAGTTTTCCTCTGTCGATCGTATCAAAGGCTGCGGACATATCGATTCCGGATATTGTTATGGATATGTTTTCTTTGAGTGCCTTTGCTGCCAACCATTTATGTGTCCATACAACGTCCGATGTGCTTCGGTCTTGGCGAAACCCGCTTTGGCTATGTGATAGATAATTTTCTATTTTCGGTCTAATTCTCTTGAGGACAATAGTTGACAGTGTTTTTCTTATGGTATTCAGTAATGTTATTTATTGTTAATAATAATAATAATAATAATAATAATAATAATAATAATAATAATAATAATAATAATAATAGTAAAAATAATAATAATGATAATATAATAATAATAATAATAAATAATAATAATAATAATAATAATAATAATAATAATAATAATAATAATAATAATAGTAATAATAATAATAATAAGGGTAGCCCTATTCGTCCTTAAGGTCGAATAGCTTCAACCGTGGTTGCCGTACGTACGGACAAATCGTGTTGCTTGCACTATTCGTCCTTCACACTAAAGCTGGGCAATATTCCGTTTTTGCTTTTACTGAGCTGGATTCGAATCCACGTAATTACATGATATATCCGTATCGTCTTAAATGTTTCACAAACCCCACCTCCTCTGTTTGTGAGTCAAATAATCAGTTATGTGTGTTTTTTTTTAGGTGTGTGTGTGTGTGTGTGTGTGTGTGTGTGTGTGTTAATTTCGTGGGTTTTTTTTGTTTGTTTTTTTCTTCTGGGATATGATTTTTATTCCAGAATGGTGATTGATTTCTTATAAGGAACAATTGTCGTGTTCTCCTATTGGTAAGTATCCAATTCAAATACCTGCTCGAGAGTTTGGGTTGGCTAGGCACAGAGGAAGATTCGGCAGGTTTTCTTTGTTTTGGTTTCTTTTTTTTTTTTTGTTTTTTTCTTTTGGAGGGGGGGGGGGGGTTGTTGTTGTTTTGTTTTGTTTGCTGTTGTTTTTTTTTTTGGGGGGGGGGGGGGGGTTATTGTTATTTTTTATTTGTTTTCTCTTGTTGGTATTTTCCCTGCTTTTGTTTGATTTGTGTGTGTGTGTGTGTGTGTGTGTGTGTGTGTGTGTGTGTGTCTATTGTGTGTCTACGTGTGTTTTGCCTTTTTTACATTTTTTTTTCAATCTATAATAGTGGGTAAGCACTCAGTAACTATTTGTTTTAAATGACTAGTATTCAATTTGTCAAAATATTATATTAGTCATAATAGTATAAGCAGCGCAAGAAAAAAAAACAACACCAAATTTCTGTATCTGTTAAGAAG
>NC_088361.1:106084354-106134354 GCF_034508935.2 Berghia stephanieae | reverse complement strand
CCTAAAAGTCTCATCCAGACACAAGCACAGATCCCACTAAGAGGAACACACTCAAATGTTTACAAATCATATGTAAAAATGAAAAGAGTAACAGTACATAACAGAGAGATGATTTACAAGGAAAAAAATGTCATCTCCCAAAACTACAGTGCAACCTCGATATAACGACATCGTCGGGACCGGGAAAACGTGTCGTTATAGAGGGATGTCGTTACAGAGAGGTTTCCTGTGTGTGTATATCAGGAGGTGTTTTGGGTCTTGTGTAGTGAATGTATACTTTTTCATTTTCCCTCTGTAGTTTATCCGGGCTTCGTAGTCGTAGAGTATCGTCGTCGTTCAATGATGATTCAATGAATGGAGAGTGGACAAAGGATTTATAAACAGTCCCGTGTTGACCTGCCGCAGGCATTCATTGGGTGAAAGGCGAGCCTTCTGATTGGTGAAAGACGAGCCTTCTGATTGGCTGCGGTGTTGTACAAATGTGACTATTGATTGGCTGAAAAAGAAGCGTTTTCATTGGCTACAATAAGAACTAGCTCTGGGCTTATTACGAGTAGACAACATACATAGAATGGAAGATACCACTTGTAATAGTTACGAACAATTTCATGGTAGACAAACACCTTCAAGGTTTGTCGGACCAGAAATGTCGTTATACAGGGGTTTTGCTGAAATGTACGTCGCTATAGAGGGGTTTTTGTTTGTTTGTTTGTTTGTTTGTTTTTAGGTGTTTAACGGCGCTTTCGACACTATAGGTCATTTAAGCGCCCGTTTCTGTCTTTTATCAATCTTTTATCGCCCCTGAGGGGCCATAGCTGATCAAAACGTGTACTGTTGTAATAAAATCTTTATAAAATCATAATAGTTACATGTTTGTTAAGTAAAAATATCTATTTACAATTTCTGCAGGAGTTCACATTCCTGCAGATACTTTAAAATTGTAAGCGGATCGACCGACTGGAACAGAGACTTCAAGTCTCTGTTATCATAATGTTGTGACCTTATCTGTTCTAATTCTGTACATTCAATTAAAATGTGTTGAACTGTCAGGTCACAGTTACATCTTCTGCAGAGGGGTTTTTCATCCCTCTCCAGAAGGAAACGGTGAGTGAGGGCAGTATGTCCGATCCGGAGTCGAGTTATTTTTACCTCGTCTCTTCTTTTTAGCCCCGAGTTGGGTCTGGGGCCGAGGTCACTTTTAATTTGTTTTAATTTGTTATGTACATCTCGACTCCAGGATCGTTCCCATTCCTTTCGGACATGTTTTTTTATATTGATCTTTAAATCCGCGTGTGGGATTTTACTGCCCTCTTGTAATTCTTGGCTCACCGCCTCTTTTGCCAGTCGATCCGCTTCTTCGTTCCCCTGGATACCCACATGACTAGGTACCCAGAGAAAACTAACTTTCTTTTTCTTAATAAATAATTTATTTGCACCTTCCAAGATACTTATGAGTCTTGGATCGGTGCAATAAAAATTTGAGATCCCCTTAAGTACGGACAGCGAGTCAGACAAGATCAAGAATTTATTTTTATTCGATCTCTCAGCCAAACGGAGAGCATTTAGGATTGCTCTCGATTCCGCTGTAAAGATCGAAACATTTCTATCCAGGCGAAGTGATCCTGTGCCTTCCGATGAGTGATAGGCACATCCTACTGCATCTGCGCTCTTTGAACCATCCGTAAATATGTGAGTATGGTTTTTGTATGTTTGTAATATTGCTTTTAGTGTCTGTTTGTAAATATGTGGGTCTGTTTGTGATTTTTCCAGTTTTGTTAGGTCCAAATTTATGTTTGGTCTATGTATGGACCATGGTGGTATCTTTGCCTGGACGTATGGATGTATCCTATCTAGACTGATGTTCATGTCTGCGATGTCTTTTTTTATTCTGCAACCTAATGGTGGTGTCATTTTTGGGTGCTTGCGAAATTTTTCTTCTAGTGTCCTATCCGTGTAGTGTACATGTTTGTGTGCTGGGTTGTCGTGCAGCGATGTGACCTTAGTAACATACTGGAGAGCCAGTTTTTTCCTCCTGAGATGGAGAGGTGGCTCATCTGCCTCAGCATAAAGGCTTGCCACTGGAGAAGTGCGGAAAGCCCCGAGTGCCAAGCGCAGTCCCTGATGATGAATTGGGTCCAGCATGCCTAAGTAGGATGGTTTTGCAGAGCCGTATACAAAAGATGCGTAGTCCAGTTTTGATCGAATAAGGGTTCGGTATATCTTTAGAAGAGTGTTTGTGTCCGAACCCCATTCCATGCTCGACAGAACTCTCATTATTCTCATTGCTTTCATGCATCGCAGTCTGAGATCTTTGATATGGGCGAGGAAATTTAGTTTCCTATCAAAGATCAAACCAGGAATCGGGCTTCGTCCTTTACCTCAATTCTGGAATTGTTGAGATAAAGGTCAGGCTGTCTAATGCAGGTGCGTTTTCGGCAGAAGTGGACAGCTACTGTTTTTGATGGGGAGAAGGAGAAACCATTGAGATTTGCCCACTCCGACAGTTTGTTTAGTTGGAGTTGTAACTGTCTCTCAATGGTGTCCATACTCGATTTACTTCGATAGCATACAAGAAAGTCATCAACATATAAGGAACAGTCAACATTCTGTCTCATTGCATTCACTATTGAGTTTATTTTAATCTCAAACAGAATGGGAGACAGAATGCTACCCTGTGGAACTCCTCTTCCTGATCAAATGGATCAGAAAAGGTGGATCCTGCTTTGACCTGAAAGGATCTGTTGTTTAAAAATGCTCTGACAAACATTGGAAGGTTTCCTCGTAGACCAAGATTGTGCAGATCTTTGAGGATTCCGAATTTCCAAGTTGTGTCAAAGGCCTTCTCAAGGTCAAAGAAGATTGCTACCAAGTGCTCACCTTTGGCAAAGGCCTCACGAATGAAGCTCTCTAGTCGAACAAGGTGATCAACAGTTGATCTGTTCTTTCGAAAGCCACATTGGAGGTCGGAGAGGGAGTTGTTGTGTTCCAAGTAGAACATCAGACGCTTGTTGACCATTTTCTCCATCAGCTTGCATAGGCAGCTGGTGAGGGAGATTGGTCGGTAGTTTGAAGCGTCCGAATGGTCTTTCCCAGGTTTTGGGATTGGAATCACGGTGGCCAGATTCCAACTAGGTGGAAAAGTCTGTGTTGTCCATATCTTGTTATAGATATTCAAAAGGACAACCAGACTATCTTGTGGAAGATGTCGGAGTATTTCATAACTGATGTTGTCAGGACCCGGTGCTGTGACATTTGTGTCACGGAGGCAGGCACCCAACTCCTCAAGTGTAAATGGTTTGTTGTAGTCTTCAGTGTTTGTAGATGTAAAGTTTATTGGTGTGTTTTCTGCGTTTTTTTTATGGCGCAGAAATTGTGGTGTGTGGTGTGCAGACGAGGAGCTGTGCGCCAGCCTCTCGGCCAGAGTGTTGGCAATTTCTTGTTCTGTTTCAGCCACGGATCCATCGGGACGTGTCAAGTGATTTAGTGAATCACTATCGGATCCCTTCAGTTTCCGTAACATCTTCCACACCCTATTCAGGGGTGTCTGGCTATTTATTTTTGAGACAAAGTTTTGGAAGGATCTCCGTTTGTTTTCTCGGAAGATCTTCCTACACTTTGCTCGTAGTTTCCTAAATGTTGCGAAATTCTCAGGGATTGGGAATCTCATCGCTTTCTGTATGCTTTTTTCTTCTCCCGTAGGGCCGCTCGACATTCCTCTGAAAACCAGGGATTGTGTTTTCTCGGTCTACCAGAGGTTGTTGGTATTGTCGAGCTGCAGATATTTGTTAAAATATTTTTGAATTTGTCATAGCTGTCCACCTCTGTCGTAAGGAGTCTGTGACACTCCTGTGAGAAAGTTTCCCAATCTGCTCGCCGTACACTCCAACGTTTGGGCTGTGGGGCCCTTGAAGTCGGGGTGATGTCGAGGCAGACTGGAAAATGGTCAGAACCGTGATCGTCATCGATCACAGTCCAGGAGAGATCTGGAGCTAATGTAGGATCACAGAAAGTGAGATCGATGGCAGACGTGGTAAGATTGTGAGTATTTACCCGTGTTGCCTCGAGACCGTTTGCCAAGTATACATCCATTTTCATTATGAAAGCCTCCACTGCCTTTCCCTCTGGTTTGTGTCTGTGTTTCCCCAGAGAGGACTGTGAGCATTGAAATCTCCCATTATCACATAGGGAGGGGGGAGTTGGTTTAGAACTCCCTCTAGCTCGGCAGACTGGAGGCGATGATCTGGTGGGATGTACACAGAGCAGATGGTGATTGGTCTGTGCAATGTCACTCTCACTGCTATTGCCTGTAGATTTGTTTTCATTGGTATCAAGCGGTGGGGGGTGCTCTTCTTCGTGAGAATCGAAACTCCCCCACACGCTATCTGGCCATCAGAGTGAATCAGATGATTGGCCGTATATCCTTTTACTGTGTAGTCGTCTGCTGGTAATTTTGTTTCCTGCAGACAGACTACATCAGGATTCCTCTGGAGGAGGAGGTCCAATTCTGTTCTATTTGATCTGATCCCTCTGATGTTCCAGGAAATTAATCTTGTCTGACTAGGTATCCTAATTTTTTGTGGGGAGGTTAGGCAGTATGCCTGCCTTCAACCCTTTTACTTTTATTCTCCTAGGAGGAGAGACTTCCATAGGAGAAGGAGGCCCTGTGGAGGGCCTCTCGGTTTTTTTAGGGCTGAGTTTTTTTGAACCCTTGGGATTTTTAGGTCCCTCTGGGTTCTTAGATTTTTTGGGGCTTTGAGGCCCCTCAGGGGGATTTGTGGATCCCCGGACTGGTGTTGGTGGCTCCATATTCTGGGAAGGGGTGGAGTTTTGTTTTTGGGGGGATAGAGAGGGCTCACGGGAATGGAGATGGGGGGTGGGTCCAACATCCACGCCCATGAGGGGGAGAATTTTTTTATTTGGGGAAGGAGGGGGGGTGGAGGTCGCCTTGGAGGTGGATGTGGAGGGGGCTGCAGGTTCCACATCTTGAACCTCCAATGTGTCAAAAAGATTTTTTGACACATTTGCGACCTTGTTTTTAGGTCTTGATGGCTTTTTCTTTTGAGGACTGTCTTTTCTAGTCTGTGCGATTTTGCCATGGCTGTTTTGGTTATTACCAGCAGCCCTGGCAACTTCTGCATAACTCTTGGCAGAAGCAGCGACCTGCCGAGGGGGGCAGATCACTGCTTTTGCCTGAGCAAACGTACCGCCGTAAGTGGCTCTGTATGTCAAGATTGCCTTTTCTTCTTGCCACTTAGGACAATCTTTCGAATGTGCTGCATGCTTGCCTTGGCAGTTCAGACAACAAGGGTCCACTTTGCAGTTTTCCTCATTGTGGTCTTCTTTGCCGCAGCGGGGGCATGTAGCTTTACGGCGGCAGTTTGTTTTAGTATGGCCGTACTGGTGGCAGTTAAAACATCTCATGGGGTTCGGGACGTAAGGCCGAACCTCCAAGTCGAGGTATTCAATTCTTATTCTCGACGGGGGTCTCGGGCTGTCAAAAGTCAGGATCCAGGTGTTGGTCTGGATTGTGCTGTCGCCGCGGCGGATGCTAACCCGCCGAGCTTCGACAACACCCTCCAGTTCCTCAACCATCTCCTGCTCCGAACAGCCTACCAGATCTCTGCTTCTTATGACACCTTTTGACCTATTGAGGCTCCTGTGAGCCTCAACGGTGACTGGGATGTCAGAGAATCTGGTACATTTCAAGAGGTTCTCACTCTCTTGTCGACCCTGCACTTGTATCATTAAAGTGCCAGAGTTGTTCCTGTTCACTGCCTTTGGTGTACCGGCGCCATTTGCTTTGAGTGCCTTGCTGATGGTGAAGATACTCAAAGTGTTAAGTTTTATGTTTTCCTCATTCGGTTGAATTACCAGGAACGGCGAGAATTTTGGGGTTGCCATTCCTGGTAAGTCATCAAGAGTCATCGGGGCTGTAATCTTTCTTTTCTTTCCTGTCTGGGGTGGGGCTTTAAGGGGAGAGTTTTTCATATTTTTGGCCATGATATATATACGTTTTTATTCAACCCGGCTATATTGTGCCCACTAGCACGGCTCAGTCCCACACTTGGGGGGTAAGGCACTCACCGAAGCTATACTCCTCAAGTCTGGCCTCCTCTTGTCCTTCCATGGTCCTTGGGAAAAAAAAAAAAAAAAAAAAAAAAAAAAAAAAGGGCTCGAGGGGTGGAGTTGGGGGACGTCCCGCCTCCAGGCCTTTCTCTCGGATTGACCCTAATCTTTGCGTTGCACAAAGACTGACTGCTGATTCAGAGATGACAAACCACGATTAAAAAGAAATTTCATGGGGGACAGGAACTAGATATGGTTTTAAATCTAGTCCTTCCAATCTCTTTGCCTAAATGGAGGGGAGTGCCAAAAAATAGATTTGGCATCTCTGCGTTGGGTAGCTCGGGCCATCTACAAGGTAGGCTACCCACCCGTCTTTAGAGAAGCGTCAAGCCAAAGAGGAGTGTTGGGGTAGAAACACCTCGCAAGGTGAACCCCCTCAGCCTCCAGGATCAATAGCTCCTCCTTATCGGGGTCCTCTCGGAACTGCGCACCCTCAGCAGAAAGGTGCCTGCTGTGCAGGATTTGGAAAGGAATATCTCCTCGTTGAACCTATTTCAACGGTACAGGGTATAGAGATACTGGGGGATAGAAGACAGTTAAGAAGGCTTGTTTTCCTCCGTTCTTTCTCTCTCTCTGTCCTGGCAACTCAATTTTGATAAGGAAGGGAAATTTGGAATCATTGGGGAAATGGGGTATGGAATGGAAATCATAGCTCAAATATGGTAAAAGGGGGTGGGATTTGTGCTATGCCATCGCCTTCCCTTGCTCTCTTTAAACTGAAACCGTCATTCCTCAAAACATCTTTTATATACTACGTTCTTGGGATTTGGGGGGAGAAAAAGTTTGGGGATGATTGCCAGGACAAGAAAAATAGCAAAATGGGTGAATGAAGCCATTCTCATAAAAAGGGCTAGGGTGTGGGGGGGTCTGTGGAGCCACTGTGTCTCTCCATTTTTCTCTCACCAGTCGTGTGGTTTTTCGTTGGTTACCACCAAACCAGAATGGCTCTTTTAGTCGCCTTCTACGACACGCATGAGCTTACGGTGGCTCAATTCTTTTCCCTCTCAGTTGAGGGACCCCGGAGACCACACGGGGTAGAGGGGTTTTTATTACTAATGATATATGGTAAAATAAAATGGGACCTGAGTACCATGTCGTTATACAGGGAATGTTGCTATAACGGATGTCGTTACATCGGGGTTGCACTGTATACATTCGACTATTTCCCTCTCAGCCAAGGACTCCGACCAAAGTCAGGACAAAACCAAGCAATCTCATTCCAAGACAAAGACAGAAAGCAATTGGAAAACAGATAAGAGGGGATAGAAGACACAGAAAGTACCTCCCTGCCCGCTATGGGAGGTAGGAACAATCTTAGAAATTCTAAGATAACAACAGATTCCATGTAGGAAGTGACAAACTGTGATGGGGAAAGATGAAATTAACAAGATAAGAGATTCTAGCACTGCTCTTGGTCCAGAGAATAACTCCAATACAAAAACAAAACTAAAAAAACCCAACAAAAATCACGATTCAAGGCTCAAATTTCACGGTTAGGGATTTTAATGAAAATAAAAATTGGCTTAAGTTGATAAACCCTATATTGCCAGAGACTAATGTAATGATGAACAAAAAATAAATCTCCAAATTACTTTGACGATATTTTTGGGGTGAAAATACCACTGAATTTGTGGTAATAATTATATTTAAAAGAAAATAAGGATCACATCATCATATATACAATTGCTTGATAATTTTTAATTTTTCGAATACATTGTTCATTTTATAATCATAGTACATATATTTATTTTATGATAAATGAATTATTGAAATAAATACTAGATCATACTCACTCTTACTCTTATCACTTTGACAAAAACACACATGCGCGTTTGCAAGCACTCACACACACACACACACACAGGTTTGTTGTTGCTTTTTTTTTTTTTGCATTTTTTAAATACACACATTGGTGACTTTCATGTCAATGTTTTGTGTCATCGATCACTGACTGTCTGTCTCTTTCTGGAAGAGATGATGGTCAAAGAGTAAACGTTTTTATTAGTTAAGTGTCGTACAAGTATGGGCTTCCATTGGCCGAAAATCAAGCTGTTTCATTGGTTATGAGGACACATTTCATTGGTAGAACAGCTAGCAGTTTCATCAGACCAGGAATTTCGATGTTGTTATTCAAGGTTTTTGCTAAAATGGAGGTCGCTATAGAGGTGTTTTTTTTTTATTACTAACAATATGTATATAGGAAAACAATCGGGACCTGGGCACCATGTCGCTATTGAGGGAATGTCGCTATAACGATTGTCGATTGTCGTAATAGAAAGGTTGCACTGAAATGTTAAAAAGTGACCAAAAAGACACAATAGGAAAATGACAAACTGTATAATTTAAAATCAACCAAATCTCGATTAAATTGTTTTATTAAAACAAAAAAAAGTCATAAATTAAGACATTTTTCTACATAAGTATCATTTTATAAAAGACTGATAATCGAACTAAGATTAGATTAGGGATGGTTGAAAACAATGATTGGAATGCAGTGACTTTGAGGTGCAATGTTAAGCATCATTGAACATGTACATTGATTGGATGGGTGACAATCTAAGCAAACTCTGGGTGAGGCACTATCCCACTCAATTCAAGCTTTGTTTTGTGTAACAGTACTTGCAAAAATGGGGCTTTTCATGAAAAGAGACAATAGGGTGGTCGGAACACACTTGAATTTATCAATGGCCAAACTATAACGGCAATAAAGCAAAAGAGATAAAGAAGGGGAAAAAATCACCCACTACAAATTAATCTGACTGTGTCCCTGGTAAAAGGAGACAGAACTTAACTCTTCCTATATTGAGTTAAAAACCAGGTCTGGCCTCATTAACTTTATAAAATTATAATTTGCCCCATTCACAACCAGACCTATGTGCAACCACTCATTGTATTTTTCTTCTGAAGCAGAGTAGTAGAAAAAAAAAGAATACCAGAATACACTCCATAGATTGATCCTTGACAGACTGATCACTTCTTATTTCATTTTCACCCTTGTGGAGGCAACCTTCTTTGTTTTAAACAGACTGGCAGAATAAACTTCGTTTTCAAGATTTTCAGGTGAGTTGATTAGCCCTGAATAAATTAATGTGTACTTTTTTCTACAAATCATAAACGTCATTTTGCTTTAGTAACTGTGTTTACTAATTGGAAACGTGATCAAATAGATGTATTATTGTGGAATTCGTGTTTCCACTGATAGCTCACAACGGGTGTGCAAAGTTACCCCAGGGTTTGGTAACCTTGAAGGGGTTGTGAAAAGTTCCCCCAAGGTTACAATATTCATTTTCTTTTCAGTCTAAACATGTGTAGGCATATAAATAATAGTTATTATTTCAGTACCACACGATGTGAAATTTTAAATGTTTATTGGAAAGGCCAAAAATTGTTCTGTCACTTCAATTTAATGAAAATATGATGATAGTGTAGTTCTGTCGTACTTTTTCATGATGCATTTTTCTATCTTGATGATTCAGTTTCAGCATATTTCACAATGCTTCTTCAAATTCCACCTCTAGGAATATAGTTTTCACTATGTTTATCCTAAGTCATGTTTTAAAAAGCGAAGCACTAACTCTCTAATGTCGACCTGTTCGTTTGGTCAGGACGAAAAAATTACCAACACAGAGAAGGTGTTTCCCTCTTGATAGCCAGGCAAAACAACAAATCACTGTTAGAATGGAAACCAATAAGTAAAAGAATTTTATACACTAGACACAGCTCGAAATACACCAAACTCTCAATCCTCACATGTTACGCACCCACGGAGGATGCAGATGACGAAAACAAGGAAGAATTCTATGATATTTTAAGAATGGCTGTTGAAAATATTCCAAGACATGATATGCTCATGATCATCTGAGACCTAAACGCAAGAGTTGGCAATACAGTTGAAGAACAAACAAATCAAACAGTTGGAAAGGAAGGCATATGGGTGATGAACAACAATGGAAGCAGACTAACAGAATTTTGCGAAGAACACAACCTCATTGTTGGTGGAACTTTTTTCCCACACAAAAACATACATAAATTGACCTGGAAATCACCAGATGGACAAACAGAAAGTCAGATAGATCATATAATGATCAACAGAAAATGGAAGAGCAGCTTAAATGATGTCAGTAAGTAAGTAAGTATTCACAACAGAAATGGAGGATCACGATTATGATAATCAGACCAGCTTCTACTGCTTTGGACAACGATTGCTTGGAGCTTCAATCCTTGGTGACCAGGATGGCCCAGGAATGTTTGGCAAGAGAGAGGGCCAAGTCTGGAATTTATGATCCCTCAGACTCCCCTCTCCTAGGCTCTTCGCCCCCTTCACCTAAGCGCATCAGGCTTTCTCCTTCGCCTTCGTTCTCTATCGACAACAGGCAGGGATTTCTTGACGACCTCGACAACCTATCTTCCGTCTCACATCCATCTAGATCCAAAAATGCTTCGCCTCCACCATTGTCAGGGGAGGCTCGTGATGATGACTTCTCAGGCTTAGAATCTTTGTTCGGGACGAAGAAAAGAAGCTTTAGCGAGCTAATCAACAGTCGGCAGGATAATATCATAGATACGGGTCTTTACTCCTCGAGCATAGACAATGAGAAAATTCAGGAGCTCAATAAAAAGCACATCCCTCCGGAGAATTGCCCTAATATCCTGGTCCCCAGAACAAACCCCATCATTTGGGAATTCCTATCCCAACAACAGAGGAGCCATGATTTACGGCTTCAATGGACACAGTCAATCAGACCTCTGCATTCATGATGGATGAGGGCCAAATCTGAAAGGAAGTCCCCCCATTATTGACTGAAAACAGAACCCTGATGGACCAGCTCTGTAATAGTCATCATCTGACCTTTCAAAAAGCATCAAGGAAATTATATCAGACAATTTGATGTCCTTCAAACAGACAATGCTGCTCAGCGAATTCTTCCATCTGGTTTCTCTCATCTTCGTCCTCTTCAAACTCTAGGTGATGGAAACTGTTTATTGAACGCCATGTCCACTGCACTAACAGGTTCAGTTTGCATAGCAGAATCCCTCCAAATTCTTACAGCAATTGAGCTCGGAGCAGGAGACAATTATTTCAGCCTTCTTGCTGCAAAATGCAATAATTTAAAAATGGAATGTACTCATAATAACGACACACATTTAGCGATGATTCAGTTGAAAAGGGCAAAGGTAGAAAATGGTGACAATGAAGCACAGAAAATTCTTGATTAAAAAACAAAACAAAGGATGGATCACTTTCTGGCACTTTCAACTGTCACTGGTTATTGCATTCCATCAGTATTGAGAGTATGCGGTAATGAATAGGGGAGTTAATTTTTACATTTTACACGGTTCAGTCCCTTGATGAAAGTGGACATTTCTTCAAAATGGCGACCAATGCAAACATGGCAATGGACCCTGTTTCGAAAAAACGATACAAGGAAAAAATTGAAAGCGTGAATGGGATTGATCCAAATTACATACAATCGGAAAAATGGTCAAAGGATATCAAGATGTATCCTCCAATCACGTACCATCAGAGGAGGGTGGCAGTCTCATTATGGGAGCATATGTAGCAGTTCAATAGGCTATCCAATATTAAATTTCACAGTGGACCATTTTTGCAAAGGGATGCAAGGTTCCTTAACCAATTTTGACTAGTTTAAAAAGAAATGAGGACAAAGGTCTCCATGCTCAAAATCATGAGTGAAGCACTTTGGTGAAAGCTATACAGTGCACTCTGGATACGTCGACGTTGCCTAAGTCGATTTTTACCCAAGTCGATTTTTTTTCTTGGTCCCTCCCCCTTCTTCCTATATAACATTAGTAAAAAAAACAAAAACTCCACATAAGTCGATGTCGCTTAAGTCGATGTTCTTATCACTCATGACTACAATAAAATCACAAATAAACAAGTATTTCCATTGGTTAAAAAAGCTACCAGTAAGAATTTTAAGTGGTTAAGAATATCCGCGAACGATTGGCGCACATCGATGTGATGTAGGTGCTTTGCCTGACGTCCGTGTTCAATGTACATAAGCAGTATTGAATAACTTTAATTTCCCCATCTCAAATTTTACATTGTCGCAACTTCAAGTTCAAGATTTTTTTGGTTCTAATTCCAGGCCATCCTATGTAATGGTCCTCTTAATTAGTATCAATTTTATCAAGAAGAATTCAAGTCAAGTCAAAAACTACAATAGCAAACCTATCGCGGAAAAGGAAGATTCGATGCATTTGGAAAGTTGGGCATGCGACAGAAAATCATGCATAGGAAATTGGCATACCAGCTATTTCTGTCTCGACGATTTACAAGAAGCATGACCTTGACCTAAGGCTCCTACCCTTCCGCTTTTCGCGGAATAATTTCACTTAATCGGTATACATTCCACATTCAAAGCAAAAATTCCGCTTTCCACCTTTCCCATCCAGGAAAATAAAAAAATAAAAATCTCTAGTGAAAAAAAAGTGAGCTATGGCTTATTTCGTCAGCATCTCCTATGGTCAATAACACACATTTTGTGTATGATTAGTCCTTTCAAAGTGTGTGCTGCTGATGTCGGATAATATTATATGTTTGGGAGGGGGGTTGACCGAAGTATTATTATTATTATTATTATTGTGCCTCCAATTCGTGAGTTCAATGACCTTGGTAATATTATATGTTGGGTTCAATCGGTAATAATATTATTGAGTACGGTCAGCTTCTTTCCCCATTTACTTTTAGCCCTGTGTACGTGTGTGTTGTGTGTGTGTGTGTGTGTGGTACCGGCATGCGCGTTTGTTTGTTTAGGTGTGTGCGTGTGTGTGTGTGTGGGGGGGGGGGGGGGAAGGAGGGTCCTGACAAGGTAAAATTCATCCATTCAATACCTGTATTCTCTATGAGACGGCCTGGACCTGTGTGTTCTCTATTATTATTTGACCCCATTCTTAGTCTTTACACAATCTGTACAATTTTACACATTTTATATTTTTAATCATTTGAGTACTTTTGGATTGTCTATTACATTTTCTGCTGCAAAGCATGTCATAGTCAATAACAGTAAGTTGATTCCGCTTTTTTTATCTCAAATTCCGATTTTTATGTATTCTAATTCCTCTACGGGGCTATTGGGGGTAGGAGCCTCTGATACCGCGCGATATGAAGGGACATACTTATTCTAGATTGGGTTGCTTTGTTCAAATGCGTTTTTGCTCATTTTGGTTACACTCCGGTTAAGTTGATTTTCGGATAAGTCGATTTTTTTCTCGGTTCCCCTGGGCATCGTCTTATCCGGAGTCCACTGTAACTATAAGCTAGTATCACAGAGGATTGCCATTTGAAGCCGCAATTTTATTACAAAAAACTGTAAATTTTGTCACTTTTGCTGTAAAATTAGTCATTTTTGCATGTTGAGTTAACTGTTGGGATTTGGATGACATTATGTATCCCCAGAGGAGAATTTAATACAATGATGCAGGGATGCGAGCTTAATACAGATCATGTCGTCTTAAAGTCTACCTAAAAGACAAGCCCAATCCATGGGCATAAAATTCTACCAGCTATGTGAAAGTGGCTCAGGATACGTGTTCCGTTTCGAAATCTACGCTGCTCAGAAGGATGTCAGTAATAAACCAACAGACGTCGTTCTCCGCCTTCTCCATCCTCTTCTTGACAAGGGCTATCATGTGTACACCGACAACTACTACACATGCCCTGCTTTATATGAAACCCTTGTCAACAGAAGTACCTCCTGCACTGGCACAGTCAGAGCAAATCGTGTGGACATGCCCAAGGATCTGGCTGTTGAAAAACTCAAAACTGGCGAAATTTCATTTCGTCGAAAGGATCGTCTGTGTGCTGTAAAATGGAGCGACAAGCGTGATGTCATCATCCTGACTTCTGCACATGACCCCACCACCACTGTTACAACAACAAGCAGAAACTTTCCGGGGGAGAAATCAAAACCAACGGCTGTTGTTTCGTACACAAAAAACATGTGTGGTGTCGACCAAAGTGACCAGCTGATGTCGTACGTGCCCCTTGCCCGCCGGACCTTCAAATGGTCCAAAAAAGTTTTTCTTCATTTTTTGACACTCACTATTGTTCAGGCCAATATTCTGCACAAAAAGTACAGCAAAAGAGAGGTCTCAAACCCCTTACACTTCCGATTTTCATAAAGTCTCTTGGAAAACAGCTCACTGATGAGTTCATGGCCAAGAGACCATCGCAGACTCCAACTCGCACAAAGCCGCAGCCTCTTATTCGGCTGAATCACCAACAATTTCATCATCTTGTGAGTCTTCCTGCCACAGCCTCCAAATCCAAGCCGAGACGAGAACGCAAAGTATGCAGGGATGTTGCTGCCAGTAAGCCTGGTAAGACGCCACGCGTCAAGGAGGTTTACAATATGTGCAAAATTTGTGAAACCCCCCTGTGTATGGAACCATGTTTTTTATTATTTCATACCAAAGTGAACTATATTGCAGCATCACAGGACACATAAGGTATAAATACAGGTTATATATTTCTATTAATACATTCTTTTCAACATATCAATGGTTTTCTGTATTTATTGGTGTTCATATATGTTTTTTCAAAATTTTCCGAAAATAGGAAAATTGGCATATATTCATATATTCATTGCACAAAAAGTTTTTAACATATTTACATTCTGTTCGCTTTAAAACAGACTGCAGGGGTTATTTATTATCCATGCCAAATTTGATATCAGTGTGTTAAATACTTTTTGTGTCATGAGCATTTGAAAATTGCCCAAAATTGTCAGTCCGGGGGGAATTGGTCGCTAAAAATAGCCCAGTCTCAAGTGAGTTAAAGCATGGTCATCAGGAGGAGGCTTGGGCTTGCTTAAGTTCGAAGTAGACATAGACCAAAGATTTCCATGAAATAAATTTCACAGATATTACCTTTCGTTAGTGAGTCGTAATGTCGCAACACCACCCGATAATGCTGCTGTTGTAGTGGTATATGTTTGGGTTGTTTTTTTGTGGCTTTAAAAAAAAAATAAAATTGTTTTTTGTTTTTTAAATTTTATATTTATTTTTGTAATTGATGATGGTAAAAATTGAATAAAAACACTCAATTTGAAAAAAAAAAAAGGAGTCATTTATCATAGGGAAGAATCCTGGTGTTGAAGAGGTCTGTCTTATTTTGGTGTGATGATATCAGTAATTGAGCTTCACTTGCGATGTGAAACAATGCTCTGTTGCACAGTCCTTGTGACTGTCTTGAATATAATATAGTTATATTTGATTATAATTTCTGTTTGTGTGTGTGCGCGCGCGTTAATGCATAATTTATATTGGCAATTGTCTAAAAATAAACTTTTGGATTGATTGAAATTGATGATATGATGGCACAATTTGTTTTTGTGTAAGTTGTCATTGCTTCAATACCTCAATGGGTCTGAGTTCAATCAAAATGTACCAAAAGGGTGCAATTTTTTAAATCGTTTCCATACAGCCTTTCAATGGGGGGGGGGGGGGGGGGACGACTAAATAAAGAATCGTAAGTGTATGAACAGTGTGAAATCTTTTATCATTTTATGTTTCCTTCCTTTATTTCAGGTTCTTCATTCAATGAGACTAAGTGAAAAGCCGGTGGAGGCATGGGCGATTGTGTCTGATGATGGACGTGTATGCTCGGCTCATTGCACACGTGTTGCAGGATTAGGAGAAGTTTGCACACATGTTGCAACCATTCTCTACTTCATCGAAGCCACAAACAGAAGCAGAGAAGGAAACCGTGACAGGTCGCCCAGCTTACTGGAAACCTCCATGTGGCCAACAGAATTGAGCAGAGAGTTTGAGGGCAGTTGACATAAATTTCACTGGAGCCCAGTCTCAAAGGAAAATGCTTCTAAATGAAGAAAAGGTCAAAACCCCCCATCCAAAACCAAAATGTTTTGAACCCTCATCAGCCGTGAAGGAGACCTTCCTTAAAAAATTATCAACCTTATCTTCAAAGAGTGTTGTATTATCTGTTGTGAAGGAGCATCAGACTCCTTTCATTCCCTCGACCAAAATGTCTGTATTTTTTCGATCATTTATAAATGAAGAATTTATTGATCGTTCGTACGATGATATCCTTCAATATTGTGATAGTTTAGATTTTTCTTGCTCCCTTGAGCAATCATTATTTGCCGAAAAAGGAGACTCGTGCGCAAAACAAATCAAATGTGTGACACAGGCTTCAGGAGGGGAGGATTACGGCCTCAAAGTTTTATTCTGTATGTCGCACGAACATTTCCTTTTCCACTTCAATGAGCCTGTTAAATTCTTTACTTTCGTCCAAAAATGTCTTATCAAATGTGTCTGCTGTTAAGTGGGGAATGGACAAAGAAAGCGAGGCATTTGATGCCTATGTTCATTCTGTCGATAGGTATATCCATCACAGTTTTACCTCCAGGCGTTGTGGTCTCTTTATAAAGAATGAGACACCTTTCATTGCAGTAGGAGGTACGGCATCGTTTATTGTGTATGTTGGACAAGATGTCTTGCAATTCAATATGTTCCTTACTCTGCCAGGAAGTCTTATCAATTGCTTAATGGGAATGGTCAAAAACATGCATTGATGTATTTTTTGTTCGATATGTGAACCATACATTTGTGTGTGGTCTCTTTATAAAGAATGAGACACCTTTCATTGCAGCTTTCACCAGACGGCATCGTTTATTGTGAGTGTTGTGGACAAGGATGTCTGGAAATCAAATGTCCCTACTCTGCTAGGAATCTTACAATTCATGAGGCTGTCACATCCATTAGTAATTTTTGTTTAATTGTGAACAATAATTGTTGTGGTCTCTTTATAAAGAATGAGACACCTTTCATTGCAGTTTCACCAGACGGCATCGTTTATTGTGAGTGTTGTGGACAAGGATGTCTGGAAATCAAATGTCCCTACTCTGCTAGGAATCTTACAATTCGTGAGGCTGTCACATCCATTAGTAATTTTTGTTTAATTGTGAACAATAATTGTTGTGGTCTCTTTATAAAGAATGAGATACCTTTCATTGCAGCTTCACAAGACGGCATCGTTTATTGTGAGTGCTGTGGACAAGGATGTCTGGAAATCAAATGTCCCTACTCTGCTAGGAATCTTACAATTTGTGAGGTTGTCACATCCATTAGTAATTTTTGTTTAATTGTGAACAATAATACTTTTGAACTTAGGAAAGATCATCCGTATTATTACCAAGTGCAATGTCAAATGTATGTGACAGGCACGGATTATTGTGACTTTTTTGTGTGGAAAACAAAAGATTGTTTCACTCAAAGGATCTCTTTGGACAAAGAATTTATTTTTTCAAAACTTCAGAAGTGTGAAGAGTATTTTAAAAAGGTTGTATTACCCGAGTTAGTTGCTCTGGATAATACAAAATGTGCCCCGTAATGCAAACACTGTATAATGAGACATTTGGTGTACACAGTGCAGAGAATGAAACTGTAGTTATAATGTGGTCTAAAATCAAGAATGATTGTACTGAAACTATTTTTGAACCAAACCATTTTGTGCATCTCATACAGGATTTCGAATTCGATGACTTTGAGCAGGAAGAAATTGTGATTCAGTGACAGCAGATTTTCACAATGGCTTGTTGCTGTTCCCAATGACAAGAATAAATTTTCGTGCAAATTTTGTCAACAACGTTTTTTAATCGGAACGTCAGGAATTAAGGCATTGAACAGTCATATGACCTCTCAAAAACATTCTAAATCACGTGATTCTGTTGCTAACGCCAGGTCAATTTTAAACTTCGCATCATCTAAATCAAATACTCAACAAACTACCTCACCAGCTAACTGTTACAACTTCCTCGTCAGCTATTCAGTCAACTTTGAAAGTCTCAGACAATGATGTACTTAAAGCTGAGATTCTGTGGACCCTTCATGTAATTTCTAGTCACAGTAGTGCTTGCAGTTCTGTTGACACGGGCCCTTTATTTAAAGTTTGGTTTGCTGGCCACCCTGTTGCTGACAAATTTAAGTGTTCGCACACCAAGCTTGGTTACCTGTCAACATTTGGAATTGCCCCTGCTATCAGAAGTCAAATTTTAACTACGATCAAAAGTGTTGACAACTATGTCGTTATGTTTGATGAAAGCATGAACCCTGATATGCAGAAAAAACAATTGAATGTTCATGTTCGCTTCATAGATGTCGATGGAACCGTGAAAACAAAATATATTTATTCACATATTTCCTTTATCACGCCACAGCAGCCCATATTGTTTCTAAACTGAAAGAAACAATCTCAAACATTAATAATGATAACTTGCTGCAACTCTCAATGGATGGCCCCAATGTCAACTGGAAGGTTTTTAAAGATGTTTCATCTTTAATGAATGAGGAAGGAGGAAAGTCTCTGCTGAACATTGGATCTTGTCCACTCCATGTACTTCACAATAGCATCAAAGCTGGACTTTAAAAATCTGGTTGGGAGATTGACACTTTGTTAAGATCTTTGTATTTTTTGTTTCAAGACTCTCCTGCGAGTCGTGAGGATTTTTTGACATGCATGGGAAGTAAGATGCTACCACTTAAGTTTTGTGGCCATCGATGGCTGGAAAATATTCCTGCTGCAGAGAGCCAATGTAATCTGGCCTTTCGTCATGGACTATGTGAACAAAGCAAAAAAAAAGGTGAGGTCACTGAGCCCATGTGCAAGACCTTCAAAGGTTTGTAATATTTTCAAGGGGATAAATTGATACTTGCCAAGCTACACAACTTCGTTTTTATTTGTAAAATTTTAGGGCCTTTCCTTTTGAAGTTCCAGCATGATGAACCTCTTGTTCCCTTCTTTGCAAAGGAAATTAGTGCTGTTGTTAAACAGCTGTAAAGCTTGATTGTGAAAGATGTAGATGGAATGGACGAAATTGTGGCTCCTGCAAATGTCGACACTCAGTTGTTCAAGCCATATGGAAAAATCGAAGTAGGCTGACATGCTGAGAAGATTTTGACAGCTGAGAAAAGGAAATTATCGGAATTAAATCTTATGGACTGCAGGCTGTCGTTTAAAAAATTAATTAAGGCATGCGTTAAAAAATTATAGAAAAGAGTCCTCTTAACTTCTGTTTCACCAAGAATCAATTTTCAACCTTTAAAGAGGCAGTTTGCAAGCATCCATTCTCAGCAAGTGACTGCCTGGATAGCTATTTTACTCTGCATGCATGTCTGGAAAGTGTACCAGCTCTAGGGAAGGTATTGAAGATGGTGTTGGTGTTAAGTCATGGCAATGCAGAGGTGGAACGAGGCTTCTCTGTTAATAAAGAGGTAACAGTTGAAAATCTGTTAGAGGAGACTCTTGTTGCAAGAAGGTTACTGTGCCAGTTTGTTCACAATAACAACATAGCTGAGATCACAGCACCGAAAACAATATTGAATCTGAACATTTAGCAAAATCCCTTTCTTCCCTTGACCTTTCCGTAACGATGGTACCCGTTCATCGATTACACGAGATAAGGCTGTCACAGCGTAATTAATTACCGCTGCAGGTTATCCGGTAAGGGGAGAGCACTGAGTAAGAATAAAAATGCAAATAACGTGCATTTTAAACTTATTCTACTGCCTTGACATCGAGTAAATCGCCCGATTTTTTACAACTAATGATTTATTTCACTTCTACTCTTTAATATTGCTTTTTTGTGGTGAAATTCCATTGGAAAATAAATTATTTTGAGCTGAACAAATAAGGTAGGTAAAATCTTGCTTTTTAATGTTATTTAATTTAGAAAAAATATTCATATAATTACAATGTCACCATGAAGTTTTCTTTTTTTTAAGAGTCTATTTATAGTAAACATATATATTTCTATCACAGTGAAAACAGAATGCTCATTTAATCAATAGTTTTTGAGTTATGACCGTTTGAAATTAAAGTGATTGAATTTAGTAAAAGAGATGGTTTGTCAACGGAAAAAAATGAAGTCTTTAACATACTTGTAACATAATATTACAACAGCTGAATGTATCTTATTTTTCATTTTAAGACCACGTACTATAATATTCAATGTACCTATGCTTTTTTTCGTTATTATTTTGTTATGTTCATTTAGCCAAGCTAGTTTAATTTAATTTTTAAGTAGCATGGTAGAAGGAAGATAGAACTTGACATGGAGATGCTGGTTGAGAAAGCAGATGCCCTTAATGAGAGAGCAGAGGGAGCTGCTGGTGCCAAACTTGCCCATGAGATGATCGTTCAGAGCAATGTATTGAGAAGGGAAGCAAGGACAAAAAAAGACAATATGAAGGAACTATCCTCTCTTATTCTTATCGTTGAGAAAGAGGAGGAACTGAAATTGTTGTAGATGGTGGGTGACATTTGTACATATTATGTAGATAAGTTGTAAGGATGGTGAGGACTTTGACTGACAATGTAAAAAACTGTGTACATAATTAATTGATTAATTTCAACATTTTACTGATATAACAATATTGAATGGATTATGCAGCAGGGCAAAGCATCATTTATAATTGTATCGATCAAAAGCATGACAGGATAAAGGTAAGCTTCAGATTATGTTACTTAGATAGGATTATGATGGTAGGAAATTTAAATCCAAGGTAGGAAATCTGGCCAGAAATATTACGATAAGCTCTTGTCAATATGATGTAAAATATTTCAAAAGCATCATTTCCACAAGACTTTCTGTATCCAAAATGTCTAAAGGTATACATGAAATCAGTTTTTAATTGGAGAGTCTCATTTTAATGTTATTACTATCTAAAAATGGGTATTAACGAAAAATTAGCTGGCCGAATGAGACCATCGCTACAGGTAATCACTGGCCTTAGGTGGGAATTTACGCTTTTTTACCGTGGCCAAATCAAGTTAGAAGTTTTCCAATGCTTCGACCAGACAAAGGATTTAGTCCAATGTGTTGAAAAAACCATTATAAACCATTATTTTAATTTCTTTTCATACTGAAAAAAAGTCTGACATCTCTATTTATGAGAGATATTTATCAAGCTTATGCAATTTGTGCTGGGTTCCAGCAATAATGAAATTGATTATCTAAATCATCCAAAGCTTTCATTTGATTGTCATTCAAAGAAAATGAGAAAATGTCCATGTTTTCAGAAATATGGTCTGGATTAGTGGATTTTGGAAGTACACCTGCAAGAAGACAAAATAAAAAAAAACCAAAAAATAAGAACAATTACAATATAATAGATATCGTCAACAGTTCCATCATTATCATCATCGATAAAAAATTTATAAAAATAATAGTAATAATAATGATGATGATGATAATAATAATAATAATAATTATAATAATAATAATAATAATCTCATTTCTTTGAGGACAAGGCTCAACCTCATGATATTATCAAAGATGATATTCCATTAAAAAGAATAAATTAAAATCTTATTAAACCTCCTACATTTGGAATTATACCATGACTGGCGATATGGTAAGTTTTGCATTGAAAAAAAATACAAAACAAAACAACAAAACAAAAACAATAATAAACACATGTACTGGAATATGGCAATCATTTAACTTAAGAGAGCAATGGAGTGGCTGCTTGTTTCAAGCACACCCCCCCCCCCCACCAATAACAAAATATATGTTATCTTTTTTTTCTTATTGAGAAGAACTTCAATGCCGGGAAAAAATTTGTTTAGTGCAAATGGTACAATTAGTGTAAATAAAAAGAAATATCAAAGGTAAATAATAATTATTATAAAAGGACAATAATTTTCAACATCCGATAAAAATCATGCCTACAATTTTATCAAAGACCAAATAAAAATCTAAATTGCTCTAAACTATTCTTATATATTACTTTTATCTGATTAAAAAATATGTGCATTGATAATAAATATCTAAATCTAATGAGAAAACACAACAGATTGTAACAAATAGATGGTTTTGAATTACCAATATTTTGCTGGACAGCCCATCGTAATAAAACCTGAGCTGGAGTCTTCCCTATGAGCTCTGCAATCTCCTTCACATGTACATCTGAAAGTAACTGAAATTGAAAAAAAAAAATTCCAATCCTTATTTAGGCGGTAACGATTTTCATACAGGGCTGTTTATTAAATATGAGAATATTTCAGGACAGTTAGTCATTGGAACAAACATAGATTTGAAACCAAAAATTCTTCTTCAATTAATGCCTTCAAGATTACAGTTGATATTGAACTCTATCATGTGGTGTATGAATATGATGAATAGCCTTACTTTGTTATGCAAAGTCCAACTTACATGAAGTTTTCTTCCAAAAAAATATGTACAACACACTCAATGTATTTTCATTAATCATAAGTCTGTTGTATTCTAAAAATATAATCATCATGAGTTCAATTCGTCTAATGGGACATTTAAAAGCAAATTGCCTAGTTCTACATAATGATATGAATGCTTATTATTCCACCCCTCTCATTTCTTAGTAAATAGATAATAGTTGAATAATGCTTTGAACACATTGAATAAAAAATTTATTTAACGATTGCAGAATATTTTTGCACATTTTATTGGTGTGAAATTAGGTGTAAAAGACAGATGATTGGCAATTATAAATAATCTTTTGGTGCGCATGAATACAAATCCAACATTTTTAGTTTTGGGTCAAATTGTCATTCAAGCAGAAGGAGAAAGAAACAAATTATGGTTAATAGAAGAACTAATACCATAACATTTGGTTACAAAATATCTAATAATCTTACTAGGAGGAGTAGAATAAACGTATTCTTCCATTTCTTTGTATTTATTAAACTCGTTATATTAATATTGTGAAATAACACATACTCGCAAGCTCATTTTGTTATTGGGCACTATAAAAATAACTCGTTTAATAAATACAAAGAGATGAAAGAATCAAATATTACAACATTCAGCTGGTGAAATTACATTAGTTATTGATCTTTTAGTATACATATATGATTTTTATTTACAAACATTCCTTGTGGAATGCATTCTCGGTCAGTGACTGCTATTTAAAGTTCAAGCTTATTCAGAAACAACTAGTTTGAGACAACTAAATTTTGCTTGATGCAGATATGCATTTAAAGTTACCTATCGTTAAAAAGTTTGTAAACTCCATCCAAGTCACCACCATTACTACCAAAAATTTCCCAAATCATTCTTTTGTTATCAACAGCTACTCCCTTCCTTCTCTTCCATTCTGTTTTCAATATCTACAAAGTTTAAATAAATAAATAAATAAATAAATAAATAAATGAACTGATTATAATAAAGCAATATCTTCACTCGTTAAAATTGAAGAATGTCCCCAAAAAACCTTACCTGTAACTCATATATATATTCTACTACAGCAAAAATTTCAAAGTAAACAATTACTCCATCTATAAGCTTTCTACCTTGTTATCAGCATTTGATGTCCCCAGTGAGGAATAAGCCTGAAGGTGTATACTGTGATCATCACATAATTTCTTGACATTCCTTTGAATAAGATGCGGATGATACTCAGTCTGGAATCAGATGATGTGAAGAGTTAAAGAATTGAATTTTTATGTCAAACATTGCATAAGATGCATATGGAATACTTACTTATAAGATAAAAAAAGTAATAGATTTAAAATGGTGGTATTGACATGGGTGCAGGATAACAATAACAAATGAGTGGTGTGAAAAGAAAGATAGATATAGAAAATCTTAAAATAAAATAAAATTCCCTTTCTTTATTCATCCCATAGGGGAAATTTGCCTCTCTGGTCTATTCCAAGGGAAGACTGGAATAACCCAGACGTCACGCCGCAGTACAGCACTGCAAAGTGAGCTAGGGAGAGCGATGTGGTTTGTTCAAGGCCACACAGCACAGCGGCAGGTGATCAAACTTGGTACCTTTTGGGTACAAAGCAAAGGCAGTGCGGCTGAGCCATGCTGCCCCCAAAGCAAAAAAGAAAAGAAAACAAACAATTCAATAAATTTAAAAATCAAAAAAAAAAAAAAAAAAAAAACCAAAACGAAACATTATGACGGAACGATACCAAGAAATAAAATTATTGGCAATTCATCATGTATACCTACTCAATTATCAATTAGCTAAGCAAAAAAAAAAAAAAACAGCCACATCAAAATAAACAAAGAACAAACAAACAACAACAATAACAAATAACAGGCACACATATACACACACTCACACATACACAAAACGAAACTAAAAAGAAAAAAAGAAAAGAAAAAACATACACATCCCCCCCCCTAAAATACAATTCTTTTAATTCCTATGTTGGTTCTGGCTTTATGTTTTCAAAACAACTATTAAAGGTTTACCTAACTTTAAGAAAAAAAACATTTCATCAAATGGCAATTGGATATGAATACAAATATAAAGATATATCTTTCACAAATATTGTCAGTTACACTTAATAAAAGAAAAGTCAGTGGTATGGTTTTTGCTTCGTACCGGACAGATACCTAGTTCGAATATTCACTGCGTTATGTAGCCCAAGGCAAGCCACCACTCCCTAGCTCAATTTTTGGTGATGAGCTGCGGCTGACACCTGGGTTATTCCAGTCTTTCCTTGGAATAGATGTTGAGACAAATCCACACTTGAGGATGAATAAAGGGAACTTTATTATTTATTTACTTTATTGATATATTGAGGGAGACAACTATGTGCAAGACATGTTACAAGGGGTTGGTGTGTGCGTGTGTGTGTGTGTGCGTGGGGGGGGGGGGGGGGGTCTGCTGTATCACAACATTCATTACCATTGTAGGAAACCGTGCGTGTGTTCAAGGACACTGTGCTGGAGTGTATCCTTAATTAAACGTATTGAAAAAGGGGCTGAACTAACGGTTTCAGTTATTACTTTTTTATAAATGTATAGTTTATGATTAAACCACTGACTAGACAGAGGCATCACTAATTGTAATACCTGTAGGACAGCAGGTTTGATTGTGGCGAAGGAGAGCAGTTCTTCTAAATGAGAAGGCAAGTAGTTTGATACACCAATTGACTTGCATTTACCTGAGGACAAGCAACAACAATTATTAATAATATAAGGTAATTTCAACATTAAATTTATATTAAGCATGTACATATCACACGCGGATAACAAGCAAAAAGACTTTTACTTTTAAGTATCAGCCATTTAGAAGCTACAATAGGGATGAATATATAACTTTATATAATTTGATTAAGAATCTAATAAAAAGAAAACATAAAAGAGGACGAGTCTTAAAAACTCTAAAAATCTTGATTACTTTTCTGATGCGCAGCTGTTTACCCAAGTCTAAGTCATTTCTGTACCATCCTGATTTCTGTTAAAATTCCAATTACTTCTCCGATTAGACACTCCTTTTTTCAAAAAATAAATCTAGGCTTTTCAGTTGTTGTTTTTTTTTTTGTTTAAAACAACCCATAACCATATTATCCGCGTTTTTAAAGTGCTGATGACTTTAACAAAAATTTTGATATTAATGTATAATAACAAAGATTGTAATGCCTAACTATCTAGAACTAAAAAGTGCTAAAGGTGGGATGTTGATAGAATGTTTATGATAATATTAGAATCATGTATGTATATAGGTTTCACACTAAAGAATTTGAGAAAAACCTTTGTTCACAGGGTCCCGTGACGTGAAGTTAATAATAATGTTACCATTTCTAACAGCCTCTTCCATATCAAGCCAAGTCTGTTGTCTGTATGTCTTGTGTTTAGAATCTTGAGGTTGAAGCTTGTGTGTCCCAGGCCAATGAATCAAGTATAGATCAAGGTATCCACATTCTAGACGTTCAATGGAATTCAAGCAAGCTTCCTTTGCCTTGCCTTGACCTTGTTCAGATGGTGCTGGTGGCGAGAAAAATAGGACGTTAGAAAATACATTAATGCTCAAAGTTATTTTTGACACACAAAAAAAATGTGATGACAGAGTGGTAGTACTTCTATTACTGCCACTGCTACAACTACTACTATTAATATTACTGCTACTACTACTACCACTGCTACTATGACTACCTCTACTACTACTAAAAAATCAGAATCCGCTTATAAACATGGTCTGGCTATAAGCATGTTCTGCCTGATTCCTGAGATCTCGCTTTTAAATGGAGACCACTGTACTAATACTAATCCTGCTACTGATACCACCACCACAACTACTACTACTACTGCCATCACTACCATTACTAAAAATATACAACATACACTAACTACCCCCTCCCAAGAAAACAAATAAACTAAACAAAACAAAATAAACTCGAAAAACCCAAACTAAAAATAACAAAACAAAAGATAAGTTTGGGTCATTTCTGTCAAAGAGTTATATTTAAAATGTTTTC
Organism: Berghia stephanieae; assembly: GCF_034508935.2. Taxonomy (NCBI): domain Eukaryota; kingdom Metazoa; phylum Mollusca; class Gastropoda; order Nudibranchia; family Aeolidiidae; genus Berghia; species Berghia stephanieae. Next base: position 106,107,986 of record NC_088361.1, on the reverse strand, counting down.
CTTTTAACACACTTTCAATACTATTATTTGGATAATTAAAACCAGTGTTTGTATATTCTACAGTCGTTATGGCTGATGTCAAAACACTGAAGGAATGAAAATAAAATGACCACACATAGTTTAAATTGCAGTTCATAATTTCTCTTACCAAGCTTGCTAGTAATAAAAATGTCTTCTCTTTTTAAGTTGTATTTTGGGAGTAGTACTTTGAGTATCTTTCCAATATCAGTTTCATTCCGATAAACAGACGCTGTATCTTGATGAAAATGAAAATAAAAGTACAGTGAGTAATTTATAAAAATGTAATCAATAGTGATGATGATGATGATGATGATGGTAGAAGTAGTAGCAACAGCAGTAGAAGAATCAGGAGTAGTAGTAGTAGTAGTAGTAGTAGTAGTAGTAGTAGTAGTAGTAGTAGTAGTAGTGGTTGTAGAAGTAGTGGTTGTAGTAGTAGTAGTAATAGTAGTCGTAGTAGTAGTAGCAGTGGTTGCAGTAGTAATAGTAATAGTATTAGTAGTAATAGTAGTAGTAGTAGTACATGTGGTAGTTGCTGAAATGGTGGTAATAATAATAATAATAATAATAATAATAATAATAATAATAATAATAATAATAATAATAATAATAATAATAATAATAATAATAATATTAATAAAAACATGACGTCCGTTAAGATCCAACTACTGAAGAAAGAGGAATACTCATGTCAAAGTTCTCTACAAGTATTACTAGAATTTCTAATCTCTTTGGTGGCATATATGACAATCTTCTTACTTATTTTTCATTTAACAAATATCATAGTAACACTATATTAGAGGAAGTTTGATTTAGCTTGAAGTAAATAGCCTGAGACAAAGTGAAACGTTTAATTTCATCTGGCAGTGATGATACTCACAAAAAGTCAAAAAGGAGGAAAAGTCTCGGAAAAACGGAAAACTCACCTAGAATATTCTTGCACCACAGGAAAGTAGGCAGGATGACTTCTTTTGAGTACAATTTTAAAACGCCTGGAGTCCAGTAAAAGGAGGAAATTTATATATATATATATATATATATATATATTTTTTTTTTTAAAAGGAGGTATTTTTTAAAGATTTATTATATAAAAAAAAAGTAAAAGGAGGAAATGAAGGAAATATCAGCGGATCGAGGATCTGAGGAGGAAAACCGAGGAAAGGAAAGAAAACCGCGGATTTCCGCGGATCCGCGGAAAAGTATCATCACTGATCTGGTAAAAACAGGATAGAAGACGTTTTATTCATAGGGTAAAATCGGGTAATTTCGCCGTTTTTTTTTTCAATATCTCACTTCAGACCTGCTATGAGTGGCTAAGTTGCCAATTGGGCAATCCAAACACTGACAATAGGTTTACCTGGCCAATTAATTATATTTTCATAAAGTGTTAACATAGATTTATATTGAATTTTATTCACAAGAGTCCTTTTTAAACTGCCACTGTTGTCGGGTACATTCGCCGCAACTGGCAGCTAACTTCACTGCGAGATTTTGTACTTAAGTTTTTCTACCCACAAGACAATATATGAGGAACAATTTCCATTTCTTAAACTCGCTTTGTCCTCAAAGCTCTCTACATTATCCGATACTGGTGATTGACATATATTCATTGGCACTTGAATCGAGTGTGATGATGTATGAAGCGTGGCTCAGCGGTACGGTCTTTGCTTTGTACCTGAAAGGTACCGAGTTCGATCGCCGTTTCGCTGTGTGGCATAGAGCAAGTCACCCCGTCTTAGCTCAATTTGCGGTGCTGCACTGCGACTGACACCTGGATTATTCTGGTCTTCCCTTGGAATAGACCCTAGAAAAAAATTTTCCCTATGGGATGAATAACGGTAATTTTATTTTATTTTTTATTAAGTGCCTTCCTGGGGACACATTGCAATGCCTGCTGCCCATTCATACCCGAGTCGACTGATTTCTGGTTATTATACCCACTTACATGTTCATTATTTCTTTTCTTAACTTAGTTAGATTTCAGTTGGCAAGTTACCCTTTTCTACCCTATCGGATGAAACATATAATCACATAAAGGAGTGGACATTTTCATGTGAGGATTTACCATAAGTATCATAAGCTTGTAATTGCAAAAGATGCGCAAAATTGCTTTTTTTTCTTAACTTTAATTATTGTTATAATTAATTCTGATTTGTATTATAAAGGAATAGAATGATGATAAACAATTAAAAACAAATGCTTACCAAATGATCTATATCCACAATTCAAGGCAGCATCAATTGCTTTGTACAGTGCATCATATCCTTTCATTTGAAAGGTACCAACTGGAATTTAGAAACATTACAATGTCGTGAATAAGATATTTATATTGACATAAAAATTCATGGTTTTTCAAAAAAAAAAAATTGGTTTTATTTTTGTTTTATTGATTACTCAAAGGCATTTGAAAAGGTTAGACATGGTGAACTATTTAATATCCTTGAAGGACTAGACATAGATGGAAAAGATCTAAGAATTATTAGAAACTTATATTGGAATCAAAGCGCAACTGTCAGGATTGAAGGAGAATTCAGTAAATATAAACAAATTAAACGAGGTGTTAGACAAGGATGTGTTTTGTCACCAGAACCTTTTCAATATCTACAGCGAAACAATTATTAGAACTTTAGGAGATAGTCCAGGCATTAAGATCAATGGTGAGAATATCAACAGTATAAGATATGCAGATGACACGGCACTAATTTCAGACTCAAAAGAAAATTGACAATTACTCCTTAATAAAGTAGTTACAGAGAGTGAATGTATAGGGTTATACTTAAATGTAAAAAAGACAGAATGCATGGTTGTATCAAGGAGAGAAAGAAATCCAACATGTAACTTAATAAGCAATGGAAAAACTATAAAACAAGTTCAGACATTTAAATATCTTGGGTATATACTAACTTCAGATGGCAGATGTAGCACAGAAATAAAATGAAGAACTGCAATAGCTAAAGACAGTTTTAATAAAAAGGAGTCTAATTTTCAAAAACCACAATATCTCAATGACAACAAAACATAGGGTTTTGAAGGCCTATGTATGGTCAGTATTATTATATGGCTGTGAAAGCTGGACAAGCATCTCTCAGGCACATTAATAGGTTCATCTGTGCACTTTTGTAAAATAGGCTATGAATGTGGTCTAGTGGTATGACACTCGCTTTTGGATCGGAGGTCCTGTTGGGTTCGAGCCTCGCGCTCGGCGCACAGTTGAGTCCTTGGAAAAGGCTCTTTACTCACATATTCTCTCACCGTACTCAAAATGAGCACCTGGCCGTTAACATCGTTGTCTTTGTCCGAAAAATTGTAATATCGCCTAACAGGTGTCCAGTCCTACAAGTTAAATGTTGCTGTTGACCAGGGACCCCTTGTAAAGCGCTTTGAGCACATTTAGTGGATATTGCACTATATAAAGCTCAATTTGAAAAAAAAAACAAAACAAAACCAAATTAATAAATAAATAGACTATACATTTAAAAATATCAAACTACCCCTTCCCTCCACCCTAGCCTTGTAGGTACTTTGGTAAAAAATTCAAATTGGATTGAGCTCAATGAAACCTATATCAATTTAAAGTGCTTTTCAACACGATTCTAATGATACCAAAATTAGATAAGCATAAGAAAAGTTATCTTAGTTTAAAGGCTGAAAAATGGTCTTCTATTTGCCTTTGTTATTTACTGACGGACCTTGTGACCTGAAAATTGTTGCATTTCCGGTAGTAACCACCATTTGGATATCAAAACTGGTCTAAAATGGCCGCTAAGATTTGAGTAAGGATTTTGCTGGAACGAATTTCATGGATGCGGTATACAACTTTGCCCTGAATTTAATTTTATATTGTAGTGTTATACATTGTTAATATGTTGTGTTGCGAGCTTTAGTAACATTTTGTTATTTATTGTTATTTTGCAGTTGTTACCCTAAAAGTAATTTTGTCAACTGAATAAAGTTACAGTGGTGACCCCGACGTCAGGATTGAACACACCCTTCCTTCAACATGCCAACCAATCAGGATACCCATGAAGCCAACGCAGTGTCCATCAAACTACCAACCTTTTGGCCCCAAAGAGCTCAAATTTGGTTCGTTCAGGCCGAGGCACAATTCACAATTAAAGGAATCACAGCTGACGTAACTAAATACAGTTATGTCACAGCATCCCTCGACCAAGACACTGCCACCAGAGTTCTCGACATCCTGACCAACCCACCAAGCACTAACAAATATGAAACCCTCAAACAAAGACTCATAGACAATTACAAACTTTCTGAAAGAGAAGCCGCATCTCGCATCTTAGACATTGGTGGTCTGGGTGATTCCAAACCAAGCGAACTATTGGACAAAATGCTTGCCATAGTCCCTCCAGGACAAGAACCAGGATTCCTTTTTAAGGAAGTTTTTCTACGCCAACTACCAGCAGAAGTCCAATCCTTGGTAACTCAACAGGATTATCAGACCCTCCGGGACCTGGCCAAAGCGGCAGACAAACACTTTATGTCCACCGGAGCTACCATTAATGCAACAATGAAAGGAGGCAAACACAACAAACGAGATGGACCACGCCATCAACACAGTAAGACACCCGACCCGGATTTGTGTTGGTACCACCAAAAATTCGGCAAACAGGCTACAAAATGCACCACTCCTTGCAAATTTTCGGAAAACTGGACAGCCGGCCACCTATAAGCAATATGGTGGCCGGCTCCAAGGACAACCTTCTGTTTGCATATGATAAACAATCTGGCCGCAACTTTCTGATCGATACAGGAGCTGAGATCAGTGTGTTACCGGCTTCAACAAACGACCTTCGCCGCGGACAACACGGGTTCCCGTTAGCAGCCGCCAATGGTACACTCATCAAATCATATGGACAACGTAAACTGTCCTTACACATAGGATCACACCAGTATGAATGGACATTTACACTGGCAGCCGTCAACAGACCAATTTTGGGGGCAGATTTCCTTCGGGCTCATTCACTACTCGTCGATCTGAAGGGCAATCGCCTAATGCACAGCGGCACCTATGCTTCAGTCTCACTCATGACTTCACAGCATACAGCCCCACACATCTCAATCATCACAACTGACGATGAGAATCAGTTCACTCAGATGTTATCTACACGGCCAGCACTCACTTCGCCCACGTTTTCATGTCCCACAACAAAGCATTCTGTGGAACACCATATAACCACAACGGGCCCTCCGGTACACTCAAAAGCACGCCGTCTGGCACCAGACAAACTAGCAGTAGCAAAATCGGAGTTTGACAACATGGAGGCTCTAGGAATCGTATGTCGTTCCAACAGTCCGTGGGCATCGCCTCTACATGTGGCACATAAACCCAACGGAGGTTGGAGACCATGTGGAGACTACCACAGGTTAAACGGTTCTACTACTCCAGATCGCTACCCGATTCCTCACATACAAGACCTCTCAGCAAGACTATCAGGTTGCAAAATCTTCTCAAAAGTCGACCTCATTCGCGGTTACCATCAGATCCCAGTCCACGAGCAGGACATCTCCAAGACAGCAATCATAACCCCATTTGGCCTCTATGAATTCCTCCGGATGCCCTTTGGGTTAAAAAACGCTGCACAGACTTTTCAGAGACTGAGGGACACAGTTTGTCAGGGTTTGGACTTCACATTTGTTTACCTTGATGACATCCTCATAGCTAGCAAAAATGCAGAAGAACACAACAAACACTTGAATGCCCTTTTTGATAGGCTAGAGAAATATGGATTAGTGGTGAATTCAGACACGTGCATTTTCGGGGTGAAAGAGATTGATTTCCTTGGACACAGGATCAGTTGTCACGGAGCAACTCCTCTTCCAGCGAAAGTGGAGGCAATTCGCTCATTCCCCACCCCTACAACAACATCAGGCCTACAGGAATTTGTTGGCATGGTCAATTTCTACCACCGTTTCGTGCCAGCAGCAGCTCAACTAATGCAACCACTTTACAAGGCATTGGCTGGTCAAACAAAAAAATCTGCACCCCTTCAATGGACAAATACCCTACAACACGCTTTCAAGTCAACAAAAGAAGCCTTGGCCCAAGCAACTATGTTGTCCCACCCGCAGACATCAGCTCCTACTTCACTGACAGTAGACGCTTCTGATATAGCGATGGGGGGAGTACTAGAACAAAACATTGACGGCCAATGGAAACCTCTCGCCTTTTTCAACCGCCAGCTTCGTCCTCCGGAACAGAAATACAGCGCTTTTGATCGGGAGCTCCTGGCTGTCCACTGTGGCGTTCGGCATTTCCGTTACTTCTTGGAAGGACGAATATTCACCATTTTCACGGATCATAAACCACTAACATTTGCAATGAACAAGGTTTCAGAACCATGGTCCGCACGCCAACAACGACAACTATCTGCCATCTCAGAATTCTCAACTGATATCCAACACATATCAGGAAAAGACAATCCAGTAGCTGATGCGTTGTCAAGAACAACAGTAGAACATGACACCTCAGACGACTTCGGTCTCAGTGCGATTTCTGAGGGAATAGATTATGAGGCCATGGCAACAGCTCAATTGAATGATGAGGAGATCCAATCACTACGCATCTCAGAAACACCCCTGCAACTGAAAGACATTTCTTACGGGACTAATGGCACTACAGTTCTCTGTGACATATCGACCGGAAGAGCACGGCCAGTGGTTCCCAAATCATGGCAACGAAAGATGTTCGACGCCATCCATGGTCTTTCACATCCAGGAATCAGAGCTACCCGCCGACTAATTTCACAGAAAATGGTATGGAAGGGAATGACCAAACAGATCAATGCATGGGCAAAGACCTGCACATCATGCCAAAGGGAAAAAGTACACAGACACACGAGGGCGCCCCTGGGAGAATATGAAAAACCCAGCGGACGTTTCAGCCATGTCAACATCGATTTGGTTGGACCACTGCCCCCTCAAGTGGTTATACATATCTGCTTACGATGGTGGACAGATTTACCAGATGGCCTGAAGCAATACCCATTACCAGTACTGACACAGAAGAAATAGCACGAGCATTCATCGCACACTGGGTTGCTAGATTCGGAGTACCAGAGAACATTTCATCAGACCGAGGACCACAGTTCACTTCACAGTTGTGGTCAAACGTGTGCACACTCCTTGGTACTCAAATCAAACAAACAACAGCTTACCATCCCCAAGCAAATGGATTGGTTGAACGTTTCCACCTCCGCATGAAGGAAGCCATTCGAGCGAAACTAGAAGGACCAAACTGGATTGATCAACTTCCCTGGGTGATGTTAGGTATACGTACCGCCCCAAAAGAAGACCTCGATACCTCGTCGGCAGAACTCGTATATGGGGCACCTATTACAGTACCTGGAGACTTTTTCCTGGTCCGGATCCCAACATCAATACTCCTGAAATGTTGAAAAACCTCCGTGGAAAGTGGGTCAACTTCGCCCAGTTCCTCCGTCCACGCATAAAAAAGCAACAAGCTTCGTACCACGGGACATCAGCAAAGCTAAATACGTGTTCATACGTCATGATGGACATCGAAGACCACTCCAGGCTCCGTACACAGGACCGTATAGAGTTCTAGAAACTGGTGACAAAGTTTTCAAACTACAAGTAGGAAACAAAGAAGACTCAGTCTCAATCAACAGACTAAAACCCGCACACTGTGACATTGATCAACCTGTTCAGGTACATGAACCACCACGAACGGGAAGACCGAAGAAAGCACAGAACACGGGAGAGAGTAAAACGGGTGCAACCAACCAGGAGAAACGTATGATCTTTCCTGATGAGGAAACGTTGCAGACCGAATCCAAACGCACTGAAAGGGGATGATTATCCAAACCCCCTGATCGGCTGGATTTATGACAAATGAACAAAAGCTCTGGCGGGAGCTATGTAGTGTTATACATTGTTAATATGTTGTGTTGCGAGCTTTAGAAACATTTTGTTATTTATTGTTATTTTGCAGTTGTTACCCTAAAAGTAATTTTGTCAACTGAATAAAGTTACAATATAAAAGTTAAGATGTTAAATAAACGTGCCATCATGAAATTTTAATTTACTAAGTTCTAATCTTTTAATTATCCAAAGCTAAATTATACCCTATTTTATCCATAATCAAAAGTTATACTAAATTGTCATTGATTTTAACATAAAGATAGAGTAATTTCTCCTGAAGACAATAAGACATAAATCATTAAAATCCATCCATATAAACAAAAGATCTATTGAACTTTTTCTGAGACCCATCACTCAAAACTCAAAAGTCCAAAAAATCGGGTCACAGCCACTAGCCCATTTATCAGCTTCCTGCTGGAGGGCCAAATGGACGTTTACCAAAGAAAATTGAAGAAACCGGGATCTGATTCCTACGTGGATTGGAAACAAGAAACACGTGTTTATAATTTATAACAAATATAATAATACAACAGACAAATAATAAATTCGAAAAAAAAAAAGTAGAGCTTACTTCTATTCTATGTCTATAGTCGTAAATGTACGGACAAAATTGCTTCACAAAACGAAACACAGACGTCTATATGGCCAATCTCCAACTCCCATGTAAACCGCCCCCTCGCCTGGGACATCAACTCGCGAATAGTGCCTAATTTTCCTCCAAAGAAAATGTACTTACGACCAACCAAAGGCATTTGATAGCCACTTATCAAATGGACCCAACGTGCCATCATCATATCAATTTTCCTCATCAAAAACAAATTCAAAGGGGAGAAAGTGAAAGTTGGAACACCAGAGTTAACTTTTATATCAAAGAGTTCGAATCTGAGCGTCATAAAATTCGGTGTTTCCACAGTAACTGAAACAAATCCGAACTCCCGAACCAGTCTTATTAGCCAAACTGTTTTAACTTGTTTACATTTCATTCTATTATACAAAAATAAAGACACAGAAAGATAGACGAGAGGAGAAACTACTGTTGATAAATACCCTCTTTAAATGCTCAACGTATGATTCAATGCGGAATGAAAGATATAAATAGAACTCTATTTTTAGTCTAGGACTCAGGACTCTACTGTGAGAGTCTAGATCCTATATATTTTGATCCTAACTGTGTCAGCCAATGTTTTATTGTTTACAAGGTGGAGAGGAGAAATCATGCAGGACATAGCTGTGTGATATATAAAGTAAACAGGTGTTATCTTTGAAACCTTTCGATTTTGACTCCCTGGCACATAATAATATAGTATAGGTAAGTTAAAATTAGTTGTTCACTACTTAACTCCATAGAAATTCCAGGAAATCTCTTCCTGTTTGGGAAAGCATTTAAATAAATCAACAAAGTGCACACGATTTCTCATAGCTGTACGCCGTAATGGGTTTGATTTAACTTTATTGTAATGGACACTATTTTTGGTTGGTTTGAGAGTATTTACATATACCTTGATACCTTGATACCTCTTCTTCGGGTTGAAGGCTATGCCTGTAATACCCGTTCTGCACTATCTCTGATATATCTACGCGCACCTGCATGGTTGGGGCGGAGCTGGTAACGCTTGTAATGCCAGTGTTTGTCTAACTTGTCTTTGAACTCATTCACTGTCCTCGCTTTAATTACATCTTCTGGAAGGCTGTTCCAGTTATCTGTCACTCTGAGTCCAAAGGAGCATTTTCTTACATTTAATCTGGCCTGTCGCTATGTCCTCTCGTTCTATTAAATGTGCTCTCTGGTAGTATTTGCTCTCTATCTACTCTATCTTTCTCGTTTATTATCTTATATACTTGTATCATGTCTCCTCTTTGTCTTCTGTAGTACAATGATGGTAGTTTGAGATGCCTCAGTCTATCTTCATATGGTAGATGCTTCAAATCTGAACAAAGCTTCGTTGCTCTCCTTTGTACCCTTTCAATTTTATCCATGTCACCGACATGCTGTGATATCCTCGGTGCATTACCATATTCAAGTGATGGTCGTACCAGAGCAGTGTAGAGCCGCCTAATAATATCATTATTTCTGCTGGTGAATGTCCTTTTAATAATTCCGAGAGTTCTGTTTGCTCTATTTATTGCACAGTTGACATGATGGTGGAAGGATAGTCTGTTGTCTACATGCACTCCTAAATCCTTTTCTACTTCTGTTTCCCCTAGCTGCTGGTACACTCCGTTATCGTCTCTCATTCTGTATGTGTGCTTTGGATTTTTGTAACCAAGATGCATTACGCTGCATTTGCTTGCATTAAACTTTAACAGCCACTTGTCTGACCAGTCTGATAATTTGTCGATATCATCTTGTATAGTATGTCGGTCACTTTCTGTTCTTACAGGTCCAAACAACTTTGTATCGTCAGCAAATATTCTGATCACGTTTTTTACAACATCAGGTAGATCATTGATGAATACCACGAATAATACTGGACCCAGAACACTCCCCTGTGGAATGCCGCTGGTGACATCCGACCACTGTGATGTGTGCCCGTTCAGTGAGACTCTCTGTTTTCTGTCGTGCAGGAAGTTAGATATCCATTCGTTTATCTTTCCTCTGATGCCATAGCTATGTAGTTTTTGAATGAGCCTTTCATGGGGTACAGTGTCAAATGCCTTTTTAAAGTCGAGGTATACCGCATCCATCGGTTCTCCCTATCCAAGGCGTCTGTCCATTCATCAATGCAGGTAATTAGTTGTGTTATGCATGATCTCCGAGGCACGAAGCCATGTTGCTCATCACAGAACAGATTGTTTGTGACCATATGCTCCATCACATGTTCCTTAATTATTGCCTCCATCACTTTGCACGGAACTGCTGTCAGACTCACAGGTCGATAATTGCCAGGAGTGTTTCTATCACCTTTTTTAAATATTGGAGTAACCTGTCCAAGTTTCCATTGTTGTGGCAAGTTCCCGTTGTGTAACGACGTTGTGAATATGATTTGAAGCGGTGTGGCAATTTCATTCGCAATTTCCCTTAGCACTCGAGGGTGGAGTCTATCAGGTCCTGCTGATTTGCCTGGGTTAAGCTTCATAATATTTTTCAGTATGTCTTCTTTCTTTATAACTATACTGAAAGTGCCTCGCTGTAATGTCTTGTCTCCAATGCTGGCACATGGTTAGTGTCCTCATGTGTAAATACACCACAGAAGAATTTGTTCATTATTTCTGCTTTTATAATGTCCTCGTTTTGCAGGTCTCCATTACTGTCCCGCAGATCACCTACCCCGCTTCTTATTGTTGTTCTCTATTGGGTGTGTTTCCAAAAGGCTTTTGGGTTTTCTTGGATCTCATTTGAAATACTCTCCTCAAAATCGCTCTTAAGCTTCCTTGTGTAACTTCTCAGTGTATTTCTGGCGTCACAATACAACCTGTAATCAAGGCTATTTCTGGTCTGAAGGTATCTTTGCCATGATCTGTCTTTAGTCTTGATAAGTCTAAACCCTTCTTTGTTCATATATAGATTTCTTTTTCTCTTTCTTTTAGTGTCGTTAGCCTTGTGCACAGGTATGTATTGCTTCATCGTGGATTCTAATATATTCTGGAAAGTGTCCCAATCCTCTTGCTCACTGCATTCATTAAGTGTATGGGCCCAGTCTATGCCACCAAGATATTGTCTCATTCCTCTGTAGTCCCCTTTGTCATATTTGTACTTCACGGTTTTACTTTCAATTGCCTGTGTTTGACATGTATAATCGAATATGATGGTACAATGATCACTGCTGCCCACTGGGGCCAGATACTGGGTGTTATTCACAACATTCTTCTCGGATGTTAACACTAAATCTAGTACTGATGGTTTTTGTACTAAATTGAACCCACAACAATAATAATATAGGTTATAATTAGGTTATCAGGCACAAAAACACATCGAATGCCATTATTTGAGATTATGATGTTGTTATTTACAGACCCATTTGTTTGATAAACTGTCAATAAATGATAATATCTTTTTCATCATCACATGCCACCTGCGACCTGTCAAACGCAGATTTATAGTTTCTTTCTTTACATTGTCTAGCTCTAACCAACTCCGAACTAACCACCTTCGTCATACATCCTGTATCTACTAATGCCTTTAATCTTTTCCATTTGCCTGCCTGAATTATTATTGCTGGGAGAAGGTGCGCCTTTGCATAACTGGGGTAACTGCTGGCACACCAATGATCTCCACTGGGTTTCCCTGCACCCATTGTGTGCTCAGACTTGCGTAATGATTCGTTAGATGAAGATGCCCTTTTTTATTGCACCTTTAGTCTTTAGCACTAGCACCGTACTTCTCTTGTCACGTTTTGGTCACAGTCCTTTTTCCTGTGTGATGTGTGGCCTACCGCATTGAAAACAACCACTAAACGATTTTGTCTGCTCACCAAAGTTCTCACTGCTTCTACAACACCCCCATTGTTGGCGGTAAGAATTTGCGCTTTTTAAAGCAGGTCTACCATATATAAAACTGTTAACAAAACACAACTTCACCAATCTGTCCAACCTTCGTCATTAAATCAAGCCAACCCACCAAACATCCTCATCACTGTGCAAAACACATCAACTTGTTCACACATCCATCTCTTTTCCATCATCTTTTTATGCGTCACAAATGGCCTGTCAGCAAATGCCTCAATCAAATATCATTCAATTTCTCCCGAATTTGACTGCTGCACCTCATCCAACTGCAATTACAATGCCAGTGGATCCCCCTATAGATACAATGGCAAGAAATTTGCAAACAAAATCTATCCTCTCTGCTGGCTTTTCTTCCCTTTACAACCTACCTCTTGTTCATTCAACTATTGTTTTCACACCCTCTCGCACTGAGTCGTACAATTTCGTGCACATCAATCAACAAGTCACAGCTAATAATACATATAATAATTGAATAAATAAATTATTATACTTTATTAATATATAAGGAAACTGGAGTTGCAAAAATGAATTACAATAATGAATAAATAAGTGTTATAAAATATATTTACATAAATTATATATAATAAATATAATTAAGCTAAACTTAATAATATAAAAGCATTAAAATGTATGATATATCAAATACAGATCATGTTGATATGCACATAGCAAGAAAAGGTAGATTAAATGAAAATGAATTTAGTGTTAATATATTTTATACAGTTAGCTGGTATTCTAAGATTTGACTAAATGTATTACAAAGAGATATACAAAAAGTACAAAAATTAGCAACATATTGCCACAATTGTTTAATACCACAGGGACTGGAATAAAGTCTGGTTCCAATGGGACTTATGGCTCTGAGACGCTAATCTACATGAACATTTACCGGAGTGAACAAGAGTAGGCGCAGTTTTTGGGCCCACTATATATTTTTTCAGGCGCTTAAATGACCTAACTAGTGTGAAAGCGCCGTTAAACACCTAAAAACAAACAAAAACAAACCCTATAATTTCTTATTTATATAAATGACATCTACAAACTTTTATCACCAGGAAAATACGAAACCATACAGTCTGGCTTCCAAATGTTCAACATCTCCCAATCAAATGTCGATGGCCATCTATACTATTTTTTTTCAAAGAATACTATCTGTCTGTGGAATGACCGTGTGAAATGACCTTCTGGACTCAACTAAATTACTTAGCAGTGTCAAAGATCTAAACATTGCATTACAATACATACAACTTGGAAAGCAGTCTTAGTCTCAATGTGTTTTGTGTTATTGAAAATATCGACAGTTAAATACTTGGTTACAGTTACAGTGAGTCTGTTGATTAATTGGATGATGAAGAAGGTGATAAAATTATATTAAATGAAAAGGGATCTAATTATAGGGCTAGGAAATGGGGAGGGAGTGGGCTTCTTTTCTATTGTCAATTGTGTTAAATATTTTAATAGAAATATATATTGATGATTGAAGGTCTGTTGGTTTACATTTTTTTTTTTTACACAGATAACAGAAGATGGTTTGGAAACTTGGTGAGCTATGTCTACAGTGTATTCAAGAAAACCTAGGAAATTACCCCAATTTGGGAGCAAGTCTACCAAATCTTTACAAAGAAATATTAATTGAAAGACTTGCATGCCACGACAGATTCTTTCCTCACCATGTGACACATATTAGCAAAAGCCTTTTCACGAAATCTCTTCGTCACATTAATTTACAGAGGTATGTCTTCTGATTGTTGTCATGCATTTCCTCTATGGATACGATTTATTAATACTACTAATACAATAAGTTATTTTTCATATCAGTATTTTAAATTGTATTCGATACTTGCCTTAAAAAAATTTAATTTCAAAATATGTTTCTAGCCTTACAATGTTCGTTATTTTTTTACTTTTTTTTTTGCTGAAGATAAATAATTTTATTAGTTTATAATTTGGAATCACTGTCATCATTAGATGCTAAAAGTTGAATCATTTAATTTAAGCACAATCGTTTGTTGACAGATGTAAACAAGTGACAGATTCGGTTTTAAAACTTTTGGGAAAGTCTGGATGTAAACTAGAGTTATTGAAGATGAATGGATTAACTGATGTTACAGGTATATATTTTCATATCTTTAATGTATTTCATTAATGTTAAAATATTTAAGTTGTTTCTCTATACATGCAGGTTTAGGCCAGATAAGCAATATTTCCGTTCAATTTAACAGTGAGAGGTTTTGAGGTTGTAAGAAGCAAATGAACTATAATTTTGTCATAAGCATTTAGATAGCAAATCTTATTAGGAAAATGAAATTAGAGAAATATTTTATTATTGGAGTTGAAAAATAAATAATTCTGTCCTATCAAATTTGAGTTAATGTGAATTGCTTATGTTTTTAAGTGCATGGTGTCCTACTAAACTTATACATTGAATTTGCAGAGGCCACTGCATGTCAATATAAGAGGAATTTTGATATATCAAATCAACCATCAACTAGAATTTAAAGAAACATTCACTAAATGATACATTTGTTGTGATTTGGTCAGCTGTTAGGGATAATGTGTGACACTCAAAAGAGTTGTTCTTGAGGAAGGCGAGAGGATTTCAGCCTTGATAGTTTTCAATGTGATATGTGTCATTGTTGGTAAATGAGACATAAGAACCAAATTCTGGAATGGGAAATACATGCAGAAAACTGCGTAATTCTGCCCACTGATCTCTTGAATATTGGAACACATGAATATGGATAGAAATTCTCATTCTCATTGTTCCCATTGGCATTCATAAAATGCTGAAACTTAAATCATCACCAGATAAATTTGGCTGACGAGCCTACATTTTCATTGGTCATTGTCAGACATTTCTGCTGCATGTAAACCTATTATTACTTTACGGATGTCGAAGTGTTAAGATCATCATGTACTAATTTTGTTTTAGGAGAAAAACAATGGGACTCAATGATGAATGGTTGAAACTGATAAAAGCAAGGTTGATATATTTGTATTTCATTTCAATATATTGGTCAACGCTTTTCATCCCGAATCGTAGATTTTCAAATGGAATGACTTTTCATTCTTTTTTACTGACCAGCTTATATTGCTTCGTTTTGTTTTAGTTCGACATGAAAATAATGTAAATAGAGCATGTTTTCAATAGGAGGGAACATCATTAGGCTTTCAAAGGTATATAAATATACATTTTTGTTACCTATCATTCAGATCTTGGTGTGCGTGCTGTCGTGGAAGGACAGGATGCTCTTCAAGTTCTTCACATCAAAGAACTCCCTTTGATCAGTGATAAGGTTTTGAAATATGTCAAGTCCCCTGATCTATGGTCCTTCAAAATGACACATCCAGCCAGAAACGTTAAACTACCTTGGTTGTCTGATGCAGGCAAGCTTATATCTTCTGCTTGGCAGAATCAATCTCTCACTCTCTCTCTCTCTCTCTCTCTCTCTCTCTCTCTCTCTCTCTCTCTCTCTCTCTCTCTCTCTCTCTCTCTCTCTCTATATATATATTATATATATATATACAAATATATATATATATATATATATAGTTTTCATTCTGATATGTGTCATTGTTGGTAAATGAGACTTAAGAACCAAAGCTCCATTGCTACATGGCGAGCACTTTTCGTACCATATTTGTATCCAACACGATTCAATATATATATTATATATATATATATATATATATATATATATATATATATATATATATATATATATATATATATATATATCTTATTATTACTTTTAAAAAATTTATTTATTTTTGGAAGTACTAAATGTGCTCATCCTGTACCTTTGATAAAGACTAAAAGATTAATGTAACTATTTGTATGTCACAAACATCCTGGTTGTCCTATCAGTTTACCATGAAAAATACATCCCATTGGTTTTACAAACCCCTGAAAATCTTGATCAATTTTAAACGAATTGGTAGTTTGCAATGAGCCCTATCAACATTTCAATTTCTTTTCAGGATTTAAATATAGATTCACCAAAAGTGTCCTCAATTATTTGCAACTGCAGAATATTTTTTTTTTCATTTTCCTATTTCGTTTTTTTAACAATATAGATAAAAAAACAACTTCCTTTTTTATTGTTTGTTTTTGTTTTTGTTTTATAGGACTAAAAGCCCTCCAATTTTCACCCGATCATCAGTCACTATTCCTCCTATAGAAGGAAATATATAGAACGTGTGGTCATAAAATAATTTTAAAAATTTAATTAACTCTTCCCCTCCTCAGCATTGTCAGTATTCTGTGAACAGAATCGCTCAATCAAAGAAATAAAGATAAGTGGCAATTCAGAAAGTGTACCAGTAATAGCCAGAGGCCTGAAGTCATCACTTGTAAGTGGATATGTAAACTTTAGTGGTATCTTCATGATTGTATCCATTGTCATTATCTTAAATGTTACCAGACAAATATTATATCAAAGTTTACTCGCACACCAAATAGAATTAAGATTTATGTGCCGATCAATCAGCTTGTTTAGTTGGATGTGTGATCATCTGATGTGTGATAAAGTGAAAATGTTGCTGCTTGAAGCAAGTTTTTGTTCATTCACCTTAACAACGTCACCATCACATTATCTCATTCGTCTGAAGTGTTTCAAGTATCCTGTTTTGTTGATAAAAGGGAAACTCGAAACGTCCACAGTATCTGTCTTCTAATAAATTGAAGCTTACAATTCAATTCTTATCGTTATTTTTTTTTTTTGATGTGTGATAAATCAAATTGAATTTTGTTTTGCTTTTTTAAAATATCTTTTCTCACTGTTTCTGATGACCTACCATGTAAATCAGATTTTATGTTGGGATGAACCATATGGAGAAAAATGAACTTATAAACAAAATTATTGGAATTGCGCATTTTAAAAAGTCTTT
Source organism: Berghia stephanieae (assembly GCF_034508935.2). Lineage (NCBI taxonomy): Eukaryota > Metazoa > Mollusca > Gastropoda > Nudibranchia > Aeolidiidae > Berghia > Berghia stephanieae. The sequence goes on along the minus strand of NC_088361.1, from coordinate 106,090,733 downwards.
TAAAGTTTAGGAAACTATATTGACTCTAATAAAAATATTTAATTGAAAGCAAATGTCAAAATGTGAGTCTTCCTGTTTCGACAGCTTCAAAATGAATATTGTTCCAAACACGAAATGATTAAGGAAAATAAAAGTAGAGTCTTGAATATGTCTATGCTGTAGACACAGTAAGTTTTGCAGTACGTCCTAGAGTTTGCCTTTTACGCATTGTGGATATGGACTGTTGACCTCTTTGTGGTAGATATTGTGGGGATTTTGGACTTGTTAATTACAGTGACAAAAATTTAGCAAAAACAATTTTTTAATAAACTTATATTATAAAATTATCTTATTATTAAAACATATATATATATATATATATATATATATATATATATATATATATATATATATATATATATATATATATATATATATATATATATATATATATATATATATATATATATGATTTTTAAACATTTTTTATTTTATTTATTTGATTAATTAATTTTTTTTCTTTCTTTCAGGAAGAACTTAATCTGAATTATCAATCCGCGACTGATGGAGAAATTGAAATTCTGGCAGAAAACTGTCCCAACTTAAAAAAGTTAGTCATCTTGACTACTCTTTAAAATATCTTCCACACATTTGTTAATGTCTGCAGATAAAAATTGATTATCCTTTGTCAACATTCAAGGTTTAAATTGACAATTATTTTATTGTTCATTTTTGGTAATCCCTGACCATATGATACTGCTGCTTCTTAAATTTTAATTTGATAAAAATCAAAATTGCAAGTACATTAGAGAAAGGTACAATAATGTATTGAAAATTTTATTCTGATTTTTATTTTTATTTCAGACTCAATTTGAATGGAGCAAGATCAATAGGCAAAGACTCTGTGTTAATGGTAAGCAAAAAAGTACACTCTGTAATGGAAAGCTTCAGATGTGTTATTATAAACACAGAAAAAAATATCCCCTTCAAAATGAATGATAACTTTGAAAAAGAATGTAAATGATTTTCATTAACTTTAATTGATAATTATTAATAGATTTTCCAACTTCTTTTGTAATAAATAATGATAGTAGAAATGATGTTGACTTACTTGACTTATTGCTGATCGCCTCCTAATTTTCAAACTGGGACCTTTTTGCAGCTTCTCTGATTTGTTGAGTGAGTTCTTTCCACTGATGACGCGGGGTCTGCTGCGATGGATCTTGGGTGTTTTAAATCCTTTTCGCATCTCAGTTCTTGTGTGTCATCTAGGCGCTTGAGGTCTTTATTTATCCTAGTGTATATGCTAGTTGTGGGTCTGCCTTTGTGTTTGTTATGTCCGCTTGGTGTAAAGAATATTGCTGTATTAGCTGGAATATTTCTGTCTCTCCTTAAGATATTTCCAAATTAATAGTCTCCATCTTGTTTCTAAAATTTGAATTGGTAGCAGTGTTTTTTCGTATTATATGTACAGTGATTTGTTACTTATTTTGGTTGGGAAGTGGATATTTATAATTCTCCTGGGCTGTTTCAGATGGAAGGCATCTAGTTTATCTTCTTCACTTTTGTCAGTGCCCATGTTCCACAGTTGTAAATGTGTACTGATTTAACAAGGCTCTTGTAAAGCTCTATTTTTTGTTTTTGTTTTCAGTTTGTTGCTTCTCAGTCATACGTGTGTCAGCTTATTGAGAGTGGCTGCCAACAGATGTTTTTGTCTTTCTATGTCTTTATAATAATGATAACAATGATTATACACTGCGTGGAATCAGCGCTATTTCAGTTGGAACTCCCAAGGGACCAATAACCCTTCCTGCTCGCTACCTGCATGAGGTCATTGGAGTTCAACTGGTATCAGGCAGTGCCGTGTCCAATTGGGGCAATTATGGATATTTATGGTCTTATAATATGTCGGTATAGCGGGAAAACAATAACAGACTCTTTCACTTCATTATTTTGATTTGAAAAATCAGTTGTCTTTCTAAACATCAGTGAACATTTGACATTCTTGTGGTTAATAGTTTTCTTTGAATATCACAAATTGTTGATCTAATTTTAAGTGCTTGTAAATTATGGTGCACTTAAATAAAAAACTTGTTATTCAAAATTCAGCGGCAGTATCTCAAGAATTTTAATAAATATCAAAAGTACATATATGCATCTATGTTCCTGTGCAATATTATCATATTGGCAGTTGATTTTCTTGATTTATTCATGGTTTAGTAAGTTCTGTATATTGTTTTTACCAATTCCGTTCCTCTCAAACAGTTGTGTTGATCATAACAGTAAACTGATATGATTTATGTCTTTATGTGGTAAAATAACTCATAAAGATAATATTTTATTGACCAGTAAAAACTAAAAACTAATATTGTGTATGATGTCAATATCTCAATTTACTATCAATCTGCCTATAAAGTATGACTTCTTTACAAGATTAAAATCAATCACCCAACAAGGTTACTGGACATGCTACAAATATTGCAGTAACAATCATCAATTACAACTAACACTAACCACTGGTACTGTTAAATTAGATGATTTGCTCAAACAGACGGACATAGTATGTGGACAAAAGAGGATTCAAAATTATGAGGGCATATAGTTTATTCCAAGTCGTAACCTTTTTCTCCTTATTGACCAACTACATTCAAAACGAACACACTGTCGATACAGGTTATATAGAATCATCTCCTTTCCTTCAAGAATACACATTTAGTCATTGTTTTATAGAGTCATCTGATATACCATTGAACTCCAGTCAATCAAATTTAGAGATAAAACAACTGAATAACAATCAGAGTCAAATCAGTACAACACCACAGGCATACCACAGCAAGATCATTTATTTAATTTTTGGGATATCACTGCCATATATATATCTGGACGCTTCAGTCTATAAAAAGTTAACACATTCACTTATGCACAAAAGGAGAACTTGACCTTACATTATATTACTTATTCAACATGCAAGAATACCCTAAACATTGACACCTATATGACACTATAAAGTCGGCATTTCCTGAGACAACCACACAAAAGCAGTACCGTATACATCTTCAAACTATAATGCCTAACAGTAATTAAAAAAAAACAAATTTGACTTGAATCGTAAGGGATTTAAGTATAGAAAAAAGTTATCAAGCCATTAAAAAGTTGGCTTTCAAATGTGCCCAAAACTCATATTTAAATCAGTTAAATGCTTAAAAAATAATATTAGTATTATTTTCGTCTAATGGTTTATATTTTATTCCTAAACTGATATTTGGACATAATTCATGGCATGGAATACTATGGGAGAGAAAATAAGGATCTCACCAAGTCATGCCAAATATGAAATTTACAATAAAAAATTCATTTCTTTTAAGGTTTTACTGCCCGGACAACAAAACTTGGCATGTGTCAAGATCATCAATTTTACTTTATAATGATGCTTGTTTCAATCATTTTCTGCCGTTGGGAATTAAATTATTGATATGCAAATTACAACAAATTAATTTCATTGATAGCTCAAAAACCACTAAATTGACACCTCTCTTATGAGCAGTCTTAAGAGGATACATTACTATCAACAAAAAATTTTTATTCTCTATTGTCTTCTGGCACTTTTCTACTCACTTCATATCTTGTTGTTACCAACATAAGTGCCTGCTCCACTCACTTTTCTGAATTAAAAATTCACCCCATACACCGGAGCATACTCAATGTCTCAATCGTTTCTATGTTATATGTTTGTGATGAGAATATTGGCTATTAAGCTTAACTGCTGGTCAAAATTACTTCGCGATGGTGGCGAACAGCAGCTTCTTATGGTTCACACTATTATGTTATGACGATCGACCCAATCAGCAAAGTCCGGTCCGCATTCGTGCACCGTCGCGAACCCGCCTGGTAGCATCGTCACAACACACCTTTCGACTAGATGCTCTGCCGTTTCGGGTTCTTGTCCACAGCGTGGACATAAAGGACAGGAAGTTAGACCCCACTGATGTAACGCACCGGCCGTTAGGCAGCTCCTCGACCGAAGCCGATTCGCAGCTACCCAGTGTCTCCTCTTACTGGTATCAAAGCCTGGCAACTTCTCACCAAGCTTAGAGGAGTGTAGGTCCCCGCCCCCACGAGGGATTGAATTCGTCCAAACCGACTTCCATCTCGTATGTGCAGCTCTGTCCGTAGTCAGGGATTCTGCGTACAAGGGTTGCCGGGACTTATTTCGGCTCGAAACGGGGGCACCGTTCATTATGCGCATGAGAGGGGTATCCCCATTCCCTCTCTCTTTGATCTTACTCAGCCAGTTGCGAACGAATCGGCGATCTCAAGAAGTGGGTGAGAGAGGGATCTAGAAATGACTTTGGGTTTGAAACGAATATTTTTGTGTTCGTGGATGGCTCACACGGTAGAGCCACGCTCTCACCTGCCAGGCGGAGTTGTCGTACCAATAAAGTCGCAGGTTCAAACCCCACCACCGCCGCGAAAAAATTTTTTTATTCTCTATTGTCTTCTGGCACTTTTCTACTCACTTCATATCTTGTTATTACTATCAACCATGGCATATGATGAAAGAAACCTTTGCTTTGCTTGTGGTGAGGGAACAATTTTCATATTTGTGTTAGCAACTGAGCAATACTATGAAATATTGCAACAATTAATTACCATCAGTGGCATCACAGATTCCTCCTGACCGCTACCTGTTCTTCCCATGGGCTGACCCCACTAATGGGGTCGGGTTGACCTAGCACTGAAATACCGCTCAGAGGGGAAAATGCCACGCAGTCTATAATAATAATAATAATAATAATAATAATATAATAATGACAATAATAATAATAATAATAATAATAATAATAATAATAAATAATAATAATAATAATAATAATAATAATAATAATAATAATAACAATAATAACAATATAATAATAATAATAATAATAATAATAATAATAATAATACTACTACTATATAATAATAATAATAATAATAAATAATAATAATAATAATAATAATAATAATAATAATAATAATAATAATATAATAATAATAATAATAGTAATAATATAATAATAATAATAATAATAATAATAATAATAATAATAATAATAATATAATAATAATAATAATAATGATAATAACAAGAAAAAAACAAAACGGTATTGAGACAGAACAGTCATTTATATGAAATAGGAGTTGATATATGTTAAATGTCTTACTAAAGGAATTAATGCTTCGATGTTTTAAAACTATTGTCACCTATCGTATCATTGTGTGATTACTGCTTGGCCATTGACATTTTCATATTCATAATGGCGATGAGGGATGGGACATTATAGAAGCCATGCAAAATTCTAACATTGACCAATATCATTGCTGGCTCAGTGTCCTTTGAACCAAGAAATATAGTTTGGTTTATATTCTCGGACACCTGTAAATTTCTCTTTAAAAATTGAACTGAACCTTGGTATCAATATGTCATTTAATAAAATTTTGTATCACCAGTTAGACAGATCTACCATGTCAGATCAAAGGGATGGAAAAATGTTGTTTGTTGAAGTGGAGAGAAAAAAAGCCGCATTTAATCAGTCTGTATAAAAATTTAGTCACTCCATTAACTGTCTTTTGCGTTAATCAGATTCCTGCAACAATACCTATACAGTCCACTCCGGATTATCACAACACCTTGGGATCAGCGAAAATGTTGCGATTAACCAAAGTTGCGTTTCTTGTCCACTTTTGCAACATTTATGCACATATGTATATGGTTAACTCAGACCAGTTGTTGTGAGCATTGTTTTTAGTCCATCGGAGAATGAGCAATTTGATTGAAACAAAAACCATATGGCAACAATTAAATCCTGATTTTTGTTTGCTATGTGATATAAGTAAACCTGGGTGGGGATCCTGACCTCCCATAGTGGGCAGGGGGGGGGGGGGTACATACTGTGTCTTCTATCCCCTTATATCTGTTTTCCAACATGCTTTCTGTCTTTGTTTTGGAATGAGATTACTTGGTATTGTCCTGGCCCTGGCCGGAGTCCTAGCTGGGAGGGAAACAGTCAAATGCATAGTTATTGTTTTGGGAGATGATATTTTTTTCCTTGTAAATCATCTCTCTGTCATGTATTATTAAATTTGTTATTTTGAATGTTTAATGTAAACATTTGAGTGTATTCCTCTTTTTTGGATATTGTGCTTGTGTCCGGATGAGACTTATAGGTGATCTCAAACTAAGTACATTGGTGGTGCTCTTGGAATCTACATCTGATCCCTTTTGTTCCCAATTCCCCTTTGTCTTACTTTTTCTTGGGTGCTTTAATTGTAATTCTAGAGCTTTTTACTATCCTATTTTATTCCTTTTTACTGGCGCTGATATAACCTAAATGTGTTGCAAGTGCCGTAAAACCCTTAA
>NC_088361.1:106076854-106079354 GCF_034508935.2 Berghia stephanieae | reverse complement strand
AATGGGGTCCTACCATTAAAGGGTTAATATCAAAAAGTACGTTAATCAAACAGCTTTCACTCTGTTACTTTAATAATTCTCTTCAGTGGTGAATTATTTGTTATTCCTATATTTGGAAAAGAATTATTTTTTTTACTTTCTACAATTAAATACATTTTCAAAGCATTTAATCCCAGCATGTTTTCCATTTGTCTCATTTCAGGACCAATGTTTAAAGCGTTTGAAAACAAAACATGCCATACCAAATGCAAGTCCAAACCAAGTGATGGGTAAAAATCTTGACACAGGAGAGTATTGTCGATTGGATCTGCTTTGATTTAGAAAACAGAGGAAATGTTGCTGGATGTACAATTATCCGAATAGATTTGAAAAAGGAGTTAGAATCATCTTCATATTTGACAAGCATAAACACATGCTTATAAAAGAATATCACCTAGCAACATTAGGGAGTGAAAACGTATAATCTTCTCTTCAAAATCTGCATGTCTAATCTTATGCTCCTCGTTTTTTTATTTAGATGAGTGAATGGTTGATAGCAGAACACCTCTCTAACAGCCAGGCAGAGGGTTCATATCTGATCCGGAATTCAATTCCCATCACTTCAAAATGTTTTTATCCTTTGTTTTCTTCTAGCACTTCTCTACTCACTTCATCTCCTGTCATCTTTTTGTATTTGTCACAATTGAGACATCTGAAAAGATTTGTTGATATTTGTAGACCTCTACCCATGCATTCTGTGATAACATAAGTTACTGCTTTTAACAGAAAATAATATTTTAACTTTTCCAATCAATCTTTTTTCTTTCAGGGAGGGAGGGAGGGAGGGAGAGAGAGAGAGAGAGAGAGAGAGAGAGAGAGAGAGAGAGAGAGAGAGAGAGAGAGAGAGAGAGAGAGAGAGAGAGAGAGGAGGAGAGAGAGAGAGAGAGAGAGAGAGAGGGAGAAGAGAGAGAGAGAGAGAGAGAGAGAGAGAGAGAGAGAGATGAGAAGACGTGAGAGAGAGCAAAACAAATCTTGTTAACAGACGTGATTACCTACAAAACAATGAATAAGGTACCAAAAAATTAGAAAATGAAGCAAAAAAAATGTACTCATGTACATGCACACGCACACGCAGACGCGTTCATATTGTATCTTTATAGTTGGTGCTGACCCTTATTTTTAAAGAGCAAATTAATTTTTTAAGTGAAGAATTCATTTGTCTGATTGAAAGGTAGCAGTACTGTTTCCCTGTAGACATTTGATTTATATTTGTGAAGTTTGTCATTATGTGGATGTCTCAGCCAGTATTGATGTGAGTTTGAATTTCTTCATTTTCAAGTTTCTTAACAGATTCCAGATTAATCTAGTCTATTACTGTCACAATTACATTGGTTTGGTGGCAAAAGTGACATTGGAATGTTATGTACAGGAAGTCCATCCATCCGTAATTACCTCCATAATTACTAAATATTGATACAACCAAAACACTTGTAACAAGACGGATCTATCCCGACTAGATTATTGCAATTCTCTCCTTTGTGGTAAAACCTGTGATAAACTTGTCAAACTCCAAATAATTCAAAACAATGCTGCAAGATTAGTAACCAAACATAAGGGACTTGCACACTCTCTTCCTTTTCTGTATGATATTTCACTGGCTGTCTTTTGAAGACCCTTTTAAATATAAACTTGCCGTGTTGTATTTAAAATGTATAGCACAGGAATCCTTGTCTTACATTAAAGAATGTTTTGAGTAATTACAGATCGTCCGCATCACTCCGATCACAAATGGATGGTATTTCTGGGCCAGGAAGTTCTATATTGGCCAATCTTTGCTCTCTTTTATTATTCTCTGTCTCCACTGTAAGGCTTTGTATGGAATGATACAATTTCGTGCAGTGTGAGGTCTCTGCAAGATGGAGAAATGTTTGCCCCCTTGATGGGGGTTCTGAATATGTATATCTTTGCACTCACTCTATTTTTTTTCTCGCTCTGTATTACAAGTAAATTCCATGTTACTCCTTGTCTTTGTTATGGGCATAGATCATTTGCCTTGTTCCTGCCTTTTACCGAAAGTGAGACACATTTTTTGTTGTTGTGAAAGATGATTTTCTTTTTCTTTTAAATCATCCCAATGGGGTGCACTATTGATAATTTTTGTGAACCTGTCGGTAATTGGATGCCACTTTAGGATGGTTTTGAACTAGACTCACATGTCGATTGCTATTATGATCATCTTTGGGGTTTTTTTTTTTTGCATGAACTAGTCCACATAGCTGCCAACCAGTACGATAAAATCGTACATAGTACAATTTGGCCAATCCAGAAAAAGAAAATAAATCCAGAAAAAAACCCCAAAAACTAATGCTCACACCAATGCAGCTCTTTTGTGGCTGTCTTTGCCCTCTTCAGGAACTCTGAGCTGAACTCACTGTCATAGCATGGAGTGCTATTATACTTGACAATGAGAAGTCCTGAAAGCATGTCTGTGCTCAGGCTGCCCCTGAAGTCAGTCTTATTT
>NC_088361.1:106071854-106074354 GCF_034508935.2 Berghia stephanieae | reverse complement strand
TCTAAGATCAAATATCAAAGAGGCAGACACAGATCTTGATATAAACCCAGACCCCCCAACAGTCACAGAAATTAAAATTGCAATACACTCCCTAACGACAGGAAAGCTGAATGAGAAGATCAAATTACTTCGGAAAAGCTCAAATCCGATGACAAATTCACCCCGGAATTGCTTAGAATAATATTTGAAGAAATCTGGAATGCTGAGAAAATGCCAGCTTGGACATGCTGAAATGACGTAAATGTTTCGCATAAACCATCTTTTAAATTTATACACACAAGTTCGGACTAAAGGCCAGAGGTATGGCCTATCTCAATTTATCAAATTAATATATAAAGTGTTGCTGTTGGTTCTTGGTTCTATATTTTTACATTTTTTTGCATTTGCATATATTATATATGTATACATTGTCGCCATAGATTCTCAACTTTGTGTTTATACATTTTCATGCATGCCACGTCTGTAAACGAATTTCCATTTTTTTAAATGAATAAAGTATATTATTATTATTATTATTATTATTATTATTATTATTATTATTATTATTATTATTATTATTATTATTATTATTATTATTATTATTATTATTATTATTATTATTATTATCATTATTAAAATATATTATTATTATTATTATTATTATTATTATTATTATTATTATTATTATTATTATTATTATATATTATTATTATATAAACAAACTCATAACATGGTCATATAATCATCTTTGCATTTCATGTACTACTGTTTATTATTAAAAAAAAAATCTCTTTCAATTACCTTTCCGAAATAATTTCTATTCGATTAATGTATGAGCCCTTTTTATCAAATGTGTGTTGAATTGTTTTAGAAAATAGTAAGAACGTCATCTGACAATGTACCATTGTTTTAATGGCCTTACCTTTGATTAACAAAGCAGCATGATCTATCATCTAGTGGAGCCCAATAACAGAACGTGTCCTTTGGCTTATTAAGGTTTTAGAGAATGCTCAGAACCATCTGACCTTTTGCAAAAGTAACTTTAAAGAATTTGATTTAATTTTTTCTTTTCTTGTGTTCACTTAAATTAATCTTAAAGAGGGAAATAATTTTATAAGGCTACTTTTTAGCGATGAGTAACACTCTTACGAACAGTGCCCACCACAAACTAGGACGGGTCGACTTGCTCAAGGCCACACAGCATGGTCGGTGGATGCCAATTTCACACTTTTTTGTTTTGTTCAGAGGTGCATACATACAATTGCTACCACGCAATCACAATGTTTGACAAAACTTTTAAAAACAATATAACTCTTTCCTTTGCAAGAAAGATACATGTATCTAGGATTTCTCTGACAAATATATAAATCAATTTCAGGATTTAAAATGCTTACATTTTAAAATTCCCTAACAATGATTTGAAAGCTTTACAGATTTTTAATCTTTATGTGTTTATTTTCAGGCAGCTTAAACACTTCTATTGTCTATTGTAATTTGAAACCAGTCTTTTGTACACTATCTCTATTGAAAAATTTTGTGATACTTAATAAAACGATGCATTTTATGTACTTCTCATGAATATTTTTGTTTTTTCGGAGTATCTATTCGTCCTTCAGGTCGTATTCTTAAAAAGTGTCTAGCCGACCTTCAGTGCTTATGCAAATGAGGTAGGCGTGCAATACGTAAAGGGCAAGTGACGGAAAGGCCGTTGTTTATATTTGTCACCGTAATTTTATATGTATTAAATTCAAGGTTATTGCTCTCCCATAAATCGCATTGTTATTACAGTGACCTATATATGTCACTGCTTCCGTGGCTTTTTGTGTGCGCCCATGTTATCTATGTAATTAACTGGAATTACAAAACCGGAGTGTTCAGTCCTTCACGTCTTCACTTTTTTAACGACGGTTGAAACGTAAGCATCGTTATGAGTATGAGTAGAAGAAAAGCATATTAATTCTCTCTCTCTCTCTCTCTCTCTCTCTCCTTCTCTCTCTCTCTCTCTCCTCTCTCTCTCTCTCACTCATATTTTCCCCCTTTTATCTCTAATTTCTTCTCTCTCCCCCACCTGTCTCTTCTCTTTGTATTTTCCTCTCTTTATCTCGCTATCATCCGCTTTCATTTCTTCACACACTCTCTCTTCTCTCTCTCTCTCCTCTCTCTCTCTCTCTTCTCTCTCTCTCTCTCTCTCTCTCTCTCTCCTCTCTCTCTCCTCTCTCTCTCTCTCGCTCTGTCTGTCTTTCTTTCCCTCTGTATTTCTCTTACTCTCACATACTCCTTTCTCTCTCTCTCTCTCTCTCTTCTCCTCTCTCATCTCTCTCTCTCTCTCTCTCCCTCCCCCCCCCCCACTCTCTCTCTCTCTGTTTTTCTTCCCTCCGTATTTCTCTTTCTCTCACATACTCTCCTCTATCTCTCTCTCTCTCTCTCTCTCTCTCTCTCCTCTCTCCCTTCTCTTCTCTCTTCTCTCTCCTCTCTCTCTCTTCTCTTCTCCCTCATCTCCTCTTTCTTATCCCTCTTTTCT
>NC_088361.1:106004354-106069354 GCF_034508935.2 Berghia stephanieae | reverse complement strand
CCAGTGGAGGGAACTTCCTTTCGAGACAGCAATACCTGTCTCGGGTTCATCGTAGACACAATTAAATAGGGAGGGTTGGACACGCCAAAGGATTGAACCACCCAACTTCCTCCCAACGTCCTCCCACTCTGTACTCTTTCTTTTTCTTTTTCAATGGGGACGATCTACATTAATTTTCCACGTGCTCGAGTCATTGGTCACATTGCAGATGTGCTCAAAATGGCCTCGATAATAAAACGTTCACAGTTCTTGAAATATCCAACGTCACATTATGTTACTTTTCCAGTTTGACCGATGAGTATGTTTACAACTTTCATAGACAGAGCAGCGTGTTTACCTATATTAATTAAGAAAAGATCAACCGTTAGACAGACCTAATCATGTGACTCAGTTGGACTAAAACTTGATTATAGATCGCTCTCATTTGGATTAAAATCTTAAATCTATGAGAGACCTAGATCAGAGTAGAAATCAGGTATACAGATCAAATTTGGTTTAATTTTAATTTCATATATACGAAAGCTAAATTAATTATGAAAGTATAATCGACAGAATGTGATGTAACAAAATGAGACTCGTTTCATTTTAATAAACCTCTTGTAATATCTAACCTTCCACATATCTATATTCAGCCGCTTCATAAAATATTTTTTTCATGAAATACAATGAGATAAAATTAATTTCTGAAATTAGACAAATATACAAACACTCACACACAAACACACTCGCACGCACGCACACACACACACACACACACACACACACACACTTATTTTATCATTATTATTATCAACTTTTTCTGTCCTTTAAATGCTGCTAAAGATAGATATTTAAATAATATTACAAAGTTTAAATCTTTTATCCTCCCCCCCTCTCTCTCTCTCTCTCTCTCCTCTCTCTCCTCTCTCTCTCTCTCTGCACCTACAGAAACCACGCACCCCATCCCCGTTCGTTAAATGCTCTCCCCCTGTGACTGTGACAATGATTAACGATGTTTTAGTTCACGCTCATTATCAAGTCTTGTCAACCCCCCCCCCCCCCCCCCCCCTTTCTTACCCAAGCTGTATTGTCTACGGCCTACGGTCTATACGATATCTTCTTTTCTTTCTTTTTTTTTTTAACCTATGGCGGGACGGAGAAAAACAAATTGAGTTTTTCAATAATAAATGGGTCACAGTATCCGTTATTCCCCTTCGCAAAAATTATTCGTACGTAAGTCTAAGCCGTCTGTAAATTTTAGAACTGCCAACTTCAACGAATAAAAAAAAATATTCGGAAGTTTGCAATTAAAAAAATTCTGTGACGGTGGTGACCTTGTTACTTGTTATGGTGATGATGGCGATAATGACGCTCTGGGTCCGTTTTTATGAACGTGGACTTGCGCTTAGTCTTTGATTTTAGCCAAGGACTTGAAAAAATCGAATTATATGTGAGCTGACCAAATATTTCCCAGATAAAAATCACGTCACCTTCAGACTAAGTTTGATTAAGTTTTAGTCATTTATTGCTGAGGCCGGACTTTAAGCTTAGTCTGAGACTAGTTACGAGGATACGTAATATCGTCGATAAACTATTTTTAGATAGAGAGAGCTTCGATTCGGAAGGAAAATACTTCGGTTACGAATGACAGAGGCAAAAGGTGTCCTGCTGGTATTGTCACTACTTTTAAAAAATGTAAGATATGCTTGACCTTCGAAAGTACAACTTTTTTGTGAGTAAAAACTAGGGAAAAAACCCGGAATCTAATCGGTTAGCAGGTTGCAAATGAACGGAAACTCGAAGTGGAAGGGTTCGCTTCAAAGAACAACCAAAAAAAAAAAAAACAAACAAAAAACAAAACAAAAAAAACAAACGACTAGAAAGTATAGTGGAGACAAAAATTATTCTGTTGGCATGACATTGACTGAAATAATGTGATTCGTCAGAACACATTTTCCGTTGTTTTTTGTTGTTTTTTTTTTTAAGTTCAATTCGTTTGATTTTCACTGACACTTTCATTGGCCTAAATTTATAATTGACAGTCGACCATGGGCATCATTGTTGTCTGATCAGTCGACAGTCAATATCACGTGATTTCATTAATCACGGCAAAAGTAAGTTCAATTGTGAAACGGAACGGAGGTGTTGCTAATTTCTTCTTTGGAAATCTTTTGCGTTGAAAATATCAAGGCTGGTGTCTTACTTGCCATTGTGTACTAGAGAGCTTGATGTTACAAGCACAAAATAGCTGAATTAGGCACTGTCCTAACAACGCCCGCTTCTCGGCAAGAGCCTCGCTAGTCAGACTAGAAAACGTTCATGAAATCCCACTTTTTAGTTACTTGTTCCGCCTCGGCTTAAGGCTAGCAAATCATTTACTAGACTAGTAAATAATTAAATCTAGTCTGCTTCCATAAAATTGGGCCCTGGTGGTGGTAGTCGATGTTGTGGTGATAGTAGTTAGTAGTGCTAGTGGTGGTGGTAGCAGTGATGATGCTGTTAATTTTGTTGTTTTTGTGATGGTCGTGATTGAAATGATGATCCCTGATTGAAATGATGATGATGATGGTGGTGGTGGTGGTGGTAGTTACAAAGCTGATGCATTGGTGATGTTGATAGTGATAATATGAATAATGTGGTGGGGACGATAACGACCATAATTTACTTGTAGTGGTGGTGTCAATGATCAAGAAGCTGAAGTGATAACATTGAAGGCAATGGTGACGCTATAGTGTACGCCTGTGATATTGGTATTTAAAATGATTGTTTTCTGGAGTGGTGGTGGCTGACATGATAGTTATGATTTTGCTAGTGGTGGCAATAGTTGATATGACCATGGTAATGGTAGGTATAATGCTGTGGTAGTAATGTTGATGGTGGTGCTGATACGTATGATATTGTGCAAATGATGGTGGTATCGATTCTGATGGTAATGAGGCTGTTGTAAAAGTGCTTGTGGTAGTGATTATTGTCTGTGATGGTGATGGTTTTTAAATTGATGTGGATCGACGTGCACTTATTTTCAGGTCTGATAACCCATTTCCTTATTGGCTCATTGTTGTAATGGAAATCTAAAAAAAAAGACGCAAAATACTGTCCATTATACAACAATGTTAAACTAGGCTGAAAAGTGGGTTCGGATGTCAGACCTGCGTATTTCTACACGTCGATGGGGATGATTTGTTAACCTACAACGCAGCACAAATCCCTTTCGAAATGGTATTCTGCCATCCCACTATAATACAATAAGTCGAATGCTTGGCAGGTCTGTATCACTGCGTACATAGACACAAGTTAGTATTAGTAATATCTATTGAGTTACCACATTGAGTGGTGATAAGCCAAATTACACATCTGGAATACAACATTTGCATACTACAAAGTTGTTTGAATACAGAATTATTGAGAAAAATCGTGTATTTTTTCTTGTAACCATTGTTTAAAATATATAAAGCTTATTATGTATATATTTCCGTGTTTTTATTTTTCAAATTTTAACTTAAGTTAGAAATATATTTTTGGCCAGTAATCTTAGCTTTATCAGACGTTAGAGACGTTTCTAATATTGATGTTGTTATCTATAGACCCCTACCCAGATCAAAATAACAATCCCAACACCCCTGATAACATAACCCATTGTTCTGAGTTTAAGAACATAGGCAAATTATTGTTCTTAGGCCGAACTGGGCTTTTATGTTCTGTATCATCCTATTTCATCCAGTTTCAACCCGTAGACATTTCAAAGCCCAGCCCGTTGACATTCTAACTTCTCGTCAGGGCAAAAGTGGATACCAAATACTTAATAGTATTAGCTAACGAATGAAGTACTGAAAATATTGAGGACTTGGTATTAGTGTCCTTTATTAATCTTTAATATATTTGACATCGTAAATGTAGATTAGATTACATGCAACGTTGTGCTTTCGGCTTTGGAATTAATTTGCGTGTTGTAAAGCCGCTAAATTCCATACCGTCTATACCATTACCTCGTTCACTGCCACTAACTCATTGAATTCTCCGTGAATTAAATCTACAATTCTGTTATACAGCTCGTCTACTCAAGACGGTACAACTTATAACAAAATTTTCTGAAGTTAAAGGACATGTATCGACATTGTTCAAATAAATGAAAAATGTTGGCTAAATTCAAGCCAATATTGATGGCCCTCACTGAATTATCAAGATTATAATATTTTAAAAAAACTGCTTCTTAAGAGATACGTTGATGTTATTGGGCTGCTTATATTACTATGACTAATATAATATTTTTGACAATTTTAATACTAGTCATTTAAAACAAATAGTTATTGAGTGTTAAACCACTATCATAGATAGAAAACATGTAATAAAGGCAACCCCCCCCCCCACACACACACACACATACACAAAAAAAAAAAAAAAAATTTTAAAGAAGAAGAAGAAAAAAAAATTACCCCCCACCACCAAAAAAGAAAGAAAAAAAAAAAAGAAGAAAAGAATACCTGACGAATCTTCCTCTGTGCCCAACCAACCCAAACTTTCGAGCAGGCATTTGAATAGGATACTTGCCAAAAGGAGAACACGATAATAGTTCCTAATAAGGAAACGATCACCATTCTGGAAAAAAAACCCCAGAACAAAACCAAAATAAACAAAAACAACCCCCCCCCCCCCAAACAGAAAAAAAAAAAACAACCACCCCCCCCCACACAACACACGCTCAACTGATTATTTGACACACTAACAAAAAATTTAAGACGATACGGATATATCATGTAATTACGTAGAATCGAATCTATCTCAGTACAAACAGAAACGGAATAGTGCCCAGCTGTAGTGTGAAGTACGAATAGTGCAAGCAACACTATTTGTCCTTACGGACGGCAATGGCGGTTGATGCTATTCGACCTTAAGGACGAATAGGGCTACCCTTTTTGTTTATTTGTGTGTCAGGATGAGTGGGAACAAGTGTAGGCGTCAAAGAGAATTGTTTTATCTTGTTTTTCAAATATTATTTCAATTTGATTTCATCTTTTTAAAACATGGATAATATTCCCTTTGACTTTAAATGTCAATAGCGCCTGCACTTTTTGACAGATCGCGAAACGGTATGGCATAGTTTTGAGGAAATATGTTAAAACAAGTTTAGTTCACTTGTCTAATGTCAGTGGAATCTTTTTAAAAAGTTTTAACTGGCGACAGTAGCGTTTAACTCACTCAACCCTAACACCGACTATATCCGTATCTTACCTGGGTTACTTTTACCCCATGCCTATTTCTTATCTTTTTCTAAGACAAATTTTAGGCGTAACATCAATGCTAATGCTTTTAGTTTTTTCATATTAATGATAGTTGAATAAAACTAGATATGTACATGCTCATTTTTATACATTTTTTTCCAATTTTGAAAAACAGCAAAAATCTCTAGGATTGAGTGAGTTAAAGTGAATGGTAAAATAGATTGGTCACCCAATATCCCTTAAAGGAGGGAATTGTAAAATAAATTGCATGTTCTGAAAGACCAAATATTTCTCCTTCAACATATAAGTTTATCAAAAGTATTGTAGAGGAAATCCGACTAACGCGAAAGAATGTTAGTTGAGTGTCAAAAATTTGGACACGAACCGATTGGATGCGGCTTGCTTCTCGCTCTCGCCCGTCGAAACCAACATTTGGTTTAATAGTTAATTAATAGTTTGCAATCACACCCATATACATACTATATTAAAGGGAAGTTTTGAAGTGCATTGATGGGCACTTTTTCTGGGATGGATCCTTTTAGTTATATAATAATAATAATAATAATAATAATAATAATAATTAATAATAATAATAATAATAATAAAATAATAATAATAATAAATAAATAATTAATAATATAAATAATAAATAATAATAATAATAATAATAAATAATGGTGTAGATTAATAGTGTGCCAAACATCCCTCCATCTGGAAGGCTCTGGGCGCATAACATAGATTAAGCCCTAACACAGTACATGAACAACGCTAATTATACACATAATAAAATGAAAGCCTGTCTGAATAGATAGAATGCGCTTGGCCAAGGAGTTCACAACATTGCCATCCGGAAGTATAACGGATCAACACACAAACTCTGTGTAACCATGTACTTTTATAGTCTGGTTAATACAGTTTAGTGAGAACAACTCACAAACGCGGATGGCAAAAACAATAACAAAGACCTGAGTGACGTCATCTGCATACTATCTATAAGAATGTTTTCAATCGGCGCTTGAAATCCCCAAGTGAAGACGAAGAACGTATCTCAAGTGGTAGCGAATTCCACAACCGTGGGCCAGAATGCTGAAAGGCGCGTTCACCAGCCTTCACTCGACAGTGTTTTTTTCTTTTTTTCAATTTGATGTCGCTGGTTGAACGAAGCGATCATTTTGGCAGCCAATGCAGCTGTAGTAGTAACTCGGGAGCTGCAGTTTTCCTGTCTTTCTGCAGCACAAGGCGGGCTGCCATGTTCTGTACTTTATGGAGTTTGTTTATTTTGTCCTTCGTGAGACCAACAAATAATTCATTTTCGGGAATATCAGAAGTGTTACCAATTTGTTGCAGGTTTCCCTATTAATAAATGGTCTAATTGTTCTCGTTTCTTAGAATGCAGATACATAGACTTGTTCTCACATTGTTAGTATGTTTGTTCATAGACATATCACTCTCCAAGTTGATGCCGAGATTTTTTGCTGATGTTGTGAGTTGTATTTTATCATTATCGTTGATTGCCAGTGCCAGTTTAGATGGATCTGTCTTATTATTGGAACTAGCAATGAATAAGGCTCCGGTCTTATCGCCATTTTGCAGACATCCATCTCATCACATGGTTGATGCATTGTTCGTAAAAAGTGATCTTTGAAACAATATCGGATTACAAACACATGCTATACATATGGGTATCGTCGACGTACATTATGGTAAGCGAGAGAATGCTGCTCTAAAATTCTCGCAACAGAGGAAGTGTAAAGTACGAAAAGGACTGGACCTAAAACGGATCCCTGAGGTACACCAAAATGAAGATCACGCTCTGACGAAGTTACTTCCCCAATTAAAACTGATTGAGTTCTTTGAGTAAGATATAATGCAAACCAGTTTAGAGCAGTTCTCGATATTCCGAAAGTAACTTGTAGTCTTTGAAGTAGGACAAATGAACGGGGACTCCCAAACCTGAGTCGATTATCAGAACCCCCCCCCCAAATAAAAAAACCCAAAAAACAAAAAACAAAATAAAATCAAACAAACAAACAAACAAAAAAATAAACAAAACAAAACAAGCGCCACAAAAAAAAAAAAAAAAAACCAAACCAAAACAAACAAACAAAAAACCCTAACAAAAATAGAATCAAAAAGCATCAAAACAATTCCACCCCCCCCCCCCCAAAAAAAAAAACACACCAACAAACAAAACAAACCAAACAAAAACAAACAAACAAAACAACATAACAAACAAAACAAGGGCGCGTTTAGTGTTTGTTTTTTTTTTTGGACATGAAAACTCTTATTCTAGCAATGTAATTTCTACCGAGATCTCAACGTAGGCAAGGTCCATTCTCGTACATTGTAACATGATATGTATAAATCACGACATCGTCCACTTTGCGTGCGCCTCAAAAACGGTCCCGAGGTAGGGTCTTAAATCTCCATGCCACTGTGTATGTTTAGTGACAATAAGCCAAAATAATGAACTACGAGTATATTAATTTTAGATGGGTTTTTTTTGAATTAGTAAATCAATGACCCAAAACGTTGCGCCACTCAATTTTAAAGTAAATTTTTACCAAAACGTGGCAGCTCTACAAAATTTTAAGCCATATATCGGACTTACAGGTCTCTAAATAAAGATTGAAAAAAACAATTCAAGGACCACATGAAAGAAAAAAAAAAGGTTAAAGCAATTTAAGAAACGTTAAACGCAGGATTTAAATACAATGATATTTTCTAAGACGCCGGGGGTCGTGAATTCAAGACCAATTTTATTTTACTACACTAAAACGAAGGCATTACAAACTGTCTCCTTGGCAATGACGTTTTAGTGACAATAAGCCAAAATAATGAACTACGAGTATATTCATTTTAGAGGGGTTTTTTTTGCTACTCTAACGTTGGACCAATATTATTTTAAAATAGTAAATCATGACCTAAAACGTTGCGCCACTCAATTTTAAAGTAAATTTTTACAAAAACGTGTCAGCTCTGCAAACATTTTAGCTAAATATCGGACTTAGAGATCTCTAAATAAAGATTAGAAAACTTCAAGGACCACATGAAAGAAAAAAGGGTTGAAGCAATTTAAGAAACGCAGGAATGTGCGGCTATGTGGTCTAGTGGTATGACACTCGCTTTCGGATCGGAAGTTCCTGAGTTCGAGCCTCGCGCTCGGCGCATAGTTGAGTCCTTGGAAAAGGCTCTTTACTCACTTTCTCTCACCGTACTCAGGTGTAAAATGAGTACCTGGCCGTTAGCATCGTTGTCTTTGTCCGAAAAATTGTAATATCGCCTAACAGGCGGCATGTCCCGTCCTGCATGTTAAATGTAGCTGTTGACCAGGGACCCCTTGTAAAGCGCTTTGAGCACATTTAGTGGATATTGCGCTATATAAAGCTCAATTTTAAATGATTTAAATACAATGATATTTTCTGAGACGCCGGGGGTCATGAATTCAAGACCAATTTTATTTTATTACACTAAAACAAAGGCATTATAAGCTGTCTCCTTGGCAATGACGTTAACTTGAGATTTCAATATTATAGCAACAAATTTTATCCCAAATCTGTTACTTACATCAACAAATCAAACACAAAATCTATAAAAAATTATAATGGGCATTAATGATTCTCTTTTCTTTTAGTCCAGCACTGTATGTATCTCATGCAACGAATGAATCAAAATGTTGTCTGGTAAAAATGTTGTATTGTATCTTTGTGAAAATTTTATCATTTTCTATATTACTTTTCTGGAGGGGAATATGACCAGTGAATGTTACAGGCACTATTGAAGTTAACCTTTCATTTTCCTTAGTTTTGACATGACCGTGAAGTATACTAGCGTCTTCAGCCTCTGAAGCTCACTTACTATAATATCATGCTCACATTGCACATTATTGGACGATATGCATCTACTAACAAAGGCATGCAATGAAATAAATACATGATCACATTTATATGGTGCATTTCCAAGAATCCACCCCCTTTTTGGGGATCCTGATAGCTCACTTGGTAGATCACTCGCTTCGCATGCAAAAGGACCGAAATCGATCCCCAGTGATGTTGAACTTTTTTTCCTTCTAATTTGCCCACCCAGCAGTGGCTGGGTAGCTGTATTTGTCATGTTAGATCTGACGGAAAGTACCCTGCGATAGACACTTGTCCTACCAAAAGGGTAGCAAGCAATTTATATCGACCGTTTCACGCTATAGACACAGGGACAATTTCCTGCTATATGGGCCAAATGACCCAGAAGGACTACTGCGCAATTTTAAAGAAAATAATGTATATATATATATATATATATATATATATATATATATATATATATATATATACTTTTTATGAGTGTTGGTGGGTACTCGTAGGTACGAAAGTGCTCGATAATGATGGTTAGAGCTAATATAGAATACAAACTGTCACTCACATTTTTTGTGGCCGAGACGTTCGTTTCTGTAGGCTTATTCCACATCCTCAGTCCCTTATATATGTACACACACACACACACACAAACACACACACACACACACACATATATATATATATATATATTATATATATATATGTATGTATATATTCACAATTCAAAGCATTATAAAATGAGTAAAATCAACTCACATTTCGTCCAACAATACGGCCGTGTCGACACCGAGGCGTCTCGACAGTTTTCAGTTTAGAACTCACAACTGACGAAAGCCTCGGCGAAACGGACGTATTATTGGACGAAATGTGAGTTTACTCTTTAAATATATATATATATATATATATATATATATATATATATATATTATATATATATATATATATATATATATATACAAGGTATCAATGTCGCAGATGACAAGGTATCAATGTCGCAGATGTCAAAATGAAATCCTAAGATAATCTATGAATTTTATACACAAAAGAAAAATAAGTTTCTAATCTTTTTGGGATCTTGATCTGTCTGAAGTCTTGAGTTGTTTCAAGTCATCCAGTAATGAAATATATATGTTTACTTTGAAAACACACGTATTTAAAATTTTTGGCCAGAAGACTCGTCCTACTCATATCGATCGATTAAAATGACCCTCGTATTGTCAAAATCTCCCAAGCCTTGGTCTTCCTTTTGTAGTCCCAGGTTTGAGAGTAATAGACAATATGAGGGCCATTTTAATTGATCAAAATTTGAAGGACGCGTTTTCTGGCCAAAATTTTTAAATACTTGTTTTATTTTCAGAGAAAGGCAGTCCCGATTACAAGTCACGTACATTCCCATTCTTCAATGACTATACAATAACAAGAATATTTAAGTAATAACCACCGATTTAATGTGCTTCAATACTGCTCAGTATTTGAGCTCCCACTAGTATTAGTGAGCGAAGATTTCTGATACTTAATAGGTCCAAATTCTGTTCCCCCCCCCCTGCATTTCCTGTAACTTGATTTTGTTTTCTTGTCATTTATTTTGATTATAAGAGACTTCTTTGGGTACAGAATCGGATAGGGATCTTTTTGACCTCAAGGGAAACATTCAAATATTATTTTTTGTTATCTCGTTGAGGGAGATTCTCTTTTTTTTTTTTTACTATTGATTTGTGTGTATGTGTGTGTGTGTGTGTGTGTGTATTGCTTTGCTGCGGTAGATACATAATATTCGTGATAAACTAGCATAGCAGTAGAAAACTAAAATGCAAGTCAAATTGGCAAGAATTACGAAACTTGAATTACCGCTTCATTCTAATAATATACTATTTTGTTGGGATTTTCATTGTGCTGAAAATTAGTGTTTTATCGTTTAATCTGAACCAGTCAATTTAAAAAAATTGTTTTCCCTACTGGCTCAGAGGAATGTTTCCTAACCAGTCAAACGCAAGAATTCAAGGATTCTATAATATCACATTGCTTCACTAACTTTTACCTTTACCGATGTTCCATGTGGGACACGACGTTGGAGATCATGGTTCGCCAGCTCTCTCTCTCTCATCTGCGAGTTTCGCACATTGATTTATGGGGCTTCCTACGTACGCTGCGACATTTCCAAGCCAGCTTGTCCTTCTTCGTCCTCGACCACGCTTGCCTTCTATCTTTCCCTCTGCAATGGTCTTCTGTAGTGAGTCGTGCCTTCTGATGTGGCCGAAATATCGGGTTATCCTCTTTCTAATAGTTGAAATGATCGTTGATGATGTTATTCCTAAAGTTTGGAGTACTTGATGATTTGTTTTCTTTTCCTTCCAGGATACCCTTGCAATTCTTCTATAGGTCCACATTTCAAATGCTTCACTAACTACCGTGGTATAATATAGCAACCCTCGACTTGGAAAAAATCAAACATCGGAGATGGCTAAGATGGCCATTGGCTAAAAACCTCATAACATTGTATTGTATCTTTGTGAAAATGTTATCATTTTCTATATTACTTTTCTGGAGGGGAATATGACCAGTGAATGTTACAGGCACTATTGAAGTTAACCTTTCATTTTCCTTAGTTTTGACATGACCTGTTTTCCCTACTGGCTCTGAGGAATGCTTCCTAACCAGTCAAACGCGAGAATTCAAGGATTCTATAATATCACATTGCTTCACTAACTACCGTGGTATAATATAGCAACCCTTGACTTGGAAAAAATCAAACATCGGAGATGACTAAGATGGCCATTGGCTAAAAACCTCATAACATTGCCATCCGGAAATATAAGGGACCAACACACACAACTATGTGTAACCTTGAACGTTTATAGTCTGGTTAACACTGGTTAGGGAGAATTACTCTTAAACGCGGATGGCAAAAAGCAATAACAAAGACCTGAGTGACGTCAACTTCATACTATCTATAGGTTCATCTGTGCACTTTTGTAAAATAGCATTTTTAAAATTACTTTGAGAATAGCTGATTAGCTAGTTCGTATTCTTAAACCTCTAATGCCTCGTTATCAAATTGTTCCCTGTGTAATTTATTGATTGATAGGCTCGTTCATTGCAATTATGCAGAATAAAAAACCATTTTATGCAGGACAAAGCCCATTTGATGCAGGATAAAACCCATTTTGATGATAAATAAAACTAATTAAACAACTATCTAAGCTTGGACACTAGACGGTCTAATTCATGCGTGTTTATAATCACCTTAATTACGCTGGATTGAATGCAATTTCACGCTCTTATTACATCACGATGTGAAGACATAAACAAATAATTAGATAATGTTGTCTATTTAGAAAAAGAAAAACGGCGCCCGTGTGTCGCTTAGACCTTTATTGTATACAATACAAATGATGTGATTTTACATTTATTGACACAACAATCACTGGCGGTCGGTCTATTGAGCGAAGTTGTTTTGTGCCGCCCTATATTTTTCAAATTTAGCAGATACTGCTTTTCGTCTCAGTTTTTGCATATGCTGCTTTTCGTTAACACTCGCGCATCTCTCCTCGAGCCCTGATAGATACATAATACATACTACTTAGACTGACTTAGACTAAACTTACTAAGACTCGAAAACTAAGACTAAGATGATCACGACTCGTGAAGCAGGTCATATCATATTAATATTCCCGTGTCAGATTCGACATCTCTGTCTTCTGTGATTTTTTGAGAATAACTCTTACAATTAGCCGTGGATGGTGGAACATAGTATAGGTATAGCATAGGGAAACGATTAAATAATACAGACACCGTGAAATGTGTAGACCGTGTAGAAACTTGTGGTCGTGGCGAGGTAGTTCGCTACATCAAACGAGGAGACTGGCGGTAGTTCCTACAGATTATGGCACCAGTCGTGTTCACAAATGGCATAGGGGTCTACATCAATAAGGGAATACATTTGTTATTTAATATTTATGTCTGGAACCAGAAAAATACGGAAGATTATCGACAGAAACTAATATTTTACTATTCTAAGACACTGTCTTCCATTGCTTTCTGCCATCCGGAAGTAAACTTCCGCTCCGATCAGCTGTTTAACCGCATACTATCTATACGAAGGTTGTGCATCATCACAGACGGCTCTCTTTTTCTTGTTGCCCCACGCGACGCAGAGGTCTATGTGTTGAGAGTTACTTTTATTACAATTAAAGACA
Source organism: Berghia stephanieae (assembly GCF_034508935.2). NCBI lineage: Eukaryota > Metazoa > Mollusca > Gastropoda > Nudibranchia > Aeolidiidae > Berghia > Berghia stephanieae. The sequence goes on along the minus strand of NC_088361.1, from coordinate 106,056,109 downwards.
AACATTTTATCGTCGGAAATAATTAAGTTGTTAATGACCAGTTTCACAACAACAGATTCATGTAGTGAAATTCGTTTGTCAAAAACATGAAAATTGACCATTCTGTGGAAACTGCTTGTTGTTTCATCCAGCTTTTAGTTGATTTAATTTCTGCAATTTCTTTAAAAAATCCATTTATTCATCCCATAGGGGAAATTTGTCTTGAGAGTCTATTCCAAGGGAAGATTGGAATAACCCAGACGTTAGCCGCAGTGCAGAGCGGCAAATGAGCTAGGGCGATGTGATTTGCTCAAGGCCACACAACGAGGCGGGTAGTCGAACTTGGTACCTTTTGGGTACGAAGTAAAGACCGTACCGCTGAGCAACTCCGCACCTTCTATATCATTGGGGGGGGGGGGGGGGGGGGTCAGCATTTACTAATGAGGGTCCGGTTAGCACTCACGTATATAAATACTGACCGGTTATAAACTGGAGTGAAGCCGTTTTTCCACCTACTACCTCTCTTTCATCGATTCGCTCACAATCACTGGGTCTACTAGATCTGTCGGAAAGTACTATCGTATAAACTTGCGTCCTTTCAAAGGATAGCGGGCTATCGTTTTCGAACCTTTTCAATGCAAAACAAACCGGTATATATCTCAGCTCCATGGGTGACACGGCACTTCAAAATTATTATCATTTAAAAACAAAACTAATCTGTTGAAACCTTTTCATCAATATAATAATATAATAATAATAAATAAATAATAATTAATAATAATAATAATAATAATAATAATAATAGATCTTTATTTTCCATAAATATGGCAATTTGTCATTTAGTTACACTTGTTATAACGTTAAATAATAACTGTAACATTGAACAGATATTTCACTCCTACTTATTTTCTCTCTCTCTCTCTCTCTCTCTCTCTCATTCTCTCTCTCTCTCTCTCTCTCTCTCTCTCTGACGGCTATAGGGGTCAGGTAGACTATCTTATAATTTTGCAAAACTTGTATTATGTTAATTTTCTGTCGCTTTTTAAATAGGAGCCTAAACCAAGTTCCATTAACCCACAATATGTTTCATTGAACGTGTTCGGCTATATGGTCGGTCTAGTGGTATGACACTCGCTTTCGGATCGGAAGGTCCTGCGTTCGAGCCTCGTTCGGCGCATAGTTGAGTCCTTCGAGAAGGCTCTTTACTCATATTCTCTCACCGTACTCAGGTTTAAAATGAGTACCTGTCCGTTAACAGCGTTGTCTCTGTCTCCCCCAAAAAATTTGTTATATCGCCTAACAGGTGTCATGTCCCATCCTAAATGTTAAATGTAGCTGTTGGCCAGGGACCCCTTGTAAAACGCTTTGAGCACGTTTAGTAGATATTGCCAAAATCCATATATAAAATCTCAATTTATAAATTCTTAAAAAAAAAACGATCTTTAAATAAAAGGGTCTAATATTTCCATATCTAAAAAAATAACAGCGTCGAATTAACGTTAGTAATTATAATGCAAAACACTCCGCTTATTCTTAAAACCGACCTAAGCGAAATTCGCATCTTATGGCATTCTTACTAATAAATAATAATAATAATAATAATACTAATAATAATAATAATAATAATAATAATAATAATAATAATAATAATAATAATAATAATAATAATAATAATAATAATAATAGATCTTTATTGTCCATAAATATGGCAATTTGTCATTTAGTTACACTTGTTATAACGTTAAATGATAACTATAACATTGAACAGATATTTCACTCCTACTTATTTTCTCTCTCTCTCTCTCTCTTTCTCTCTCTCTCTCTCTCTCTCTCTCTCTCTCTCTCCCCCCCCCCTCTCTCTCTCTCTCTCTCTCTCTCTTCCTCTCTTTCTTTCACACGTGCGATATACACAACATAGATATATTTATAGAGGAAGAATCAACTCTAAATGGACAGAACTATGTCAACCCTTCTCTGCCACCGACGTATATATATTATTTTATATAATATACTGCACAACGTCAGAGCTAAATCCTTTCGACCCGGTCAACGCAGTATCCTACATTTTTCTATCAACTCTAATAATCCATCCAGCACTCAACATCACGTGGCAGATTAAGCCCAACAAGTCGGAGATTCCCCTGAAGGTTATTCATCACAGCCTGCCTGCACACGAGTTTGTAAAAATGGCAGATATTTTGGATAGGTGTACTCAGAGGCGTGGCTATAGATAGTATGCGCTTGGCTAAGAAGCTCATAACATTGCCATCCGGAAGTACAACGGACCAACACACACAACTATGCGTATGATATCCATGAAAGTTTATAGTCAGGTTAATACAGTTCAGTGAGCATTGCTCATAAACCCGGATGGCAAAAAACAATAACAAAGACCTGAGTGACGTCATCTTCGAAGTATCTATATTGGTTGATTTGGTGCCTGGCACCGCATCCATCTTTTAAAAATGGATTACAGCATCTAAAAAATAATAAAACTGAGAAATGATATATACCGTCTCTTACTTCTTTCAGTAAGTCTGTTCTTTATTTTTGTTGTTTCTTTTGTATTTATCTCTCTCTCTCTCTCTCTCTCTCATTCTCTCTCTCTCTCTCTCTCTCTCTCTCTCTCTCTCTCTATTATAGTTATAGCTTTTGTATTTACACATATTATAGTTATAGCTTTTGTATTTACACATATTATAGTTATAGCTTTTGTATTTACACATATTATAGTTAGAGCTTTTGTATTTATACAAATTATAGTTATAGCTTTTGTATTTACACATATTATAGTTATAGCTTTTGTATTTACACATATTATAGTTATAGCTTTTGTATTTACACATATTATAGTTATAGCTTTTGTATTTACACATATTATAGTTATAGCTTTTGTATTTACACATATTATAGTTATAGCTTTTGGATTTACACATATTATAGTTAGAGCTTTTGTATTTACACATATGATAGTTATAGCTTTTGTATTTACACATATTATAGTTATAAGTTATAGCTTTTGTATTTACACATATTATAGTTATAGCTTTTATATTTACACATATTATAGTTAGAGCTTTTGTATTTACACATATTATAGTTATAGCTTTTGTATTTACACATATTATAGTTATAAGTTATAGCTTTTGTATTTACACATATTATAGTTATAGCTTTTGTATTTACACATATTATAGTTAGAGCTTTTGTATTTACACATATTATAGTTATAGCATGTGTAAGTCATTTTCTGTTTCTGATTCTGGCACCACCCTACACTGTAAGCATGCCACGCCACTGGGTGTACTATTTATGGATTGAGCTTTTTTGAGCTTTTATATAGCGCAATATCCACTAAATGTGCTTTACAAAGCGCTTTACAAGGGGTCCCTGGTCAACAGCAACATTTAACAAGTAGGACGGGACATGACGCCTGTCAGGCGATATTACAATTTTTTTCCGGACAGAGACAACGCTGTTAACGGCCAGGTACTCATTTTACACCTGAGAACGGTGAGAGAATGTAAGTAAAGAGCCTTTTCCAATGACTCAACTATGCGCCGAGCGAGGCTCGAACTCAGGACCTTCCGATCCGAAAGCGAGTGTCACACCACAAGACCACATAGCCGCACATGGATGTCGGGATTTATCATCCATTCACCGGTTAACTGCCATACTCTGGAAAAACAAAAAAACCAAATCTGTAATTAAAAATTTGGCCAGAAAACTCGTCCTTCAAATATCGATGGAGAAATCCCAGGTTTAAGAGTTTTTTTTTTGCTAAGGTGAGGGTCATTTAAATCGATCGATTTTGATATTCTATAGTAATAATAATAATAATAATAATAATAATAATAATAATAATAATAATAATAATAATAATAATAATAATAATAATAATAATAATAATAATAATAATAATAATAATCTATCTAGCCTTTAAAACGAAATAGACTCTAGAGTTGACTCAACATTGTTCTGTCGAGCATCGAATTGCCGGCAAATCTAAAAATGATATAACTATTTTTTACATATGGATATACACGTATACGTCGCCTAGCAACGGCGGCTATCTTGGTTCTAAACAAAGAAAATCGGTACTTTTAATTCTTCATGCTGACTAGAACTTTTCATATGTAATGTGATCAGAATGTGTAAAAGTCAAAACATGATCATATTTATAATGTTTTTCTCCTCTGGATACACTTTTATGCTCGTCGGAGAAATATTTCATAAGGGCGTCCGCCATTGTTCCGATAGTTTAGAGCCAGTTGCTAGGTTACTATGCGTCATTACGAGGAATGTGACGTCAAGACTGTTGAAACCTATTAAGGGTAATTCTATTTCCCGTCGACTCAAAAAGATTCGTCTCGATCTATGTTTATTTCCACAGCACTGTAGTATAATAATAGATGTCCTTGTTTGTTATAATCTTTATTTCTATGCAAAAAATGGGATAGCGTGGCTCAGCAGTACAGTCTCTGCTTTGTACGCAAAAGGTAATGAGTTCGATCACCCGCCGCGCTGTGTGGCCTTGAGCAAGTCACCTCGCCCTAGCTCACTTTGGTTCTCTGCGGCTGACGCCTGGGTTATACCAGTCTTCCCTTGGAATAGACCCTAAAGACAAATTTCCCCATGGGGATGAATAAAGGGAATTTTATTTAATTTAATTTATATTGCAGATGTCCACTAGTTAAAAAAAAAAGAATAGATAGATTATTATTACTTGATAGTATCAAGAGAGGTTTAAAAATACTTCATCCTTTCTTTGTTGCGGATATGCTAGAATTTTGAAGAATCAATTATACTCCTAATGACAGCCAAAGTTCTAATTAAGGACTGAGTATTACAACCTAAATTTTTAAGAAATTGAGCTTTATATAGCGCAATATCCACTAAAGCGCTTTACAATTGTCCCTGGTCAACAGCAAAATGACGCCTGTAAGGCGATACTACAATTTTTCTGACACAGACAACGCTGTTAACGGCCAGGTACTCATTTTACACCTAAGTACGGTGAGAGACTGTGAGTAAAGAGCCTTCCCCAAGGACTCAACTATACGCCGAGCGAGGCTCGAACCCAGGACCTTCCGATCCGAAAGCGAGTGTCATACCATTAGACCACATAGCCGCACAACCTAGCAGATTTTCTTAGTGTTAAATTGAGTCAACGGGTGATAGAATTAGGCTGAAATTTATTTAAAAAAAGGTTTGCATGCTATTCGTTTATCAGACTGTAAAAATAGTTTTATATTTTTAGATTTGACAAAAATTCTGTGCTTGATGATGAAAAATTAACATTGACAGTATGGAGCAGCGTTGATCCCCAACCCTATTTTCTTTTCAAAAGAACAGATAAACAGTGCAGCGTTCCCATGGGAGATGCTAGATTATTGATGGAGCCCATCGCAAACACATGCAATAAGGGTAAGAATGCCATTGTACAAGTTATATTCTTTGAGATTCTTTGTGCGGCTATGTGGTCTAGTGGTATGACACTCGCTTTCGGATCGGAAGGTCCTGGGTTCGAGCCCTGCTCGGCGCATAGTTGAGTCCTTGGAGAAGGCTCTTTACTCACATTCTCTCACCGTACTCAGGTGTAAAATGAGTACCTGGCCGTTAACAGCGTTGTCTCTGTCCCAAAAATTTGTAATATCGCCTGACAGGCGTCATGCCTCGTCCTAGATGTTATGTGTTGCTATTTGCCAGGGACCCCTTGTAAAGCGCTTTGAGCACGTTTAGTGGATATTGCTCTATATAAAAGCTCAAGTTTTTTTTTTTTTTTTTTTTTTTGAGATTAATAACAATTCAAGAATTGGCGAACAAAGCTAGAACCACTGTTTTAAATGTTTATTTATTTATTCTGATCAAAATAAAGATTTTTTTAACACAGAAAAGCGACAACGGTTGGATAGAATCGCCATAAAATATCTTTATATTGTGATTGTAATAGAAACGATACATTGGGGGAAAATATACAAAAGCGTTCCAATTAATTAGCACAATATCGCCTGCAGGTCCATTCTTGGCAATCATTTGTTCCATGCTTTTCTATCCGTATTGATACGATTCCAGTCTAATTCCCTGATCTAATACCATTGTGTAATGTAATTGGATTCATTAGTCTGATGTCACGTCGCCCAGCAACGGCGAGCAGTCTGGTTCTAAACAAGGAAAATGGGTACATTTTATTCTTCATGCTGGCAAGAACTTTTCATATGTCTTGTGATCAGAATGTATAAAAGGCAAAACATGATCAGATTTATAATGTTTTTCTCCTCTGGATACACTTTTATGCTCGTCGGAGTAATATTTCATAAGGGCGTCCGCCATTGTTCCGATAGTTTAGAGCCAGTTACTAAGTTACCATGCGTCATTACGAGGGAAGTGACGTCATGACTGTTGACGTGTATTAGCAGGGTAATTTTGAAAGCTGGGTGCGGCCTGGTGACGTATCCTTTTGTGTGAGAGATGAGTTGAGTTATAGATGGAACGAAATTGACGTCACTCAGCTCTCTGTTTTTGTTTTTGGACAGTTGTTTTAATGATTTGTTTTTTATTCTCACTAAATTATATAAATCGGACTATGAACGTTAAAGGTTACACAGTTTTGTGCGTTGGTATGTCTGATTTGACTGGAGGATGTTGTGACTAATTTAGGTAAAACATAGCATCGATAGCGGGGGTTGTTGTTTTTGTTTTTGTTGTTGTTGTTGTTGTATGCAGATGTGTGTGTGTGTGTGTGTGTGTGTGTGTGTGTGTGTGTGGTCATTTGCGTAATATAAGGATTACCACCTCTCTACCAAGGAAAGTATTAGCCGTTTTTATCAGTATTCAATGACAAATTATATAACTATAACTAAACAATCAATTTTCAAAATCATATTCATGTACGAGATAATCCATACCCAGACATTTGTGGCCCATCGTCTCAAAACGGTATTATGTCGAAGGAACCACATGCTTAAAAGCCGAATTAAATGTTAAACTTGTCACAAATTAAGTTGTTGGCATTAGCACCCTAAAATATGGTATCCATTCTCCTCAATAAAACACACAAACTCAACACAAGTCTGATATTTACGGCTATAAATTAAATTTTCAACATTTTAACCAACCCGACTTAATACCGTTTTGAAGCGACGGGTCACATTTGTCCGAACAATCACGATTCCGTATGTATCATCGAATCTTTCATTAACTCACTCAATCCGAGAGATTTTATATACTTTTTTCAAAATTGGAAAAAAATGTATTAAAAATAAGCTGTGCAAAAAGAGTTTTATTCAACTACCATAAACATGTAAAATTTAAGAACATTAGGCTTTGATACAACGCCTATAATTTGTCTCAGAAAAATGTAATAAATAGCATGGGGTAAAAGTAACCCCGGGTATACTACGGATATAGTCGTTGTTAGGGTTGAGTGAGTTAATGCTTGTGGCTCAGCGGCTTGCTGTCTTGTTTATCAACGAGGTGGATGGAGAGTTGTCACAGACGGAACGTAACGTTCTGGCACCGGCATTGTGTCCTTGGAGAAGACAATTCACAAATTCTACTCCACTCAATTTACACGTGAATTACCACATGGCACGTGCGGGTTTGTGGTATAGAGTCTAGAGGTATGGCCCTTGCCATAGGATCGGAAGGTCCAGGGTTCGAGTTCCGCTTTGGGCGGCGCACAGTTGAGTCCTTGGAAAAGACTCTTTACTCCATTCATTCAAAGTACTCAGGTATATAATGAGTACATGTCTGTTTTCAGCTTTGTCTCTACCAGAAAAATTGTAATATCGTTTACAAGGCGTCTAGTCTGGTCCTACATGATAAGTGTTGCTTTCTGCTTTGGGCCTCATGTAAAGCGCTTTGAGCACATGTAGTGGATATTTCTCTATATAAAAGTTCAAGGTTTTAAAGAGGGATTGGCCCATTTTGTAAGAGTTCCATTACTGAAATGTCATCTAACAGGCGACTTGAACTGTATAAAAGGGACATTTGAGTTCATACAGTCTGCTGGGAGAAACCTTAGGCGCACTGAATCCGTGGAATTGAGCTATGTATATAAATGCAGATATCCATCTATTTTTCTTGATATGGTTGTAACTTTATAAATATCCCCAATTCACCAAATAAAAATAAATGGAATTAACAGCTATATGAGTCGCGTTGTATTTATTGCTCACTCAGTGTAAACGTAAATAAATATTATGACATCAAGTTAGATTGGAATCGAACACAATAAATAAGCGATTAAACATAATAATTTCAAAGAACCATCGCTGCAATTTATTGATATAAATATCATTCTTTATTGGTTCATCAATTTGCAAAAGTAACCATAACAAGCATGACCACTCATCCATTTTTTTCGTGCACTGATTGACGTCATTTGTTTTCAATTTGGCTAGGAAAACTTTTCTTCAAATTATATCAAGTGATTTGATTTTTAAGACAAACCTCAACTTGTCAAAATGGCTCAATTCGGAGACTTCCTAAGAGGCCAATGTCCTTTTCTAAAGAAGTCTGAGGTTTAACACTTTTAACACGGAGATAATCTTATCTTAATTGATCTAGATTTGAACTAAACGTTTTTCTATCCAAAATGAAAGAAAAATATCTTTCGTCAGTATACGACAGTAGATATTGCTTACATAACTCTAGCTGAACATATGCTTTGGAAAACAAGTATGAAAGCCAAATATTTCAGTGAGAGAAATCAAGTTTGTAGGAGATGGAGTTGGAGTAATGATATTCTCAAAAAAGATTCTTATTGTTTAGATGACATCTTAATGAAATTTTATATCCTTTATCAAATTATTATTACCATAATTTGTAATTTGAACAAATACTGCAATACAACAACAACAACAACAAAAATAACAACAATAACAAGAACAACAACAACAACAACAACAACAACAACAACAACAACGACAACAACACGGGAACAACAACAGCAACTACAACAGCAAGTGCAACAACAATAACATTACCAAGAGCCAAAATAAAATTAATGAATGACATGCATTAAACCATCATCTGAATTTAATCCAGGTTTGTTAATAGAAGTCTAGGATTAGAGCGGAAAACTTAATCCTATTTATTGCTTCGGAGCTTATCTAAGCGCCAACAATGTGTTATGTAATGGGGAGGAATCTACATTTAACACAATATTCGAGGGCAAAAATGTGTCTCTAGATATGTCAGTTGAATGATAATAATAATGATAATAATAATAATAATAATAATAATAATAATAATAACAATAATAATAATAATAACTAACTACTACTACTACTAATAATAATAATAATGATAATAATAATAATAATAATAATAATAATAATAATAATAATAATAATAATAATGATAATAATAATAATAAAATAATAATGAATGATAATAATAATAATGATAAAAAATAATGATGATGATAATAATAATAATAATAATAATAATAATAATAATAATAATAATAATAATAATAATAATAATGAAAAATTTCGATAGCGCCTGAACATCACGCTGAACAACAAACTCAAACACATACACACGAACATACACACGTGCACACACGCACACACATTAACACATACAAATACGAAAAGTTTTGTTAAAATTATACGATTCATAAAGTGCTTATAAAGAGTTGGCCAGGGGTCCGTAGTAAAGCTCTTTGAGCATGGTTAGTGAACATTGCACTTAAAAAAAATATTGAGCTTTATATAGCGCAATATCCACTAAATGTGCTCAAAGCGCTTTACAAGGGGTCCCTGGCCAACAGCAACATTTAACATGAAGGACGGGACATGACGCATGTTAGGCGATATTACAATATTTCGGACAAAGACAACGCTGTTAACGGCCAGGTACTCATTTTACACCTGAGTACGGTGAGAGAATGTGAGTAAAGAGCCTTTTCCAAGGACTCAACTATGCGCCGAGCGCGAGGCTCGAACCCAGGACCTTCCGATCCGAACGCGAGTGTCATACCACTAGACCACATAGCCGCACATCAAAGCTCAAGTTTAACATCCGCCTCCAGTAAGTCGGGAATATAGTATTATGGCACCCGTGGACGAGCGGTAAGTCCTGTGACTCATTTTAGCGTGGCCAATGACTGGTTGGGTGACAATGATTGTAAAACTCTAACCCTGACGTTGTGTCCTTGGTTAAGGCACTTTACAGACTTTACGCCACTCGACTTGGTAGTGAATGAGTTCTGGCTATTATCAGAGATGGATGTGGTCAGAGTGTTACTACAAAAAGGCTATTGAATGAAATGGAAAATGAAACGAAAGACTGACAAGCACTTGTAGCAAGTGGGTCCCTGGATATTAAAACTAAAACTAAACTTGAGCTTTTATATAGCGCAATAACCACTAAACGTGCTCAAAGCGCTTTACAAGGGGTCCCTGGCCAACAGCAACACATAATATGTAGGACGAGACATGACGCCTGTCAGGCGATATTACAAATTTTTGGGACAAAGACAACGCTGTTAACGGCCAGGTACTCATTTTACACCCGAGTGTGGTGAGAGAATGTGAGTAAAGAGCCTTTTCCAAGGACTCAACTATGCGCCGAGCGCGAGGCTCGAACCCAGGACCTTCTGATCCGAAAGCGAGTGTCATACCACTAGATCACATAGCCGCACGTAAGTGTGTATTCTCTATATGATTGTCCATTTTTATTTATAAATCTTTATTGTCCTCAAAAAAGTGGCAATTTGTCATTTGGTTACACATTTATAACAATACAATATTGGCATAGACACACTCACACAAATGCACACTAGTAACATCGTAGTCATCGAAAAAACGGCATCAACAACAACAACAACATCATCGTCGTCATCATCATCATCATCATCATCATCATCATCATCATCATCATCATCATCACAACAACCTTCCTAATATTTCCGTTACAATCCTTCATTTTTCAGCATTCCCCTATAACACCATCACCATCTTCATCATACTCCATATTATATTATTTCCTGTAACAATCTATGAGAGGGAAAGCCTGTGGTCCTCCTCTCTCTCTCTCTCTCTCTCTCTCTCTCTCTCTCTCTCTCTCTCTCTCTATCTCTCTCTCTCTCCTTTCTCTCTCTCTCTCTATCTATCTATCTATCTATCTATCTATCTATCTATCTATCTATCTATCTATCTCTCTCTATCTCTCTCTTTCTCTCTCTGTTCTTTCACGCTTATATCAGAAATAGTAATATCTTCATATTATATACATAACATGCAATTTTGTTATATAAAATGAGATAATGAAATTTGCACATCAAATTTCCCCCCTCTTTCCTTTCTAAGGGTAAGAATCTTGTCCTATTAATTTTAACAAAGCCTCTTCCAAGATTTACCGCCAAACACGGATACAAAAGTTCAAACTGGACTAGTTTATCTCAAGGGCAAAGTGAGCTGGGCACAAAGGCACAATACCGCCACTCACAATGATACAACACCTTCCCTATGAACTTGAAAAATATAATGATTTCATACTCTAATTAATTTCGATATTCTTTATTTCCCAAACTCTGTCCAGCATTTATCATTTCCCTTACAAATCTCGACCTTTCTTTCACACTTCTCTCTTCCGTTTTGTAAACTCTCTCTCTCTCTCTCTCTCTCTCTCTCTCTCTCTCTCTCTCTCTCTCTCTCTCTCTCTTCATTCTTTTCCCTCTCCTTTAATTTTAACTCTCTACGTCGACACTGGTCTAATTTGCCATTCTCATGTAAGTCACACATAAAAAATGATGATAATGATTAAGGTCTATTAACTTTGAAGTCCCATGAATTCGGTAGAACACTCGCCTCACAAGTAACGGAAACAATATCGATCTTGGGTGCAGACGAGAGTTCATTCTGAGAAATCTATTTACAGTACGGGGGTTCCGATACCTCAGTCGGTAGAGCACTCACTTCACACGCAAAGAGATCGATGTCGGTTGCAGTCAAGCTTTTTTTTCTGACTCTTCTGTCCTCCCAGCTGTGATTGGGTACCTAGGGTTGTTAGAGCTGGTGGAAAGTACTTTTCGAGAGACTAACGCCCTATCCAAAAAGTAGGAAGCAATTAATTGCTATCGTCCGTTTCACGTTACAGAAACCAGGATAAACTCGGGATCCATGGACCCAATGGCTCTGAAAGACTGTTTACCAAATAGTGATTGGGTGCTGAGTCTGTCAAATATGGCGAGAAGAACTTTGCAATAGACTAGCCTGGTATAGAACATGGTGGCAAATAATTGCTACTGGAAGTTTATCCCTACAGACACCGGGATAAATAAATTTCGGTTCGTGGACCTTTTAGCTCTAAAGACTTCAAATAAAGATTGAAATATACTGGCACCTTTATCATTCGTCTAGATTTATGTATTCAAACAGGCGTTGTTAGAAATAATGTATTTCTGTGCTTAACAATGATTGATGTGTTCGATTTTCTCCCTTTGTATGTTTGACCTCACACAATGACAAACTTAACTCCAAATTGACAAGTGGGACATTCTCCCAGGATATTTGAAATGATTTATCAACATCTATGGTATAAATAATTCTACATGAACTTGGTCCTCCCTGAAACTGATAATTCATATGTTCTCACTTTTGATCAGAAAACACCAACCTGTACAGCCATTTATTATTAGGTGACCCTAATATGTCAAAACGTTTTTATCCTGAGACGCCTTTGAAGGGGTCAGGTTTCCAGTTTCCAGACTTTAGATAAGTTGGAAGTCTTAACCTATCGGTATATAAAGTAAAAGTTTTCAGCCAAAACGGATATGAGAAAAAATGGCGTTTTATCTGTGCAGGCAAAGCATTTAAATGTTCCAATGATAGAAGTGTTGAAGGTTATGTAGAAATCATTTCATTGATTGGTGTTCAATTAAAAAGGGAATTACTAAGTTGTATTAAGTGTGTCGGCCAATAAAATGGTTATGAAAGTGGACGGAAAATGCTTATGCAATTATGGCGTCCCAATTATTTGGTAATCGCTGTTTTGTAGTGGAAGCACATCCGGTTAGCAATCAAAATCTTTTTATATACAATTCTAGTTAAAATGACTATTTTTCATGGATATTTTATTTTCTTGTAATTTTTCAGATGCTTTGCCTGGCACTATATGCAACAAACCTTTTCAGCAGGTTAAGAGAGATATATTAATATACAATCTAATTGAGAGCATCAGGTGCCATTTGTTTTTGTATTCCCGTTGCAATACCGAAATATGCCACTTGCATTAAGTGGCTGACACTCGAGTACAATGAACCAAAGCCTGGTCCTCATTGTTAAATCAAACTCTTGATAAACGGGATATTGGAAAATGTTAGCTGCCCATTTATTGACAAGCCTTTTAAGTTGATGTAATAGAATTCCTAAACTTATGCAAACAAATTCTTTCTGTAATAATAGATGCGCTCCTTCCTCTTTGGCAATGTTCTCTTTGAGATCCAAACATGGTTGTAGATGGAAGGGACATCCTCTTGGTTGGCATGGCAGAAAATGACATGCGTACTATAGAACCATTTTGTCTCTGCAACGAGACGGATGAATGTAATTTTCCTTGGATGAAGAGTAGAAACGCTTTTTTGAATTTAGAAGATAACATAGAGTATATAACGGGATTTCCAGCGGAATTTACGTACATCAACATCCGGCACAGCCATAAAATGTTGTAGTAGCGTTCCATGCCCAAGTCTTGTACTGTTTGTGGCGAACTGAACATGGACCATAAAATGATGATGCGCAATGGTGCTAGGGACAGGAAGAAGAGGATGACGATTGCGATGAGCATGCGAATAACCTGTCGGCGTGATCTGAGGTTATATCCGGTGGAATTGCTTGTTTCGCCGTGTACATGACTACTCAGGTCTCGATGACGGTACATCTAGGAATAATAAGGAATTGAACTAAATAAAACATTAATAATAATAATAATAAAGTATTCAATTCGATAAGGTTACCTTTTATTCTTAATTCAATAGGGATTTAAAAATGCATGGCAACTAATAATCGATTGAACAATAAATAAAAACAAATTTGAAAAAAAAATTGAGCTTTATATAGAGCACTATCCACTAAATGTGCTCAAAGCGCTTTACAAGGGTCACTGGTCAACAGCAACATTTAACATGTAGGACGGGACATGACGCCTGTTAGGCGATATTACAATTTTTCGGACAAAGACTACGCTGTTAACGGCTAGATACTCATTTTACATCTGATTAAAAAAAAAAAGCGAGTGTCATACCACTAGACCACATAGCCGCACAATAAATTTGATGCTCAATCAAATCAGTGATTAAACTGATAGGCACCTACACTGGTGTTCGAGTCTGATGATAACTCAAATCCTTAAGATCTCATTGTGGGATCATGGTATTATTATCAAACAAATGTGAAATATGAAACCATTAGAGCAATATTATGAAAAGTCCACCATCTGGTTCATTTATCACACTAGTATCTACTCCTAAGATGATTTTACATAAAATTCAAAATAGTAATTATCTTGATCAACACGCTTGAATAATTCGGTAAATTTGATGGAGTAAAGTTTGTACTTCTCGTGTAAAAGCGGATGGAGCTTCGATTAATCGTGGTACATTGACCGGCAACAAGATGGAGCGATTTTCAACTTGATCAGTGCTGGATGAGTGATTATGACTGTAAAGTATTTGGCCCCGGTTTTGTAAACTTTACTAGACTTGTATCAATGAGGCCATGATTAAAGGCTGTTTTGGATATTGTATTACTTGTATTAATACTGGTACAAAAGAGGTGCCTAACACTTATTTATAATATAATACTAGTTGAACTTTTATACAGCGCAATATCCACTAAAAGTGCTCAAAGCGCTTTATTTGTACAGTAAGAAATGGAATATGGTTAGGTATAGCTTCCTATGAAAAATTAATCATTATGGAGCATATTCAATGTTATCAAACAGTGAAAATATTCTGGCTAAATGCGATAAGTTAATTTATCATTTTTATCAGTAACTTCGGAAACTGTGATCTCACCTGTCTCATGATTTTACCATACATTGCTGTGAGAAGTACAAGGGGCAATGCATAGAACAACCCAAACATAACACACATATAAGTATGTTGCCATTGGTAGTTCATGGGCAGCAAGCAGAATATCTCTCCAGCAATCTCTCCGTGAATGGCCATGGCGTAAAACGGAAGTGAAGTCATCAAGGCCAAACTCCATATCGAAATGGCCACAAAACATGGTCTTGGTCTAAAAAAAAAGGATTATCTTTAATTATGGTTACGACTAATAATTGCGTGCAACATTGATTTCAAAATTAATCGTCTCTTAGAGCCATACGCTAGAAAATCAAAGGGCAGTGTCGTTTGGTTGAAGTATGAAATGAAATTAATTTGAACATTCATACAAAGCATTTCCATGGGTTTATGCTCAAAGGGCTCCAAAATGCTCTATTCTTTCTATCTTTTGGATACATCTGTCGCACACAAGTTTCTAACTACCCAATCACTGCTGGGTGGTCAAAGGGGGTCAAGTAACGCCTCCACTCAAATTGGGATCGAATCTGGGTCCTTTGCTTTGATTATGAGCCCCAACCTTATTCACAATTCAGGCGGAATGTCATAATAGTGTAGACATGACGATGTACAGGCGCTCGGCATATCTGCGAGTCATGGTATAGCTTCCTTACCCTGCATGTCTCAAAACTCTTCCTCCTTTTGCCTTGAGTTGACACAATCACTGTCAAAACACCCTTTTCATTCTGACAAGAAAACTTTTATTTTATAGACAGTATGCGCTTGGCTTAGGAGTTCACAACATAGCCATCCGGAAGTATAACGGACCAACACACAAAACTGTGTGTAACCATGATCGTCTATAGTCAGGTTAATACAGTTTAGTGAGAATAACTCATAAACGCGGATGGCAAAAAACAATCACAAAGACCTGAGTGACGTCAACTTCGAACTATCTATACTTCGATAAATCAAGATGACTCCCAACTTGTTATATATAGCTTTAAAATCCAGACTCCAGAAAAGAATCGCGGGTTTTTGAGTATCGGGTTTAACTCACTCAACCCTAACACCGACTATATCCGTAGTTTACCCGGGTTACTTTTACCCGATTACTATGATTTATTACATTTTTATGAGACAAATTATAGGTGTAGTATCAAAGCTAATGTTTTCATAGCTTTTGCATGTTAATGATAGTTGAATAAAACACTTATAAACACTATATACTTGCGCATTTTAATACATTATTTTACAATTTTGAAAAGTATAAAAAATCTCTGGGGTTGAGTGAGTTAAGACTTATTTTTTTCTTACAAAGCTGGGGTCGTCTTAATTGATATCGATATATGGAATAAAAGTTTTCTGACCAAAATTAAAAAAAAAGCCTTTTGTAAATCACATAGTGTAGGGTGACACGAAATAGATCTATACTGGCGGACTGTGAGATTCTGAACATCATAACTCCATTTGATTCAAGCAATACTCCAGAGATTGAGCAGCATTCTCAGGACGCAGGTACAAACATCTCGCACATTGCGAGATGGAAGTTTGTTCATTACTTGAATTATGAATGATGATGGTGATGATGATGGCGATGATGATGATGATGATGATGATGATGATGATGATGATGATGATGATGATGATGATGGTGATGATGATGATGATGATGGTGATGATGATGATGATGGTGATGATGATGATGATGATGATGATGATGATGATGATGATGATGATGATGATGATGATGATGATGGTGACTATTATGAAGATGATGATAATGATGATGGTGACGGCGATAAAAGAAGCATTTGGTTTTGCTCTTACAACCTTCGCATATCCATAAACATGTGACTTAATAAGTATGTTCAGTAAAGTATGTTTGTTGAATGATACAAACGCTGCATTTAATACGAATGGATCATGGTGGTAAATCTAATGTTATAGCAGTAAACACGAAGCATTATAAATATTATAAATACCTTCTGAAAACCAGGAATGTTCGCAACGGCCGGCAGATGGCATGGTACCGTTCACACGAGATGACCATAATGGTCAAGATAGAAGCGTGGAACACACTGTGCTCCAATACTGGTGACATTCGACCTGTGGAATGTAAAACAGAAGAAAAAATAAATGAAGTAAGACATTTGTGAACATTTCTAGCCTTTAACAGAACTGAATAGGATCGTTAAGCCATAGAGTTGTATTCCTGGGTAATGTACGTTTACTTGCATTTACATTACTCCATTTGATTCCAGTGTGAATGAATGGCTGGTAACTGTCAGTGACACGATAATGTAAGAGCGCTTGAATAAGAATTGGCAATAGGGTTCAACAGTCGTGACGTCACTTCCCTCGTAATGACGCATAGTAACTTAGCAACTGGTTCTAAACTATCGGAAAAATGGCCGTCCCCCTTATGAAATACTTCTCCGACGAGCATAAAAGTGTATCCAGAGGAGAAAAACATTATAAATCTGATCATGTTTTGACTTTTATACATTCTGATCACATGACATGAAAAAGTTCTTGCCAGCATGAAGAATAAAAAGTACCGATTTTCTTTGTTTAGAACCAAACTGTTGGTTGCTGGGCGGACGTGACGTCAGACTATTGAATCCCATTAATACTGATATCCGTGTCGTTTGGTGCTGACTGCTATAGTCGTGATAATCTGGTTCCTCATAGCCCACGCGGACTGCAACATATGCAGAGCATTCAAAAATCCAAGAATTGGACGCATGTCATAGATTGTGATCGTCATCATCATCATCATCATCTTCATCGTCGTCATCATTGTCGTCGTTGTCGTCGTCATCATCATCATCATCATCATCATCATCATCATCATCATCATCGTCGTCGTCGTCGTCATTGTGGTCGTCGTCGTCCTCATCATCATCATCGTATTGTCAGCTTTAATTCACACCGCATAATGTTCATGTCTTGCTGGTATATGAGAAGTCCCAAAAGTGTTTTGAATTGTCAGAATTGTAAGAATGAAGCCTTGCAGTTTGTATCGTGATTCCTTCAGCTGTCTGTATCAAATATAATCGACAATCAACTTATAATAATAATATTATTATAAGCATTTGCTTATATATATGTATACATTGTCGCCATAGATTCTCAACTTTGTGTTTATACATTTTTATGCATGCCACGCCGATAAACGAATTCCCATTATTATTATTATTATTATTATTATTATTATTATTATTATTATTATTATTATTATTATTATTATTATTATTATTATTATTATTATTATTATTATTATTATTATTATTATTATTATTATTATTATTATTATTATTATTATTATTATTATTATTATTATTATATATATTATTATTATTATTATTATTATTATTATTATTATTATTATTATTATTATTATTATCATTATTATTATTGTTATTATTATTATTATTATTATTATTATTATTATTATTATTTATTATTATTATTATTATTATTATTATTATTATTATTATTATTATTATTATTATCATCATCATAAAAGCTAATAAAATTAATAAAAGATAAAATAAAAAATTCTTAAAATAAAGATTGTGTTATACCCCGTTATCAAAATCTATCCTTTCTGAATTCCTGAATTTTGTTAGGAAAGAGAGGATGATTAGATGTTTTGATGCAATAATTTCTGACCAAAATGGGAACGTATTGACCTCCAGTAAAGACCTCTTAAAATCCACATCTTGCTCTAAAGCTAACATTATTCAGATATCGGTGAAAAATCTTATATTATCAGCAACATAATTTGCTTTTCATCATAATCACCACCCCACGAGGCAAAGGGACCCCATTTACTCGTTTAACTGATCAACGGTAGTCTAACCTATATTATTATATTGACGGTGA
This sequence comes from Berghia stephanieae, assembly GCF_034508935.2. Lineage (NCBI taxonomy): Eukaryota > Metazoa > Mollusca > Gastropoda > Nudibranchia > Aeolidiidae > Berghia > Berghia stephanieae. Next base: position 106,037,223 of record NC_088361.1, on the reverse strand, counting down.
TTACTGACAGAGTAAAATTTAATTAAAGCTCAGGTGATGAATTACCGATAGAGTAATAAGCTAAGTGTCTCCTGAACAATCGATCACTTTAATATTGAATCAATAATTCACCTTTTTGTCTATCGATCGCCCTCTCTCTCTCTCTCTCTCTCTCTCTCTCTCTCTCTCTCTCTCTCTCTCTCTCTGCTTTTTTTTTCTCTCGATCTCTGTCATTTTCTCACGCGCATTCTACCCTTTTCTTGTATGATATTAACAACGTTTCTTTAAGTGGTATTCGTGACGGTAATTTTGTTTAAGCAAAATATTCTTTGGCAGGACTCTACACTTTGTGTCACAAAAGTAAATAAATTAAAAACACAAACCAAAAAAAAAAAAAAAGAAAAAAGAACAAAACCAAAAAAAATAATAAAATAAATAAAAACAAAAACAAAACAAAACAAAACAAAAAAACTCCAAAAAACTAGACACACCCAACCCCCCCTCCCCCAAAATTAAAAAAAAAAAAAAAAAAAAAAAACCAAACAAAAAAAACAAACAAATAAAAAAACAAAACAAATAAAAACAACAACGAAAACAACAACAACAACAAAATCAAACAAAAAGGTGGACTGTGGCAATTGAGAGAGGCGGAGACTATGTTGAGAAGTAGCATTCTACTCAACTGATGCCAAGCTTTAATTTAGGTATACTGCATGGTATTTATTCAATTTCTTTTAAAGTAATAAGCGGAGTCCCATTACTTTTGGACTCACCTTCGTACAACGATGGCATTTTCTATAGATACAGTGCAAATTAAAGTCTGCGTAAAAAAAATTAAAAACAGAACTGGATTGTGATTTTATTCGTCACATTGCGACAATCACAATATTATTGATATCACTGGATGACAAAAAATATCTCGTAATCAAGAATGCGGTCGTCGCCCATCAGATATTATGATACCATGGAAAGCGGCTATGTGGTCTAGTGGTTTGACACTCGCTTTCGGATCGGAAGGTCCAGGGTTCGAGCCTCGCGCTTGGCGCATAGTTGAGTCCTTGGAAAAGGCTCTGTACTCGCATTGTCTCACCGTACTCAGGTGTAAAATGAGTACCTGGCCGTTAACAGCGTTGTCTTTATCCGAAAAACTGTAATATCGCCTAATAGGCGTTATGTCCCGTCCTACATGTTAAATGTTGCTGTTGACCAGGGACACCTTGTAAAGCGCTTTGAGCACATTTCGTGGATATTGCGCTATATAAAAGCTCATTCTGTTTTTATGGAAAGACAAGTCACGAAGGATCCCACAATCACGTGAGATGAGACTGTGTGTCGTTGCTATAAATAAACCATTAAAAAGACATTTCCCTAAGGGGACAGGAGGAAGCTGATTACTCGTACGGACATAAATAATAACGTGAAGTTGAATGTAAGCTTCAATTAAATTACAAAAACAGATCAAATGAATGTTTCGGGTTTCCCCTTTATCAACAAAACAGGATGATTGAAACACCACAGATGAATGAGACGATGTGGTAGTGGCGTAGTTAAGTTAAGTTTCATCTTAACTACGCCACTACCACATCATCTCATTAATCTGTGGTGTTTCAATCATCCTGTTTTGTTGATAAAGGGGAAACCCGAAACGTTCATTTGATCTGTTTTTGTAATTAAATTGAAGCTTACGTTCAACTTCACGTTATTATTTATTTCTTCGAGCTACAGCAACATTTACACTAGTACGGACAGAATGTTGCCATTCATTCTTTTCTATGGACAGATCCATCTGGTAACAAACTTTTTTTATTCAAGAAAAGACAACGACCATGTTTACTAGAATTCAAATAAATTAATGACGTTGGTAGCAGACATTATACATACACAGTGTCGTCCTCCTCCTCCTTCTCCACCACCACCACCACCACCACCACCACCATCATCTCCTCCTCCTCCTCCTCCTCTTCTTCTTCTTCTCCTCCCTCTCCTCCTCCTTCCATCCATCCTCCTCCTCCTCTTCCTCTTCTTCTTCTTCTTCTTCTTCTTCTTCTTCTTCTTCTTCTTCTTCTTCTTCTTCTTCTTCTCAATCTCCTCCTCTTTCTACCCCCCCCCCTCCACGATCACATCCCCCTTCTTCTTTCTCTCATTTGCTATCCATGTTGTGTCTCATAACCATAAAGCAAATGCTCTGTATTCCTTATCTACATATCCAATTCAGACTTCTAATAAAAACAAGAACGATATAGGAATGTAGGACAACTGGGCAATGAAAATAATGTGCAATGTAATTCTACACTTCCGTATCCAGAGACGATCGCAAGTAATTGTCATGGGACCGTGTAAGTTATATTTGATACATCTTTAATGTTTAAATATCCCTTTGAATTCAATTGAATGCAATAGTCTGAGTCACGTCGCCCAGCAACGGCGGCCATCGTGGTTCTAAACAAAGAAAATCGGTACTTTTTATTCTTCATGCTGGCTAGGACTTTTCATATGTATTGTGATCAGAATGTGTAAAAGTCAAAACATGATCCGATTTATAATGGTTTTTTTTTTCCTCTGGATACGCTTTTATGCTCGTCGGAGAAATAGTTCACAATGGCGTCCGCCATTGTTCCTATAGTTTAGAGCCAGTTACTAAGTTACCATGCGTCATAACGAGGGAAGTGACGTTACGACTGTTGAAGCGTATTGTGTCCAACACAGTGAACACAAAAGTGCTATAGATAGTATGCGCTTGGCTAAGAAGCTCACAACATTGCAATCCGGAAGTATAACGGACCAACACACAAAACTGTGTGTATCCATGAATGTTTATAGTCAGGTTAGTGAACATTACTCATAAACGCGGATGGCAAAAAACAAAACAAAGGCCGGAGTGACGTCATCTTCGATCTATCTATAGATAGTTCGAAGATGACGTCACACAGGTCTTTGTTATTGTTTTTTGCCAGCCGCGTTTATGAGTAATGCTCACTGAACTGTATTAACCGACTATAAACGTTCATGGATACACACAGTTTTGTGTGTTGGTCCGTTATACTTCCGGATGGCAATGTTATGAGCTTCTTAGCCAAGTGCATACTATCTATATATAGTAGTCGCTTGGCTTAGGGGTTCACAACATTGCCATCCGGAAGTATAACGGACCAACACACAAAACTATGTGTAACCTTAAACGTTCATAGACTGATTCATACAGTTTAATGAGAATTACTCACAAACATGGATAGCAAAAGACAATCACAAAAGCCTGAGTGACGTCATCTTCGTTCTATCTATATAACTATTCCATGTCGTGCTCGAGGTCATTGGTCACCATAGTGAAAAGCGTTCACAGTTTGAGAAATATCCAACGTCACAATTGGATTCACTAGTCTGATGTCACGTCGCCCAGCAACGGCTAGCAGCGTGGTTCTAAACAAAGAAAATCGGTACTTTTTATTCTTCATGCTGACTAGAACTTTTCATATGTCATGTGATCAGAATGTATAAAAGTCATAACATGATCAGATTTATATTGTTTTTCTCATCTGGATACACTTTTACGCTCGTCGGAGAGGTATTTCATAAGGGCGTCCGCCATTGTTCCGATAGTTTAGAGCCAGTTACTAAGTTACTCTGCGTCATTACGGGGCAAGTGACGTCACGACTGTTGAAGTGTATTGGTAATTTCGCTCAGCATTGACTCATGGATATGTTTATAACTTTCATATCAGCGTGTTTACATTTATTGAGAAATGTCCAATGACCGTAAAGTAACAAATCATATGCTTGATGACTCGGTTGGACGAAAACCTGAATATAGATAATAATAATAATAATAATAATAATAATAATAATAATAATAATAATAATAATTAATAATAATAATAATGATAATAATAATGATGATAATAATAATAATAATAATAATAAATAATAATAATAATGATAATAATAATAATGATAATAATAATAATGATAATAATAATAACAATGATAATAATAATATAATATAATAATAATAAATAATAATAATAATAATAATAATAATAATAATAATAATAATAATAATAATAATAATAATAATAGATAATAATAATAATGATAATAATAATAATATAAATAAAATAATAATAATAATAAATAATAATGAATGAAATAATAATAATAATAATAATAATAATAATAATAATAATAATATAATATAATAATAATAATAATAATAATAATAATAATAATAATAATAATAATAATAATAATAATAATGATAATAATAATAATAATAATAATAATAATAATAATAATAATAATAATAATAATAATAATAATAATAATAATAATAATAATAAATGACATTTATATTACGCTTTACCCCGTTGTCACAGGCTCTAAGCGCTTTACAGTGATATAAAACAAAACATATTATGGTAAGACAAGTTTGATGGAAAAATGATTCGAATTCAATTTAACAACAACAAAATATGATAATAGTATTGCAACATTATGACGTAAAAAGATAAAACGAGATTTGAACGTTGTCAACGAAACCGAGATTCTCACGTGTGATGGGAGAGAGTTCCAAAAATGGTGGGCCGAAAATTGAAAAGATTGTTCACAACAAGATATGAAGTGAGTAGAAAAGTGCCAGAAGACAACAGAGAATAATTTTTTTTTTTTTTTATTTTTTTATTTTTTTTTTTTTTTTCGCGGCGGTGGTGGGGTTTGAACCTGCGACCTTATTGGTACGACAACTCCGCCTGGCAGGTGAGAGCGTGGCTCTACCGTGTGAGCTATCCACGAACACAAAAATATTCGTTTCAAACCCAAAGTCATTTCTAGATCCCTCTCTCACCCACTTCTTGAGATCGCCGATTCGTTCACCACCATCGCGAAGTAATTTTGACCAGCAGTTAAGCTTAATAGCCAATATTCTCATCACAAACATATAACATAGAAACGATTGAGACATTGAGTATGCTCCGGTGTATGGGGTGAATTTTTAATTCAGCCACTCACTTTTCTGAATTAAAAAGATTGTTCACCTATTTTACGCAATGGCTTAGGTTTGACAAGGATTGATTGGTCATTGCTTGATCTCATGTTTCTATTGGGGACATATATGTTTAGAAGGTCTTTAATATAGGAGGGACTGTTGGTGCTCAAGGATTTGTAGACAACAGTACAAATCTATTCACCAGGGTGTCAAAATATTGTAATCAATACTCACTAACTGTTAGACGGACCTATATATCTCTGTTTGACATGTACTAAAGGGAGCTATAGAATGGGAGCTGTCTATATTCATGTTTTCGTCCAACCAAGTCATCAATCACATGATGTGTTGCTATCCAACGATTGGATATTTCTTCAGAAATGTAAAAACACTACTTTGTATATGAAAGTTGTAAGCATACCCAATGGGTCAAGCTGAACAAAATGACCAATCGTGATTTTCGATATTTCAGAAACTGGGAACACTTTTCACTATGTAGGTCACTCTGAGTACATATTCCAATGTGACCTATGACCTCGAGCACATGGAAATGTAATACAGATCATGCCCATTAGGGATTGCTTGCCATGCCTCTCGTTGACTGGAATTAAATAGTCAAGGGGATCGAATGGGGTAAATGACAGGACAAATTCTGATTGGTTAATTCTTTGAGACGCTCGAATAATCAATACGCTTCAAGTCATGTCGTCACTTCCCCCGTAATGACGCATGGTAACTTAGTAACTGTCTCTAAACTATCGGAACAATGACGGACGCCTTATGAAACTTTTCTCCGATGAGCATAAAAGTGTATCCAGAGGAAAAAAAAACCACATTATAAATCTGATCATGTTTTGACTTTTACACATTCTGATCACAAGACATATGAAAAGTTCTAGGCAGCATGAAGAATAAAAAGTCCCGATTTTCTTTGTTTAGAACCACGATGGCCGCTGTCGCTGGGCGACATGACATCAGACTGTTGAACCCAATTGAATGTGTCATTACGAGGAAAGTGACGTTACGACTGTTGAAGAGGGTTAATTACGGGGTTAATTTTACTCTAAACCGACACTGTATTCAGCAAAAATGAGGAAACTGTAACTTTATGATGTTCTAAGTCATAGTATTAGACACAATGAATATACTAAGTTGTTATAAGCTGTAGGCTTTAATTAGATAAAAGGGTGGAAATTTGTTAGATGACGTATTTCCGTTTTAATAATCCGAGTTGTTGGCCGAAGAAGGGATTTGATCCCGAAACGTTTTAAGTTAGTTATTATATTATTGTTCATTTTTTAAAGCGGTCACATTCATTTTTGTACAATGCGAGTCATCAAGCATACGATTTGTTACTTTACAGTGGTTGGACATTTCTCAATAAATGTAAACACGCTGATATGAAAGCTATAAACATACCCATGAGTCACTTTACTGTTACTTCTATCGACGTAAACAGTTGGACTTGGTTATGATACCTAACCATAAAAGTAAAGGGAATAATATATAAATTGTCGAAGTTCTTTTTCATCGTTTACGAGTTTTTAAGAGGCCGATGTTATTCTCCCGTCGTTTTCTACGTTTTGTTATTAAATCTCTTCTTTTACAGTGCCTTGTCATTCTTAAATTAACATCAACCGTAAATTCTATCAAACCCGACTTCTTTATCAACCCTCCCTCCCTCTAAATGAAAACAGAAACAACATTGCTGGCATGTGAGTGACACCAAGGACAAGTCCATGATTGGTTTCTAGAAATAGAGAAAGATTTACTGTTTAGTAGAGACCTGAGACGAAGTTAATGGAATCAGATAGTGGCCTGTACATAATTAAGTTGACGAGATCTTGAAAAACAAATGAACAATAACTTGCCTCTAGCGGCACTCAGTGAAATAAAATCACATTTATATAGAGCATTTTCACTGATTAACCATGTTCACAAAATTTCATTTATTCCTCCAATGGCCATATGGAACCATATTTCCATTTCATATCCTACCAATCGCCTGTTGGGCGTCCTTTTTGTACTGACACTCTTACAATATCCGCCACTGCCGGTGGCCAGGTACTCATTCACTCATGAGTCAAGTGTGGGAATATGGTTAAAGAGCCTTGTCCAAGTGCACAAAGAAGTCCACAGTGAAATAATTGTATTTCCAAAAATAGAAAAAAAAGAATAAAAAAAGAAATGTACTTTTCGTTTTAGAGCCACGACGTGAAACCCACATCAACGAATTGTCATTTTCTCCTCCATTGCCAAGTACTTTCCGAAGAATATAATTTATACCCGGCTACCCCAATCACTGCCACGCGTGCAAACGGATTTGGAAGATTCACTAACCTAATATTAGTCCTTCAGAGCCCACAGCCGGAGTATATCCCGGTTCCTACAGCTTGAAACGGACAATAGCAATTGCTTGCTACCCTTTGGATAGGACATTGGTATATCGCAAAGTACTTTCCATCGGATCTAAAAGACCCGGCTACCCAATCGCTGCTATGTGGACGAAGGTGTGTGTGTGTGTGTGTGGGGGGGGGGGGGGGCGGTCAGAAAAAAAATCTCGACTTCACTCGGGATCGATCCCGGTTCCTTTGGGTGTGAAACGAGTTCTGGCTTGGTAACCGTTATGACCCTGTCGGGTAAAAAAATGTAATCACGTTACAGGCGTCATGTCTAGCTAGTCCAACATTTTAAGCGTTGCTTTTGTCTTGGGGCCCTTGTAAGTGCGTTGAGCACATTTAGTGGAGATTGCGGTACATACAAATTTAAGTTACTGTATGATTTGGTTCCATATTAGTTAGGGTCTGACAGTCAAAATAAATAAAAGCTTTGTAAGGCGGTTTGAGCATTGAACATGGGGAAAACCGTGGACATGTGTTATAATATAAATGTTCCTAGCTATTTGAGGCAAATATCACTTGAAATAAGTTGTAATTTTTTCGGGCATTGCAGTCCGTACTAATATGTATTACTATTAATATTGAGTCTATCGATTCGGCTCTTTCCCCTTATTATTTTTATCAACTATAACAGCTCCAACTAGTGTTGCCGGCCTTTAAAGATAATGAGACGATAGTCTTGTCACGTCTATTTCATTTCCGGTCTATAAATCGCAACCCCCCCCCCCCCCCCACCAAAAAAAAAAAAAAAAATAAAATAAAAAAAAAAAAAAGGGAAAACCTGTCTAATATACTGTGTCCATCTCGCGTGTTAAACGTTTTGTTTATTTATTATTTTTTTTGTGGTCACGAGGCATTCATTATCGCCATGACTGGATAAAAACCTACAATAATAAAGTACTTTATTCTAGGGAGTCACAAACATTAAAAAAAAAAGATAATTTGAGAGGTTTTCTACTCCAGATCAACTAAACCCAGGGGGCATTGTGGACAGAATTTCAATTGAAGAAAAACCACTTTCCTCAATTCTAAACTTATAAATGAAATTTTAAAAAAATCTTTTTTCAAAATATTACAGTACAATTGATAATAAATCTGACACTAACGAGAGTTGAGAAAATGTTTCACTGTTCTAGACATCTATCTACAAGTCATATTAAAATGGCACTTATTTTGTTTTAACGACGTGAACTTTTTACTTAAAATTAAAAAAAAAAACCAAAAAAAACTTGAGCTTTTATATTGCGCAATATCCACTAAACGTGCTCAAAGCGCTTTACAAGGGGTCCCTGGCCAACAGCAACACATAACATGTAGGACGAGACATGACGCCTGTCAGGCGATATTACAAATTTTTGGGACAGAGACAACGCTGTTAACGGCCAGGTACTCATTTTACACCTGAGTACGGTGAGAGAATGTGAGTAAAGAGCCTTCTCCAAGGACTCAATTATGCGCCGAGCGCGAGGCTCGAACCCAGGACCTTCCGATCGGAAAGCGAGTGTCATACCACTAGACCACATAGCCGCACCAAGAGAACAATAACAGCGTTGCGACTTAGGTTTAAATGAAGCCCGATGGATGAAGGGATACAATGTGCGTGGCATGCGATTCATGAATTGGAACTTCGTTGCCTTGTGTACAGACTGGATGACGTTGACATTACTGTGGTTCTTTGTTATGGTTATTGTTTTATTGACCGTCAGTTAGTTGATTAAATAATAAAAAATAATTATGCCTTTTTCGCCACGACATCATAAGATATCGTCGCCTAGGCATTCCACGAAGGAACATAGATAACTCATCAAATAAGATGTCTGATGTCAACAGGAATCACCCATGTTGTTCAATTTAGCAAATTGGGGGTTAACAATCTTGCTCAAGGAAAAAAACGAAAGTGCCTGAAGCGAGGCTCGAACCCGGGTCCTTCCGGGTCACAGTGCAATGCCTTAACCACTCGGCCACTTCGTCCCCAGTTAGATGGTTAGTTCTTAATAAAATCCCTCTAACAGACTATAAACGGTTAAGGTTACACACAATTTTGTGTGTTGGTACGAATGGTCTGGCGGTCAAAACATGTGAGCTTTTTACCTTACTGTATAGCATGAATTAACCAGTTAACTGCTGTACTTTGGAAATACAAATATTCAAAAATTTGACCAAAAAGCTCGTCTTTCAAATATCCATAGATTTAAATGACCTTCATCTTGCGAAAACTCTCAAACCTGGGACCTGGCGAGGTAAGTACTAATTTTCTTGCTTCGTATGGCAGTGTTTTATATACAACTTTTTCCAGATCTTTAACATACAATGGTTCCGGTTCCTGCTCCCTAATTAGTCATTTTGAAATTTTCAATAATAGATTTTCACTTGTTTAAAAGTCTCTAATTTATCATCAAAGACTTTCTTTGTTCAGAAAAAGACACGCGAAATCCCCCATTTCCCCTTGATAAATAATGATATTATATTTATAGTCATGAGACAAGATACTCTGTTCATTATCTATGGCTATTCATTTCCTTAGACATTGGTATTAATGAGAGTAAAATGAGGACACCACGAAACGTATGTCTTCAGTCTTCAGTCTTCAGTCTCCAGTCATCAGTCTGGGTACTTTGAAGGATGATTTATTTGAAATTCCTCCAACTCTCCTGAAAAATCTTCCTGGCACATAAACAAACGAAGATTAACCCTCTCCTTACCAACCATAGGAAAGACGTCACATTCGTTACGATGCAACCATTAACATCACAGAAAGTATATTGTTATAGGTCTAAAAACTTGACACTCAAATTTAGAGCTCAATTTGCTGGACAATATTATTATATATTATAGAATTTATTTGCTGCTTTGCTGTTTGAATTACTTAAATCTATTTTTGTATAGAGTGAGTGTAAAATTCTGGATAAAATTCTGACAACCGGCTGGTAAGGAGAGGGTTATATACATCGCTTCTAATATAGTCTTACTGATCTATACAGAGAGAAACCAAAAAGAGGATTAAATTTTAAACATAAATTTGCAAAATCTGTGGGACTATAAAAAAAATTTTGATATTTACTGAACTGCAGTTAGTGTCACAAAAAACACCCCCCCCCTCAAAAAAAAAAAAACAACAACAAAAAACCAAAAAAAACCCAACAAAAAACAAAAACCAAAACAAAATAAATAAAAAACCAAAAAAAAAAAAAACAACCAAAAAAAAACATGACAAAGAAACAAACAAACACACACACAAAAAAGAAAATAAACAACTAAAATCAAAACAAACAAAAAATGACTCCCCCCCCCCAGAAAACAACAACAAATAAACAAACAAGCAACAAAAAAAAACCAATTAAAAAGTCATCAAAACAAATTCAACCCCCGCCCCCAAAGAACACTAACATAAACAAACCCATATAATAGTTAAAGAAGAAATTAAAAAAAAAAAACCCTACGAAACAGAATCACTTCCCCCTCTACCTGCACAAAAAAGTTTGCGGTAAGGACGGTAGTTTTGTACACAAACTAACAATTTTCAAAGAAAAAAAAACAAACAAAGCAAACAAGTATCCCCCCCCCCCCAAAAAAAAAAAAATTAAAAATCCCCAAAACAAGCAAAACCCCAACAAAAGCTAAACAAACTCTGCACGAATGCATCCTTCTGCGGTTTTCGATCAAAGAACGTGTAATTTAGAAGGAGAATATGAGTGAAACGGCACACTTGACAAATAACGCTTAATAACTATATTTGAGAACGACTCGATAAGAATTGTACCGTGCTCTTGGCGGGCAACCAAGAAAATGAGATCGTTTCTTCGAATGGGAAGTTGCTAGTCTGCCTACCCTAGTAATTGAACCCTCAACCCCTTCCCGAAAACATCATAAAAAGAAACAAAGCAAAAAAAAAAAAAGAAAGAAAGAAAAACAAATAACCCCCCCCCCCCCCAAAAAAAAAAAAAAGATACCAACACAAAATAATAAACAAAACAAAACAAAACGAAAAAAAAAACAAACCAAACAAGAAACAAAGCGAAAACAAAGCCAAAAGCAACCCCCCCCCCCCCCCACAAAATAAAAAAAAAAAAAAAAAAAAAAAAAAAGAAAAAAAAAAGAAAAAAGAAAAAAAAAAGAAAAAAGCCCCCAAAAAACCCGAAACAAAACAAAACAACTCAGAAACAAAACAAAAGAAAACAAACCAAACAAACAAAACCAAAAAGAAACTGAAACCAAATTGAATCGAATGTCTATTTTAAGAATTGATTAAGCATGACGGGACATCTTTGTCAAGGTCTTCCGTGGCTATAATCATAACTAAATATTACGGATATTTGGCTAGACAATGTTTGATTTTTTGATATAAAAATATTTTTGTAGTCTGGCACGATATGATATTAAAACAACAACACCGTGTAAAGGTTTTAATATGCGAAGTGACTATTCTCATCCCCCTAGTCTAGGATGCTAGTCTTCATAATAGTAGTCCACAATTGTTGTATGTTTAATCCAAAGGTTGTAATGCAGTAATTTGTTAAGTTTCTTGTCACAAGTTGCACAATAAAAAAAAAATCAATCAAATCCAAATCGCAAAAAGCCGGCGACGTTTTTATCGGTAATCCAATCGGCCGGGGGGGGGGGGGGGGGGGGGGGGGGGGCGGGGGATGAGAATAGAGGCAGCCTTTAATATGTGGGATTCTTATTCTCAAACATTATAGCATTTGAAATTACGAACGGTTAGGCTACCAATCGCTACACGATTTTGTGAGCATGTTTTGAGAATAAATTCGAAATTCCAAATTGCATTAAGAGTGCTAAATTACTTTTTAGATACTGTCGATTAAAACATTCCTCGTTTTTAAAAATAAATACTCGATAGAGATTGGAATAATTCCGATTACTAGCTTGCCATCACGTTTCTAAAAAATAAAGCATCAACTGAGTCCCTAGGATATGATCATTTTAAACACTTATTTACGGTGATAAATAAGAAGCATCAACTGAGTCCCAAGGATATGATAATTTTAAGCACTTATTTACGTGATAAATAAGAAGCATCAACTGAGTCCCTAGGATATGATCATTTTAAACACTTTTTTACGGTGATAAATAAGAAGCATCAACTGAGTCCCAAGGATATGATAATTTTAAGCACTTATTTACGTGATAAATAAGAAGCATCAACTGAGTTCCTAGGATATGATCATTTTAAACACTTTTTTACGGTGATAAATAAGAAGCATCAACTGAGTCCCAAGGATATGATCATTGTAAACACTTTTTTACGGTGATAAATAAATAAGATAATTATATAATGAACTCAGATCAATGTTATTGTTTTTAGAGAGAGATCATTATACTAGGGTCTCACACAACTCTCATATCGACCGGAGGACCCGTATAAGGATGACGATTTCCCCCATGGAGATAAAACGCTCACCTCAATTCCTTCCATCCATCTTCTATCAGACGATGGAATCGTCTACCATCGGATGCCGCGGAATCTGACAGCCCTGATCTTTTTAATCATTTAGTATCATTGTGCATTCAGCGACATGTTTAAGCTCCAAAGTTCATTATTGGATACGTTCAATAATCCTTCATCAATTTTTATTTTTTTCCTAATCTATTTAAAAATCAAAGGTATAGTTCGGTCCTCAAACTTGAGATTTCTACATAACGAAAAAGATGAATGTTTTGTTTGGCAAAACTGGTAAGCATTTTACTTCACCGCACATCATCAATATTGTCGTACTCAGACTAAACCCTACGCCCATCCATTGTAATCTAATAAAATGGCATTGGATTTTTCACAGGTTTGAGAGCTTTTGACAAGATGGTGATCATTTTAATTTATCGATATTTGAAGGACGAATTTTCTGGCCAAAATGTTAGATGCGTGTTTTTTTTTCAGAGTACGGAAGAATACATTGTTCGAAATCGTCAACGTGTGATGAAACATTGGATGAAATAAAGAATCGAATATTCTGTTACGTAGCATGGTCATAAGCAGCTGAAAAGTTTCAATGTTAATATATTACAACGGTATGTTATTGTAAACTGAAGATTTCGTACTCAGACAAGAACCATCCACTATCGACCAGTTTTTCCTCTCTCCTAAAGCAAGAATTTTATCATATTATTTGAATAGGAATCATTACTTCAATACTAGAAAATAATCACAGCCTCCCTCTCTATCTCTCTAACTCTCTGTCTCTATCTCACACACTCTCTCTTTTCCCCCTTCTCTCTCTCTCCCCATCTATCTCTCTCTCCCTCTCCCCACCCCTCTCTCTCTCTCCATTGACTCAAAACACAATATCTCTGATTACGTCAATCTTTTTGTCAAACACCACATTTTCTTTGATGCCATATTTTATATTTCTATTTCGCTCTCAATGCATCAACATTCATCACCTTCTTTCCTTCTCTCCCAGCTCTTTTCATCATTTTTGCAACTTTCTTCTTTATATTTCTATGTTCTTCCTCCTTCCCAACTATCAATATATCGCATTTTTCTCCTTTATTCTCCTCAAGACAAAATGATGTGATTTGCTTTCAACATCAACCATTTTTCACCCTTGTTCTCAGATACATAAATACAAGTCCACAATCATTCAGAAATTAAAGCGATGCATAAATGATGAAGATAAACAGAGAAATGGAAAATGTGCCTTTTTAGACTTAATCTAAGGATATATTTATCAAAATAAAAATAAAATAGTTAAATCCCTTTTCATAGCCTCTACTAAGCAATGGCAACTGATAATAAACAAAAACGTCTATTTGAGGAAAACAACCCATTCTTGGGTTTTTTACCCGATTAGCAGAATGAATACACATAAAGATTATGAGCCGAAAAATTAACCAATCTCTGTTGGTCCAACATCCAAGCGTCTTCTGTGTCCTAAGGGACATTCTCATTCGTTCTGGCCGTGACTTGACCGTAATTCAAGGCCTTTGATAAGGACGCGATACAGAATAATAACTTCTATTTGATTATCCGCCCCCGAAACTATCAGAAAGCCCAGGAACGAAAACATCTCTGAAATACCAAGATTTCGATCCCTCCTCTGCCAACTTAATAATTTCACGCTTTGATTTCAACTTGAATGACAATAACAATAAATTTGAGGTCAAACGTAGACTGATCAAGTATACTATAATGAAAGAAATGACACCTCCCGGCTACAAGATGGAATCGTTCCCAAGAAATGGACGATCAGGAGGGGGTATCGCCATCATATACAAACACGCTCTTTCGTCTAAAATACAAAACAGGCCAATTTCGTTCAAAAGTTTCGAGTGTGTCCAAACCACATTGACCTACCCTCAAATTTCATTTTTAATCACTTGTATCTACAGACCACCCCCAAGCAAAAAGAACAAACTGAGACAGAATGATTTTGCTGACGAATTTTCAGATTTTGTATCAAAAGACACATCAAATAAGCGAAAAATTTTTATCGGCGATTTTAATATTCAGTTTGATGTTGATCAGAATAGTCTCGTTAAAATTATAAAAAATATGCTGAATGAACATGGCCTGACTCAGTTAGTGACCTCTCCAACTCAAAGATTGGGGCACATCTTGGACTGGTTCATCATTGATACACCCTCGCTTGTTGAATCAATTAAAAACCTCAAAAAAGAAATTTCAGACCACAATCTGATTCTGGCAACTCTCAAATGCATCAAAGAGAAAGCAAAGAAAGTCAAGATAGTGTCTAGGGATACTAAAAGAATAGACATTAGTTCCTTCAAAAACAATCTGTCAGAGGAACTAGGAAGAATGGATATACCATCAGCACAGAAAACGGACGAGGTACTGCGCAACGTCATCGACAGGCATGCGCCAAAGACAACTAGAATAATAAATTCCAGGAAACCGTCTCCGTGGTTTAACCAGAGTGAAAAAACTGCCAAAAGGGAAACAAGGAATGCAGAGGCATCGTGGAGAAAATCGGGCCTTGAGATTGACCGGCTGATATATATAGCAAAAAAGCATAAGTATAAAACCACCTGCAAAAAAGCAAAAAGAAACTATTATAACACGAAACTGTCATCAGTGAGGGACACTAAGGAATTTTTCTCTGTTTCAAAGGAACTTTTAGGGGAAGAAAAGGGCATGTGTCTACCCACTAATATCCCGATAGAAAAGCAGCCGGATGCATTTTCAGATTTCTTTTCGGGAAAAATATCGAAAATTCGGAACAATTTGGACCTCGTGCAAAATGAAGATATATATTTCCACCCTTTTTCGGGTTCACATGGATTCTCTTGTTTTAAAGAAACAACTGAAGAAGAGATTTCTAAAATATTTTTTCATCTTCCTCGAAGTCATGTGATTTAGATCCTTTACCAACTAATATTTTGAAATTATGTCTTCCTGAATTGATACCTTGCATAACTTATATTATAAATCAGTCACTTATCTCAGGACAAGTCCCATATATCTATAAACATGCAATTGTAAAGCCTCTCATAAAAAAGCAAAATCTCGATGTAAATAACCTTAGTAACTACCGTCCCGTCTCAAATCTGCCATTTCTTTCTAAAATCCTTGAAAAAGTTGTACTCAGACGTCTTTCACAACATCTCCATGAAAACAATCTATGGGAAAAATTTCAGTCAGCTTATCGTTCTTACCACAGCACAGAAACTGCTCTGTGCTGTGTTGCGTGTGATTTGCTTGACGTTTTAGATAAAGGTTCTGTTTCTCTTCTGACATTGTTAGACCTTTCGGCGGCGTTTGATACTATTGATCACGGTATTCTCATTAAACGACTTAATATAACTTTTGGCTTGTCTGGGACTGTCTCGCAGTGGTTTGAATCTTATTTAGATGGCAGAAAGCAACAGGTTATGATTTTAGATAAACTTTCTCGTCAACATACATTGTCTTTTGGTGTTCCTCAAGGCTCTGTTTTGGGTCCAATTCTTTTTGTTTTGTATACTTCTCCATTATCTAATGTCATCACTGGTCATGGGCTGCGCTATCATCTCTATGCAGATGATACGCAACTTTATGCTACTGATAAAACTAAAAATCTCGAAAATATTGTGAAACGTGTGGAAGAATGTGTGACGGATGTGAAAGAGTGGATGGATGCAAACAAGTTGAAAATGAATGAGTCAAAAACAGAAGTGATGATTGTGGGAAATAGAGGGCAGTTGAAGGTGAATGATGGTCTTGAGGTGTTGATTGGGGGTGAAAAGATCAAAGTTTCAAAGACTGTGAAAAATTTGGGTGTCTATTTTGATTCAGAAATGAGAATGTCAGCTCACATTTCTGCTCTCTGTAAATCTTTATACTTTCAATTGAAGAAAATCAGTTCGATCCGTCAGTATATTGCAATTGGAACATGTAAAACATTGGTTGTTTCCCTCATTTTTCGAAACTAGATTATTGTAACTCGCTGCTTGTCAACTTGCCTCAGGCTTCTATTAAACAATTACAACTGCTGCAAAACAGTGCAGCAAGATTAGTTTTTGGCCAAAAAAAATTTGATCATGCAACCCCTTTGTTGGCATTTCTCCATTGGTTGCCCATTGAAAAGCGCACATATTACAAAGCAGCGTGTCTTGTTTATAAGTGTTTGGCTGGTATAGGACCGGCATATCTCACAGATCACGTGGTCATGTGTAAATTTGAAAATTACACTTTAAGATCATGTAATGACCAAACGAAAATTTCGGAAAAAAGATCAAGAACAAAATTTGGTGATAGATCGTTTGCTTGTTTCGGCCCCAAGATTTGGAATGAACTGCCACGTGGTCTGAGGGAGTGCAAGTCTTTACCTACTTTTAAAAAGAATCTCAAGACACATTTTTACTGTATTTGTTTTTCTTGACTCTATATGAATCCTTGATTTGGCTATGAATTATTATTGTTGTTATTATTTTTTTCACTTAAAATTGATATTTATATTGTAAAGTGCCCAGAGCTTGTGTTTTACACGAGAATGAGCGCTATATAAATGTGTATTATTATTATTATTATTATTATTATTATTATTATTATTATTATTATTATTATTATTATTATTATTATTATTATTATTATTATAATACGATTCAATAGTCTGATGTCACTCCGCCCGTCAACGGCGGTCATCTTGGTTCTAAACAAAGAAAATCATTACTTTTTATTTTTCATGCTGGCTAGAACTTTTCATATGTCTTGTGATCAGAATGTATAAAAGTCAAAACATGACCAAATTTATGTGTTTTTTTTTCCTTTGGATCCCCTTTATGCTCGCCGGAGAAATATTTCATACGGGGTTCCGCCATTGTTCCGATAGTTTAGAGCAAGTGTTACTAAGTTACCATGCGTCATTAGAAAGGAAGTGACGTTACGACTGTTGAAGAGTATTGGCGCATTACCATACCATTCATACTTCAAATCGATCGATAGAGAGTGACTTGACTTATTTCCCTTGGTCCATGGCGTTGCACAGGGCTGCAAAAGTGATCTTGCTAACGAAAATGTGAACGGGCTCGGATGTAAGCAGTACTGTTTTTACACTATCGTTGGTATTTTTACGAACCCAGGGCTTCAGACAACTCCACTACTCTCTACCTTAAAAGTACTCTTCTAGTGTGCTCGATTTTGTGCAATCTCCCTTAATAGGATTCAATAGTCGTACCGTCACTTCCTTCCTAATGACGCATGGTAACTTAGCAACACTGGCTCTAAACTATCGGAACAATGGCGGACGCCCGTATGAAATATTTCTTCGGCGAGCATAAAAGCGTATCCAGAGAGAAAAAACCCCCATAAATTTGATCATGTTTTGACTTTTACACATTCTGGTCACAAGACATATGAAAAGTTCTAGCCAGCATAAAGAATAAAAAGTAATGAATATCTTTGTTTAGAACCAAGATGGCCACTGTTGCCGGGTGGCGTGACATCAGACTATTGAATCCAATTGGCGCATTACCATAACATTCATACTTCAAATCGATCGATAGAGAGTGACTTGACTTATTTCCCTTGGTCCATGGCGTTGCACAGGGCTGCAAAAGTGATCTTGCTAACGAAAATGTGAAAGGGCTCGGATGTAAGCAGTACTGTTTTTACCATATCGTTGGTATTTTTACGAACCCAGGCTTCAGGCAACCCCACTACTCTCTACTTTAAAAGTACTCTTCTAGTGTGCTCGATTTTGTGCAATCTCCCTTAATAGGATTCAATAGTCGTACCGTCATTTCCTTCCTAATGACGCATGGTAACTTAGCAACACTGGCTCTAAACTATCGGAACAATGGCGGACGCCCGTATGAAATATTTCTTCGGCGAGCATAAAAGCGTATCCAGAGAGTAAAAACCCCATAAATTTGATCATGTTTTGACTTTTACACATTCTGGTCACAAGACATTTGAAAAGTTCTAGCCAGCTTGAAAAATAAAAAGCAATGATTTTCTTTGTTTAGAACCAAGATGGCCGCCGTTGCCGGACGGCGTAACATCAGACTATTGAATCCAATTTGAGCCATGAATCTTTTGAGCCACGAACGATCAAAATCGTCCGCTATTAAAGTATTGTAGGTGCGCGCACATGAATCTGGCAAGAGGGTGGCCAGATGGGATTCCAAACGTCAAATTAGGGACCAATCCTTTTGTTGAAAGAGCCATATTATATTCTATCACCTTGCGATCTCTAGCGCACACGAGAATCAATCTGGTTCGTTTACCCTGAGCTCCCAGCCGTGGTTGGGTAGATAGTTATGTTAGATCTGACGAAAAGTATTTTGCGATAGAATTAAGTTCTATCTAAAGGTTATTCAGCAGTTGATAATAATTAAAATTTAAATTGATTAAATTTGAGCTTTTATATAGCGCAATATCCACTAAACGTGCTCAAAGCGCTTTACAAGGGGTCCCTGGCCAACAGCAACATTTAACATGTAGGACGGGACATAACGCCTGTTAGGCGATATTACAATTTTTTCGGACAGAGACAACGCTGTTAATGGCCAGGTACTCATTTTACACCTGAGTACGGTGAGAGAAACGTGAGTAAAGAGCCTTCTCCAAGGACTCAACTATGCGCCGAGCGAGGCTCGAACCCAGGACCTTCCAATCCGAAAGCGGGTGTCTTACCACTTGACCACATAGCCGCACAATTCTCCCTAATTCTTTTTAACACTAATCAAATCGGGATAACTCGAATGGGGCTGGTGTCTCAAAAGGATTACATTACACATAATTCTCGGCTGTGGTTGATGAAATCAATGAGTTAATGTTGGGTAGCTGACGCATTATTGGGCGGCTATGTGGTCTAGTGGTATGACACTCGCTATCGGATCGGAAGGTCCTGGGTTCGAGCCTCGCGCTCGGCGCATAGTTGAGTCGTTGGACAAAGCTCTTTACTCACATTCTCTCACCGTACTCAGGTGTAAAATGAGTACCTGGCCGTTAACAGCGTTGTCTTTGTCCAAAAAATTGTAATATCGCCTAACAGGCGTCATGTCCGGTCCTACATGTTAAATGTTGCTGTTGGCCAGGGACCCCTTGTAAAGCGCTTTGAGCACATTTAGTGGATATTGCTCTATATAAAGCTCAATTTAAATTTATTTATTAACGCTATGCCATTCTCCAAGTATTTATAGGGAATGAGATTAGCGGAAGAGTAGCGTCCCTTGATTGGACGTCACCATAGTCTGTGATGTCACCATTCCGCGAGGACGAGAGACGCATGCGCACAACCAACATGACGTTCTCTCTCTAATAACTTTTCCGCCGGTGACGTCACAGACTATGGGTGACGTCCAATCAAGGGACGCTACTCTTCCGCTAATCTCATTCCCTATACGTGCAGGAACAAATTTAATATGTATAACATTGCTAGATGCTCGTCAATAATAAGGACAATTCTTTTATCTTTGGGCTGTCAAACAACAACACACACAATAAGATAAGATCAATGTAATGTGAGACAATCTGAATCAATTATGCAAACAAAGAAAGAAAGAAGTCAACCAAAACAAACCCATTATTGACAGGAAACCTGGGGTCTGATTCATGGAGCGGGACTACGACGATAGTCCTAGACTAAATCCGTTGTCTCAGACTAAAAGGCGTTGTAAGATATTCATGAAGCCGGACTACGCGAAGTCTTAGACTAAACGAGGGACTAAACGGGTGAAATTTACACCCGCGATTTAGCAGGTGTAAATATCGTAGTCTGAGACTAAATTTCAAAATCATAATATGTCCTCTACGCTGGGGCAAATAATTGTACAGCGATTAGAACAAGAATACCCGACAGTTTTTGTATTTTATATTTATTTTTATTATTTTTATTTATTTATTATTTTTTTTTGTTTTTTTATTTTCTTTTCTTTACTTTTCTCGAAGATTCGACAATCGCACAACACCCTCATCTGCCCATCAAAACACTCGCAGGGACTCCTCCCCCCCCCCCCCCCCCCCCCCCCCCCCCCCACACCACATAACTCCCCTCCCCTCCTCCTCCCCACTCCCCTACACACACTACTTACTACTACTACTTACACTCTACTCTACTACACTACCTACTATACCTACTCTACTACTACTACTACTAACTACTACTACTACTACTACTACTACTACTACTACTACTACTGTTGCTGCTGCTACTTACTTTTATCATTACTCCTACTACTACTACAACTACTACTACACTGCTACTACTTCTACTACTACTCTACTGCTGCTACTTACTATACAATTCTACAACTAACAACAACATACTAACTACTATACTCACTACTACTACTACGTACTACTACTACTATACTACTAACTACAACAACAAAACTACTACTACTACACCACTACTACTACTACTACTACTACTACTACTACTACTACTACAACTACTAACTACTACTACTTACTAATACTAATTATTTACTATTACAATACTACTATTACATACATACTACTACTACTACTACTACTACTACTACTACTACTACTACTACTACTACTACTACTACTACTACTACTGTTGCTGCTGCTACTTTCACTATTATCATTACTCCTACTACTACTACAACTAATACTACCACTACTACTACTTCTACTACTACTACTGCTGCTACTACTACTACAACTTCTACAACAACAACAACAACAACAACAACAACAACTACTACTACTACTACTACTACTACTACTACTACTACTGCTACTTCTAGTACTACTACTACTACTACTACTACTACTACTACTACTACTACTACTACTACTACTACTACTACTAATACTAATACTACTATTACAACTACTACCATTACTACTACTATTACCATTACTACTACTAATACTACTACTACTACTACTACTACTACTACTACTACTACTACTACTACTACTACTACTACTACTACTACTACTACGACTACTACTATTACATTTCTTTTATGTCTTTTATCGTCCATTATTTTCTAGAAATTTCACGTCTCTCACTGGCCTTATCATTTCTATCACACCGCGCTAACGATTCGTTCACACTCCAACCACCGTTGAGTACAGACGATGCAATTTATACTGCATTTCATCTTATTTGTTTTCAACGTTTATTTGTTTATTGTTGTGCCGACGAAGGGTTTGTACCCGAAACGCCCATTGTCTGTATTGTTTCCACCGATTCCTCTCCATCATCACTCTTTCGTTAGTAGTTTCGGGTAGTGCGGGGCGGTCCTTGGCAAGCTTAAGGACCACGGTCCTACGGTCCTTGGGAAATGAAGACCGCAAGGACCGGTCTCTAGACCGGTCCGTTCATTCTTGAACCGTTAAAGACCGCTACACGATGAAAACCGAGGCCTACAGGAGTAAAACACACGGAGTAGTCACACTCATTTCAAATTGTAACCTAATTAGAGAAGAGGGGTGATGCCTTCTTTATTTGCTCACCGTACTTCATTGTTACTTCGATAATTTAATAAAATTTGAAATTTATCCCCATTAACGGAGATAATGGCATCGCCCAAGGCGTTGATCGAGTTGTTCGTGGCGTTGATACACACACGCAACTCCTACCCCCCCCCTCCCCCCCCCCCACACACACACACATTAGAGGGCAGCGAGCATTGAAGAGTAAGAGAGAGACGTGAAGTTATAATAAGAGGGGGTGGATGAGGTGATAAGAGGGGTCGATGGTGACTTTTCGCCAGATCTAACAAACTCAGCTACCCATTCATTGCTGAGTAGACAGGGATTCAGAAAAAAATCGACTGCACCCGGGATCGATCTCTGGCCCTTTGCGTATAAAGAGAGTGCTCTATCAACTGAGCTATCGGGGTCCCCAAATATTCTATTGGACCTTTTAAAAATACAGACGTTATAACTGGGTTTTTTGGACGGAAGAAACTAATGAAACTCATATTACTTGATTAGTTAAAACACCAAACGAATTTTAATATTATTGTATTATTTTAAATGACAACAATGCGATAGAAAGGAGTGGCGACAAGAGATGGACAAAAGAAAACAAAAAATCAGACTTGCAACTTGCTAGGTTCGACACACACACACACACACACACACACACACACACACATCTTTAGTAGTCACATACATTTCAAACAATAACCCATTAGAGAAGAGGGGTCATGCCTTCATCATAGATCATTGTCATTGCGATCATTATGGTGTAGTAAATTTTGAAATTTACCCCGTATAATGGAATCGTCCAAGGCGTGCGCCTCCTGTTCCCCCATCTCACACACGAAAGGGCGGTTTGCGGAGTGGAGGGAGGTGGTCGTCTGCCTCTATGGTCGTCTGTGTCGTTTAGTGTATGGCAAAGGGGGGTGGGTGCGATTAATTAAGTGGGATGGGTGGTGATTGGTGGAAGATAGGCAAAGGACCGAGGCAACGAATCGCTGGGGAAGTAGTATGGCGCGAGACCGTTGAAAGGTGATAAGAAGTGAGGACCGCCGGCGGTCTTCCTCTTTGGGACTGGACCACGGTTCACAGCTAAAAGACCGTGGGACCGGTCCTCGGTCCGGTCCTCAGCGCCGCACTAGTTTCGGGACCCCATGCTTCAGGCAGCGTCCACCGCTCTCTACTTAGAACAATGCTACACCGTGGATAAGAATCATTTAAGTGCCATCGTTATTTTATATTTACTAAAAACATTACACACACACACATTCTCAAACAATTTTTACACCCCTAAACTTGTCTCACACTATTTTTATTTGTGGGGAAAAAACAACAAAACAAAAAAAAAAACAAAAAAAAAAAAAAACGATCAAAACAAACACGAAGAAGAAATAGATATGATTTCTGTGCCACTTCGTATGACGCATGCGCAGCTGGAAAAGTAACACATTTCTATGACGTGTTGTGGTACGTTTCCGAGGAATCCCCAGTTAAAAATAGATTGACCTCTGTAGTCTGAGACTTCGCAAGCGTAGTCAGAGACTTGATAGTCAGGGACGAAGTCTGACTCCATGAATAGCTTACTTTCCGTAGTCTCTGACTTCCCAAAGTCTTAGACTACAAAGTCTCAGACTTTGCTATAGTCTGAGACTACCATAGTCCCGCTCCATGTATCTGGGGTAGTAGTAGTAGTAGTAGTAGTAGTAGTAGTAGTAGTAGTAGTAGTAGTAGTAGTAGTAGTAGTAGTAGTAGTGGTAATAGTAGTATTAGTATTAGTAGTAGTAGTGTAGTAGTATGTAGTAGTAGTAGTAGTTGTAGTAGTAGTAGTAGTAGAAGTAGTTAGTAGTAGTAGTAGTAGTAGTAGTAGTAGTAGTAGTAGTAGTAGTAGTAGTAGTAGTAGTAGTAGTAGTAGTAGTAGTAGTAGTAGTAGTAGTAGTAGTAGTAGAAGTAGTAGTTGTTGTTGTTGTTGTAGAAGTTGTAGTAGTAGTAGCAGCAGTAGTAGTAGTAGAAGTAGTTGTCGTGGTAGTATTAGTTGTAGTAGTAGTAGGAATAATGATAATAGTGAAAGTAGAAGCAGCAACAGTAGTAGTAGTAGTAGTAGTAGTAGTAGTAGTAGTAGTAGTAGTTGTTGTAATAGTAGTATTAGTATTAGTATTAGTAGTAGTAGTAGTAGTAGTAGTAGTAGTAGTAGTAGTAGTAGTAGTAGTAGTAGTATGTAGTAGTAGTAGTAGTAGTAGTAGTAGTAGTAGTAGTAGTAGTAGTAGTAGTAGTAGTAGTAGTACTAGAAGTAGTAGTAGTAGTAGTAGTAGTAGTAGTAGTAGTAGTAGTAGTAGTAGAAGTAGTAGTAGTTGTTGTTGTTGTTGTTGTAGAAGTTGTAGTAATAGTAGTAGCAGCAGTAGTAGTAGTAGTAGTAGAAGTAGTAACAGTGGTAGTAGTAGTTGTAGTAGTAGTAGGAGTAATGATAATAGTGAAAGTAGCAGCAGCAACAGTAGTAGTAGTAGTAGTAGTAGTAGTAGTAGTAGTAGTAGTAGTAGTAGTAGTAGTAGAGTGAGTAGTAGTAGTAGTAGTAGTAGTAGTAGTAGTAGTAGTAGTAGTAGTAGTAGTAGTAGTAGTAGTAGGAGGGAGAGGAGGAGGAAGTTACTATGAAACTGTGTGTTGGGGGGGGGGGGGGGGGGGGGGGGGAGGAGTCCCTGCAGAGTGTTTGAATGGGCAAGATGAGGAGTGTATGTGCGATTGTCGAATCTTCGAGAAAAGTAAAGAAAAGAAAATAAACAAAACCAAAAAATAAATAAATAAATAAATGAATAAATAAAAATAGATATAAAATCAAAAACTGTCGGGTATTCTTGTTCTAATCGCTGTACAATTACTTCCCCCAGCGTAGAGGACATATTATGATTTTGAAATTTAGTCTCAGACTACGATATTTACACCTGCTAAATCGCGGGTGTAAATTTCACCCGTTTAGTCCCTCGTTTAGTCTAAGACTTCGCGTAGTCCGGCTTCATGAATATCTTACAACGCCTTTTAGTCTGAGACAACGGATTTAGTCTAGGACTATCGTCGTAGTCCCGCTCCATGAATCAGACCCCTGAGATCTTTTAATGAACGAATGATCAAATGGATAGCTTTTATATCAGATGATGTATTGGATCAAATATGAGTTGTATAGATAGAATGAGCTTGGCCAAGGAGTTCACAACATTGCCATCCGGAAGTATAACGGACCAACACACAAACTCTGTGTAACCACGAACTTTTATAGTCTGGTTAATACAGTTTAGTGAGAACAACTCACAAACGCGGATGGCAAAAACAATAACAAAGGCCTGAGTGACGTCATCTGCATACTATCTATATTCTCTGGTGAACATTCTTCTTAACTCTAAAATGCACGTTATTGTCCGATAATTCTGCTGTTAATCACTTGCGGGCGGTATTTGTAATACGCACAATGTTGATTAAAATGGCATAAATAATGATGATGATGTTAATGAAAAAGAAAAAGAAGAAGAAAAGTCAAAGGTAGTAGAAGAGCAAAGAAGAGGAAGGAAAAAAAATAAAGTAGACGAAGAATAAGAAAATGATGCTGATGGTATAAAAAGGATTAAAATCAAATAAAGATAAGTAAGATATTGGTTTGAAATCCTATAAAATTGAAATTTGTAATGAAGATTTTCTCGAAATATATAATGAAGAATTGACTGTGACTGGTAATAGGGTCCAGATAGCTCAGGTGGCAGAGCACTGGCTACACACGCAAAGCGGCCAAGATCGATCCCAGGTGCAGTGATTGGGTAGCTGGCTTTGTTAGATCTGTTGGAAAGTACTTTTCGCGTCATATCAAAAGGGTAGCAAGCAATTGCTTTTGTCCGTCAAACGCTATAATAACTTGGGATAAATTCCATGAGCTCAATAGCTCTGAAGTACTACTTTTTGAAAGTTGCCAAGAAGAGAGAGAGAGAGAGAGAGAGAGAGAGAGAGAGAGAGAGAGAGAAAGAAAGAGAGAGAGAGAGAGAGAGAGAGAGAGAAAGAGAGGGGGGGTAGAGAGGGAGAGAGATACTGATAAATGCATAGAAATAGATAGATAGATAAATAATAGATAGATAAATAGAGGAAGTGTGAGTGTGTGTATGTGTGTGTGTGTGTGTGAGAGAGAGAGAGAGAGAGGGAGAGAGAGAAAGAGAGAGTGAAAGAAAGAGGTATATATATAATTATATATATATATATGTAAATATAGATAGATATATAGATAGATAGATAGATAGATAGATAGATACATAGATAGATAGATAGATAGAGAGAGAGAGAGAGAGAGAGAGAGAGAGAGAGAGAGAGAGAGAGAGAGCGCAATACATTAGTACTTTTCGAGCTATGGGCGTAAGAGCTTTGTACTTGGTTGAATGTATTATTTCATTTGTAATTCAATATCAGCTGCTAATGGAAATGGTTACACCAATGTCACTTTCTCAAATACATTGATGAAGCTAATCACATTGAACCATAATATATCTCATCACAGTGTAACGTTGTTGACGAAAACAGTCAATACTTAAACAAAATAACCTCCCAAAAAAGAAAAAAAAAGATGAATAAAATCCCAAAACATCATTTATTGTTTCGTTCTAAGAAGTCAAATTTTTGCAACAAATTTATGATGATTTTAAAAAACGTTGTAGATCTACTCTATGAAAGCCGTTCACTCCCTAGAGTTCGGAGTTTATCCCGGATTCTGTGGCTTAATCTTGTATTTTATGTTAAAAAAAAACGCTTTCCGCCACTGTACCATTTGATACCATCGCCTTGGCATTCCATGAGGGCATATAAATGTGAGGGGAGTGAGTAAATTAGGGTTAATAATCTTGCCCAAGGAACAAACAAAAATGCCTGAAGCGGGGCTCGAACCCGAGGTCATCCGGGTCACAGTACAACGCCTCAACCACTAGGCCACTTCGCTCCCTTTTACGTTTTATGTCATATTAATTCACCTTTCTGTTTGATTAAGGCAAGACCCGAAACTGCTACACCATTCAACTTTATTCATAACCTGAAGCTAAAAATTATTACCTCATCTATGTTTTTTACTTTTCAAACTTCAAGTGTAATAATGAAAATAATAATATGTGACATTACGCCTCGACGCGGTATTAAGTCGGGATTTGGAAAACGAAGAAAACCGGATTTAAAGTGGGAATGGTCAAAATGATCAAATTTCAGTTTTTGGTTGTTTCAGAAACTACAATCATTTTTCTACATGAAAACATAATAATTAAACATAGATATTGAGGATAAGTTATATAAATTTAAAGTTTAAAAAAGCAACTATCAATGAAACATTCAAAACGAGAGTTGACTTTCTCTCAGAGAGCAACCATTTCCAAGACTTAGTAATATTAAGTCTTTTCCTCAACCAATACCTTGTAAGATACCACAGCAAAGGACGTGTCTTTATCTATCTCAGAGAAAGCATGACTGTTTCCACAATTTCATGGTTCAACCAATAATGAACTTTAAAAACTGTAAACAAGTCTAGGGTTTTCCCTGACAACTTTACAAATGAATGATTTTGATTGGTCAACGCTCATCACATGCGCACACCACCACATCATCACCACTACCACTACTACTACAACCACCACCATCACTACCACTACTGCTACAACCATCACCACCACCACATCAACTTCATTACCACAACTACTACAACCACCACCATCACCACATCATCATCACTACCTCTCCTACTACAACCACCACCACCACCACATCATCATCATCATCATCATCATCATCATCACTACTGCCAGTACTTCAACTGCAACCACCATCACCACCACATCATCATCACTACTACTGCAACCATCACTACCACTACTACTACAACCACCACATCACCATCCCTACCACCACTACTACAACAACAACCCCATCACCGTCCCCACCACTACTGCAACAATCACCACATCACCATCCATGCCACCACAACTACAACCACCATTACATCATCATCTCTACTACCACCATCACATCACCATCCCTGCAACTACTATTACAACCACCACAACGCCACCCCTACCACCACCAATACTACTGCAACCAGTGTTGCAAGCGCCGTAAAAACCCTTCAAACAAATTTAGCTCAAATCTCTCTCTCTCTCTCTCTCTCTCTCTCTCTCTCTCTCTCTCTCTCTCTTCACACAAACACACATACACACACACGCACACACACACATACACACACAAACAATTGCGCTCAATGGATTAATTTTCATGTTCACCTCCCTGTACTTGCCAATAATAGCTAATCACAAATACTCTAACCTCAAACTTTAGCCTCGTTAGTTTTTCAAGTTCATGTTGCTCTACTTATCACTAGACGCACTTTTAGCACTCTCTCTCTCTCTCTCTCTCTCTCTCTCTCTCTCTCCCTCTCTCTCTTTCTATCTCTCTCTCTCTCTCAAACATACACACACACACACACACACACACACACTGCAACCACCACCACCACATTTTTATCACGACCACTACTACTAAAACCACCACCACCACCACAACATCACTACCAATACTACTACAACCACCACCACTACATCATCATTACTACTACAACCACCACCACTACATCATCACTGCTGCTACTACAACCACCCACACCACATCATCACTACTACTACAACTACAGCCACTACTACAACTACAACCACCACCACCACATCATCACAACCACTACTCCTACTACTACAACTGCCATTATCACATCGTCATCATCACTACTATTACAACAACAACAACAACAACAACAACAACTACTACTACTACTACTACTACTACTACTACTACTACTACTACTACTACTACTACTACTACAACCACCAACACCACATCATCTTGACTACCACCATTATTACAATCACTACCATTAGGATTTGGAGCGTTACTCCATTTGAAATCAGGAAACTTTGGGACTGTATTTGGCAATGTGTTCATATATCATAATATAGTTCTAATCAGTTATCTATTTAGATCTATACACTATTTAAACACGATACCAAATACCATCTAAATTCCCTTTTTTGTGTGTGCGGAAATTCCTCTTTCGGCATTGAAATTCCTCCGAGTGGTGCCTGAAATTCCTGTGAGTCAAATTGAAAATTGACGTCTCTGCAAATTTTACTCTTCTCGTCAAATTTCCAATGCCCGTATCTAAGGAGTCATCTTTGCCCATTGATTTGACTGTGCGTGAAAATGGTGCCTCACATCAAAGTCGATTTTCTCAAAACTTGGTTTTTACACTCTCCCTACTTCAAACAGTCATATCTCGGCAATGAATAATCAGAATTTTATAAATTTGGTATCAAATTTTAAAGCATAAAATAAGCTATGATTGGGTACCGAATTCTCAAAATCTAAAAAATCTGACTTAATACCGTATCGAGGCGGAAGGTCACATATATGGTTTTTAAAGAGATAGCGCCTTACCCCAAACCTCGACAAGCTCAAAGTGCATAATTTACACTGCTGTACTTTGAAAAAACATCTCATGAAAAATATTTCGCCAGAAAACTCGGCCCTAAAATATCGATCGATTAAAATAACCATCATCTTGTCAAAACTTCTCAAACCTGGGACTTCCTGACGTCCCAGGTTTGAATGTTAGTGACAATTTGCAGGTAATTTAAATCTATTGATATTTGAAAGACGAGTTTTTGGCAAAATTAAAAAAAAATGTATTCTTTTTTTCAGAGCCCGGTCGTATACTCGATTATCAGGTTTCTAGAAGAATCATAGTGGCTCCCAGTCTC
This sequence comes from Berghia stephanieae, assembly GCF_034508935.2. Classification (NCBI taxonomy): domain Eukaryota; kingdom Metazoa; phylum Mollusca; class Gastropoda; order Nudibranchia; family Aeolidiidae; genus Berghia; species Berghia stephanieae. The sequence goes on along the minus strand of NC_088361.1, from coordinate 106,007,202 downwards.
TCATTCTTATAGATATTATGCGCTTGGCTAAGAAGGTCACAACATTGCCATCCGGAAGTATAACGGACCAATACACAAAATTACGTGTAACCATGAACATTTATCGTCTGGTTCATACAGTTTAGTTTGAAGTACTAATAAACGTGGATGGCAAAAACAATAACAAAGACCTGAGTGACATCATCGTCGTTCTATCTATACCCAATAGGAATTCGATTACGATTTTATTATTTCAGAGATGATAACGCGATACGACATTACACGGTCATATAATCGATTACGTTATACATTTATGTAATTACTGCTATCAATTGACATGAATCACATCAGCACTGACCCCCCCCCCCCACCCCCTATCCCCTTCGTAAGCTATTATTCTCATTTCACGCCTTGGTTTCAGCATTAAATCCAATCAGAATTTTAACGTCAACACAAATTCAATCACTTTAACATGACAATACAGATATAGGATGGGGCATAATTTGGAGAAAATTGGGTAATCTGTGCGAAAATGTTCGTTATTTTGCAGCCCTACACTTTGTAAATAAAATAACATTGGGGGTCTTGATGTTGTATGATTCAATTTATAGCCTAAGCCCAAATAACTATTAGCATTTAATGTTTTGTGTATAAAAAACTGAATATTACTCAGACACGAAAAGATATTATGTATTAAATAGACGTGTAATAATAATAATGTATATATTATACAGAAACCAGTGGGAGAGGGTATAGGAAGAAGACGATGGAGGTGAATTGGACACACGCTTAGAAAGAATGACTCCACTATAACAAAGAAAGTATTGGACTGGAACCCTCAGGGCAGAAGATCAAGGGGGAGGCCACGAGGAACATGGAGAAGAATAAAAGAAGCTGATATACAGAGAAGTGGTAAGACCTGGAATGAGATAAAAAAAGTTAGCTCGGGATAGAGAAGGATGGAAACTGTTTGTCTGTGGCCTATACCCTGACCCAGGGTGTAAAAGGCAATGATGATGATGATGATGATATATGAAAAGATCAAAGGAATTCGGCATTGTGAGAAAACTGGTCTACCACGATCGGTATTCAAAATTCGTAATTTCATTTGAAATATTATAAGCCGGCACGCATAAAATCACGACACCACATAACGTAACTTTGGAGGAATTTGCGATATTCCGTGCTCACGGGACTTGGAACGAACTATACCACCATCTCCATCACTACCACCGTCGTCGTCGTCGTCGTCGTCGTCGTCGTCGTCGTCGTCATCCTTGTCAACACCATCATTGATGATCGCCTCAAAGTCATGTCACAGTCAGTCTTAAAAAAGAGATGACCAGATACCACTCAGCGCTTCTAGACCGCCCACCCCCTCTTTACCAAATGATGGACTCTGATAGTGTCGACCCGCCACTCATAGATGACGAATGAGGACGAGATAGCTCTGTCATTTATTTAATGACTAGAATAAGATGTCTCAGGAACAGAAAACAATATAGCATTGGAAACTACTCCCAAAATGAAAAATGTATATGGCTCATGACATTAAAATTTTTCAGTCATATTTTATGAACTAAAATTGTTCTTATAATATGCAATGTATACACACACACACACACACACACACACACATATATATAAATATATATATATATATATAATATATATATATATATATATAATATATACATACATACATACATACATACATACATACATACATACATACATACATACATACATACATACTTATACTTATAAAAACAAAAACATGAAATAATAGTGCTCAACTTTATGATAAAAAGAGCAATTTATAAAATATTTCAAGTATAAGTATGATCAATTTCTACAATACTATTTCGAGCATTCGCTCTCATCAGGAAGTGGAAGTGAAAGTAGATTGTTGTGTTTATTTCAGTTGGCATCGTACCGTTTTTGGCTTCTCGACTATGGTGGTACATAATTATATAAAAAGGTGTTTGTTTCTATGCCTGCATGAAAATGTAAGTTCGTTTCTTCTGTTGAGTAGTGCCATGTTTGGTTTTGTGATGATGTAGAACATTTCTTCCAAGCAGAAGTTGCAAATTTTAGATGAGGAGTACGACTGTGCTCTGGAGATGGTTTCCCATGTAATGCCGTGTTGTACGTTATTATTATTTTTTTTTTTTGAGGTTCCAAATGTAATCGCTTTGTGTAGCAGAATCTCGTTTGTGTATGTTTTTGAAGGAGGATTTATAGATAGTTCGAAGATGACGTCAATCAGGCCTTTGTTATTGTTTTTGCCATCCGCGTTTGTGAGTTGTTCTCACTAAACTGTATTAACCAGACTATAAAAGTTCATGGTTACACAGAGTTTGTGTATTGGTCCGTTATACTTCCGGATGGCAATGTTGGGAACTCCTTGGCCAACCGCATTCTATCTATACAGGTTGTATCCGGCTTTGAATGAACACTCTGTGTATGTTTCTTGTTTTGATATGTCTGAGCGTGAAACTGTGGTTTGATAAATAACGTTTTGTGTCAGACAATACGCTTCAACAGTCGTAACGTCACTTCCCTCGTAATGACGCATGGTAACTTAGTAACTGGCTCTAAAATATCGGAACAATGGCGGACACCCTTATGAAATATTTCTCCGACGAGCATAGAAACGTATCCAGAGGAAAAAAAACCCATTATAAATCAGATAATGTTATGACTTTTACACATTCTGATCACAAGACATATGAAAAGTGCTAGCCAGCATGAAGAATAAAAAGTACAGATTTTCTTTGTTTAGAACAACGATGGCCGCCGTTGCTGGGCGACGTGACATCAGACTATTGAATCCAATTGCCGTTTAGTGCTCACATATTATAAAAAT
>NC_088361.1:105994354-105999354 GCF_034508935.2 Berghia stephanieae | reverse complement strand
GTCTTGGTCACCCCTCATCTATCCACAACATTCAATGGTAGTGACAAAACATTATTCTTTCCTGTACGTTTTTTAGTAAGATCTGTAAGAGTAGCGACATTTCTCAAAAGCGAATGCCAGTCGTTGTTCCACAAAACGAACATAATTGAAAAAGAGTGAACATGATTTCAAAATTATAGATGCCAGTTTAATAGCACGAGCGCCTAGTTTGTGTATTAGAACGTGGTTTGAGAAGGAACGAACGTGACGTCACTCAGCTCATTGTTATTGTTTTTAGACAGCCATTTAGGGGATTTATTCTTACTAAATTACATAAATCAGACTATAAACGTTCAAGGTTTTACATAGTTTTGGGTGTTGGTTCTTAATTTCCGGATTTATTGCTTTCTCTTTCAGACCATTTAATCACTAGTACAAAGTTTGCTATTTTAGCAGTTGTCTTCACTTTTAGATGAGGCAACCATCATAAAATATTTTGATGTAGGCAACTGTTTCACCGTTACAAAGAGCATGCGTAACTGGCATCAACATAACAGGTGAAAATGTGTAAAAAATGATGCCTCAGTAAATAGGGTAAATGGCAAAAAATGCACATTCTATTTGTAGTTTTTGACGAAAATACTATTACATAATAAACTAAGCTCTCTCTCTCTCTCTCTCTCTCTCTCTCTCTCTCTCTCTCTCTCTCTCTCTCTCTCGTTCTCTCTCTCTCTCTCTCTCTCTCTCTCGCTATATATATATATATATATATATATATATATATATATATTATATACATATATATATATATATAAATATATATATTTATTTATATATATATATATATATATATATATATATATATATATATATAATATATTTTAATATATACATATATTTGATATTTATCTATCTATCCATCTATATATATATATATATATATATATATATATATATATATATATATATATATAAATAACCTTATATAAAACTGAACAGAATATTCCCTCTCCCCCCCAAAAAAAAACTACAGACGAACAAAACAAAAAAAAAAATAAAAACAATAGAAAGAAAAAGAAACAGACTAACAGAAAAAAATAAATTAAAACACCCCCCCCCCCAATAACTAAAAAAAAACCCCCGAACCCAATAAATAAATCAAAACAAAAAGAATAAAGAAAAAATAGAGGGGTGGAGGAAAAACCCCAGGCATTTGTCACTCACATCAAAACGAATTATTAATGAAGTAAGCGTTCACTTGCAATAAATTCACCATCAACTCTCATCAGCGAATGTAGAAGACAATGCGGGTCTTAACCATAAAAATGAGAGCTTGAAATATGAAAGGGAACACAGAAGAGGGGCGGGAAGTAAAATGCTAAATAATAGAAACCATACTTGACTGACATGTTTGTGTTCCTAAATATTACCCCCCAAAAAATGCTAACAACAGAAACAAAACAAAAACAAATGAAAGAAAAAAACAAAACAAACCAATACTCCCCCTTCCCCGAATACCTCAATCCCCACCCACCCGTAGCCATCTTATAGAGAGTATGAGGTTGACGTCACTCAAGTCTTTGTTATTGCTTTTTGCCATCCGCGTTTATGAATAATTTTCACCTTTCTACCTATCAAAGAAAGAAAACTACACACGCAAGAAGCCTGGTGCGAGGAATGGAAAAGGAATAAACCAACAGGAGGGGAACTAATTGAAGATCCCTGTAAAAGTCTCCCAGGTCTACAGGATCAACCATGAAAATACTGGGTAGCTGCAAATAGACAACGGTCAAAACATACAAGAACAGCTGCCAACATGCACAGATGGGGGCTCCATGAATCACCAACATGCCCAAAGTGCAACCAAGCACCACAAGATGCAAACCACCTCGTACTAGATTGCCCAGAGACAAAACGTGAAGGGGGATTTGAAACCATCAACAAATGTGATGATGACTTCCGAACCTCGATTGATACCTTGAACATAGAAGTGTAGTCGAACGATACTACTACTGTCAAAACATACAAGAACAGCTGCCAACATGCACAGATGGGGGCTCCATGAATCACCAACATGCCCAAAGTGCAACCAAGCACCACAAGATGCAAACCACCTCGTACTAGATTGCCCAGAGACAAAACGTGAAGGGGGATTTGAAACCATCAACAAATGTGATGATGACTTCCGAACCTCGATTGATACCTTGAACATAGAAGTGTAGTCGAACGATACTACTACTACTACTGAACTGTTTTAACCCGACTATAAACGTTCATGGATACACCCATTTTTGTGTGTTGGTCCGTTATACTTCCAGATGACAATGTTATGAGCTTCTTTGCCAAGCGCACACTAACTATAGCCTGACACTGAGCAAAAAATTACGTCAAAAAAGATAAGTCTTTGGCCACAAAAGAAAACAAATCGTGAGTTGTATTCAATACTTCAACCAATGGAATCACTTGTTTCCATGAGCACTACTAACGACAACTGACTAGACGCTGCACAAACCTAAAAAATGACGTCAAACTATAAGTCCTAGAGGGTTCTAGTGTCAGGCTATATTATGTTAACGATGGCTACGGTTATAGCGTCGCCATCGTTAAGTTATAGATAGAACGAAGATGACGTCACTCATGTCTTTGTTATTGTTTTTTTTTTTTTGCCATCCACGTTTATGATAGTTCTCACTAAACTGTATGAACCGGACTATACAAGTTCGTGGGTCCACGTAGTTTTGTGTGTTGGTCCGTTATACTTCCGGATGGCAATGTTATGAGCTTCTTAGCCAAGCGTATACTATCTATAGCCTGACACTGAAACTCAAAAGGGCTGGTCTTTTGACGTCATTATTTGTTTTTTTTCACTGCCTAGTGAGTTGTCGTTAGTAGTGCTCATGCAAACAAGTGGTCCCATTGGTTGAACTATTGAATACAACTCACGATTTGTTTTCTTTTGTGGTCAAAGACTGGTCTTTTGACATATTTTTTTGGTCAGTGTCAGGCTATAGATAGAATTCGCTTGGCCAAGTAGTTCACAACATTGCCATCCGGAAGTATAACGGACCAACACACAAACTCTGTGTAACCATGAACTTTTGTAGTCTGGTTAATACCGTTTAGTGAGAACAACTCACAAACGCGGATGGCAAAAACAATAACAAAGACCTGAGTGACGTCATCTGCATACTATCTATAATTTAACGATGGCTATGGTTATAGAGTTCCAGGCTATAATTTAACGATGGCTACGGTTATAGAGTGCCAGGCTATAATTTAACGATGGCTACGGTTATAGAGTTCCAGGCTATAATTTAACGATGGCTATGGTTATAGAGTGCCAGGCTATAATTTAACGATGGCTACGGTTATAGAGTTCCAGGCTATAATTTAACCATGGCTTCGCCCCACCACACAGTTCAATCTGCAAGATGTCGCAAGATAAAATCGTTTTTCTCATGTTAGTTTTTGATCTGAGTTCACTGTCTCGTGAACAGATTTCAATGGCTCCACAAGACGCCGATTGATGCATTGCATATAGATAGTATGCGCTTGGCTAAGAAGCTCATAACATTGCCATCCGGAAGTATAACGGATCAACACACAAAACTATGTGTAACCCCTGAACGTTTATTGTCAGGTTAATACAGTTTAGTGAGAATTGTTCATAATCGCGGATGGCAAAAAAACAAAAACAAAAAAAAAACAAAAAAAAACAAAAAAAAAAACAAAACCCCAAAACAATAACAAAGACCTGAGTGACGTCGACTTCGAACTATCTATAGACTGATTGATAGAATTTAGCAAGAACTGCTCATAAAAAAGGCTGGCTAAAAACAATAACAAAGAGGTGAGTGACATCAACTTCGTTCGATTATCTCTTTTCTGGGTTTTTATTTTTAGCTTATTGATACTATGCGTTAAGGTAAAATACCCACAACATCCACTAGCCGGATATATGTATGACCTTGAACTTTATAGTCTGATTGCTATAATTTAATGCAGTGAGACCTAATAAAAAATACTGTCAATAACAATAACAAAGAGCTGAGTGGCTTCAATTTCGTTCCATCTATGCTTTGAAAGTCTAGCACGAACTGTCCCGGTAATAATGTCTGATCACATCAGCCTTAATGTTTCCCCAAAGGCAACACTTCGCTCACATCCTCTCCTTTCTATTATTGACCATTAGGGCCAATCTATAATAACAAATCAATCCAATAGAATATTACCTCATGACCTTACACAGTCATATTATTATTATTGGAAACAAAAATACTATAGATAGTTCGAAGATGACGTCACTCAGGTCTTTGTTATTGTTTTTTTTCCATCTGCGTTCATGAGTAATGCTCACTGAACTGTATCAACCCGACTATAAACGTTCATGGATACACACAGTTTTGTGTGTAGGTCCGTTATCCTTCGGGATGGCAATGTTATGAGCTTCTTAGCCAAGCGCATACTATCTATAATAACAAATCAATCCAATAGAAAATTACCTTACACAGTCATATTATTATTATTAGAAACCAAAATATTATAAGCAAAGTCACAATAGACACTTAGATAACCACGCCTCTCGGACAGTCGTCATAATGTAAACAATGACAGTGATTGGTTGACATTGCAAACTGCACAGGATTTACTATCGATAGCATGTGCCTAAGTAAAATACCCACTGTTCTACCGCTTGATAATAGATAGTATGCGCTTGGCTAAGAAGCTCATAACATTGCCATCCGGAAGTATAACGGACCAATACACAAAACTGTGTGTATCAATGAACGTTTATAGTCGGGTTAATACAGTTAAGTGAGCATTACTCATAAACGCGGATGGCAAAAAACAATAACAAAGGCCGGAGTGACGTCATCTTCGAAAGTCACAATAGACACTTAGATAACCACGCCTCTCGGACAGTCGTCATACTGTAAGCAATGACAGTGATTGGTTGACATTGCAAACTACACAGGATTTACTGTCGATGGTATGTGCCTAAGTAAAATACCCACTGTTCT
>NC_088361.1:105949354-105989354 GCF_034508935.2 Berghia stephanieae | reverse complement strand
ATTATATTGTGTTACAAACGTTGGATTGGATTATGAATTTAAATCAATTATATATAATATAATTTTTGTTAATGCCTACGGAAGTCAACTTAAAACTTATTTAGAATACTCGCTGTTACAATCATAAAATTATAAACTAGGTATAAATGCTTCAAAGAAGAAAAAAGTCTTTCTAAATGAATGTCGTCAAGGGAATACATTATAAAGAAGGAACGCAAAAAACCTCTTAGATTAAAGAACCAGCTGAGCCATTAGGTCGGATGATTGGCAGATAGGACTGCCGTACTCTGAAAAAAAAAGCAGCACGTATTAAAAATTTGGCCAGAAAACCCGTTCTTCAAATATCGACCAATTAAAATGACCCTCATCGTAGGAAAGTATTATCAAACCTGGGACTTGCTGCTAAGTCTCAGGTTTAAGCGGGTTCTTTTTTGTTCAAGATGAGGGTCATTTAATCGACCGATATTATTTGAAAGACGAGTTTTCTGGCCAAATTTTAAAATATGGGTTTTTCCCGAGTGCGGCTAATCTGTCCTGCCCAAGAGTTTATAGATAGTATGCGCTTAGCTAAGAAGCTCATAACATTGCCATCCGGAAGTATAACGGACCAACACACAAAAATGTGTGTATCCATGAACGTTTAGAGTCAGGTTAATAGATAGTTTGAAGATGACGTCACTCAGGCCTTTGTTATTGTTTTTTGCCATCCGCGTTTATGAGTAATGCTCACTAAACTGGATCAACCAGACTTTAAACGTTCATGGATACACACAGTTTTGTGTGTTGGTCCGTTATACTTCCGGATGGCAATGTTATGAGCTTCTTAGCCAAGCGCATACTATCTATACAGTTCAGTGAGCATTACTCATAAACGCGGATGGCAAAAAACAATAACAAAGACCTGAGTGACGTCATCTTCGAACTATCTATATTATGTTGATATTTGTTGACAGTATTAACCAGTAGATTTTTGACCAATCAAAACATGAAATTTGTGACACACCCTCACACGTGCTCGGACAAACATAGTCGGTTGTTTATAAACAGTAACGTGAATGGAATCGACCCCTCTCTGATCATTGTTATTGTTTTCATACCGCCAAATGGGTGACTAGTTATCACATGATTTTCTTGATCAGATTATAAACGTTTAGGTTTACACATAATTTTCTGTGTTGGTTCTTCTATTGATCAAGCGCTAGAGTAGTGAGTATTTTACTTAAGCACAAACCATCGATAGTAAAACATGTGTAGTTTGCTGTGTCTACACTGCCATTGGTTCATTATGACGATTGTCCGAGAGGCGTGGTTATCTACTGGTCTATGGCTGGCGCAGAATTCATTATTAAGGATGCATGATAATCAAGTAGTAAAGTTCTACGGTACTTCTAATTGTAAGAGATGAAGTGAGTAGGAAAGTGCCAAAAGACAATAGAGAATAAAAATTTCGCGGCGGTGATGGGGGTTTGAACTCGCGACCTTACTGGTACGAAAACTCCGCCTGGCCGGTGAGAGCGTGACTCTACCGTATGAGCTATCCACGATCCCACACTTCTTATACTTCTAATTGTATAACTTCTTGATGGTCATTTTACATCATATAATATAATGAAGCAAGTACATTAAGAGTATAGATAGTATGCGCTTGGCTAAGAAGCTCATAACATTGCCATCCGGAAGTATAACGGACCAACACACAAAAATGTGTGTATCCATGAACGTTTAGAGTCAGGTTAATAGATAGTTTGAAGATGACGTCACTCAGGCCTTTGTTATTGTTTTTTGCCATCCGCGTTTATGAGTAATGCTCACTAAACTGGATCAACCAGACTATAAACGTTCATGGATACACACAGTTTTGTGTGTTGGTCCGTTATACTTCCGGATGGCAATGTTATGAGCTTCTTAGCCAAGCGCATACTATCTATACAGTTCAGTGAGCATTACTCATAAACGCGGATGGCAAAAAACAATAACAAAGACCTGAGTGACGTCATCTTCGAACTATCTATATTATGTTGATATTTGTTGACAGTATTAACCAGTAGATTTTTGACCAATCAAAACATGAAATTTGTGACACACCCTCACACGTGCTCGGACAAACATAGTCGGTTGTTTATAAACAGTAACGTGAATGGAATCGACCCCTCTCTGATCATTGTTATTGTTTTCATACCGCCAAATGGGTGACTAGTTATCACATGATTTTCTTGATCAGATTATAAACGTTTAGGTTTACACATAATTTTCTGTGTTGGTTCTTCTATTGATCAAGCGCTAGAGTAGTGAGTATTTTACTTAAGCACAAACCATCGATAGTAAAACATGTGTAGTTTGCTGTGTCTACACTGCCATTGGTTCATTATGACGATTGTCCGAGAGGCGTGGTTATCTACTGGTCTATGGCTGGCGCAGAATTCATTATTAAGGATGCATGATAATCAAGTAGTAAAGTTCTACGGTACTTCTAATTGTAAGAGATGAAGTGAGTAGGAAAGTGCCAGAAGACAATAGAGAATAAAAATTTCGCGGCGGTGATGTGGGTTTGAACTCGCGACCTTACTGGTACGAAAACTCCGCCAGGCCGGTGAGAGCGTGACTCTACCGTATGAGCTATCCACGATCCCACACTTCTTATACTTCTAATTGTACAACTTCTTGATGGTCATTTTACATCATATAATATAATGAAGCAAGTACATTAAGAGTATAGATAGTATGCGCTTGGCTAAGAAGCTCATAACATTGCCATCCGGAAGTTTAACGGACCAACACACAAAACTGTGTGTATCCATGAACGTTTATAGTCAGGTTAATACAGTTCAGTGAGCATTACTCATAAACGCGGATGGCAAAAAACAATAACAAATACCTGAGTGACGTCATGTTCGAACTATCTATAGATAGAATGAAGATGACGTCACTCAGGTCTTTGTTATTAGTTTTTGCCATCCGTTTTTATGATTATTTCTCATTGTTCTGTTTTAACCAGACAATAAAAGTTCATGGTTACTCATAGTTTTGTGTGTTGGTCCGTTATACTTCCGGATTGCAATGTTGTGAACTTCTTAACCAAGTGCATACTATCTAGATGGAGAGAAAGATAAAGGGATTAAAACGTGACTCATATATAAGGGAACGACACAAAACAAACGACGTTTTGGCCTTTGGCATTTTAAAAGTAAACACGAAATATGTTATATTATTATGTATTAGATTGTCATAATATTTGGAACATTAGAGGTAAAAATGTGTGTGTGTGTGTGTGTGTGTGTATGTGTGTGTGTGTGTGTGTGTGAGACGTCAATCTCTCTCTCTCTCTCTCTCTCTCTCTCTCTCTCTCTCTTTCTCTCTCTCTCTCTCTTTCAGGGGAAGTAATGAAGTGGACTAGAAAACGGAAGTGAGCTAATGGTTTGATGTAATATGGTCGTCATTGGTGGTGGTATAGAAGGTTTGGATTTAGACCTAGATACACGTCCCCTTTTGGAAGAGGAACTCAAGGGAGTTTCCTTTTAAACCTAAGAATTTAGACGCCGATTACATTTTAACAAAAGTCGAACTATCTTCCGTTATTTTATTTTTAAAAATTACGTAGCTACATAGTTCTGATCAGTCTCTTATATAGATAGTTCGAAGATGACGTCACTCGGGTCTTTGTTATTGTTTTTTTTTGCCATCCGCGTTTATGAGTAATGCTCACTGAACTGTATTAAAAAGACTATGAACGTTCATGGATACATACAGTTTTGTGTGTTGGTCCGTTATACTTGAGGATGGCAATGTTATGAGCTTCTTAGCCAAGTGCATACTATCTATATAATATGGTCAAATTATTTTATATGTTTATAACAACACTTTGTAATGCTATGAATCCCTGTGTGTCTCAAACTGCTCTTGTGGATTAACAAAAATCAGAAGGCGATTTTCAATTTATTTGTATGATGAAATAAAATAAAGTTTTTTTTTTCTCGTGTTTTTGTGTCCACCATATAGATAGTTCGAAGATGACGTCACTCAGGTCTTTGTTATTGTTTTTTGCCATCCGCGTTTATGAGAATGCTCACTGAACTGTATTAACCCGACTATAAACGTTCATGGATACATACAGTTTTGTGTGTTGGTCCGTTATACTTCCGGATGGCAATGTTATGAGCTTCTTAGCCAAGCGCATACTATCTATAGCCTGACACTGACCAAAAATGACGTCTTTGGCCCCAAAAGAAAACAATCGTGAGTTGTATTCAATAGTTCAACCAATGGGACCACTTGTTTCCATGAGCACTACTAACGACAACTCACTAGGCGGTGCAAAAACCAATTATGGACGTCAAAATGCCAGTCTTTTTGGGTTTCAGTGGTCAGGCTATAACTTAATGATGGCTACGCCCTGGGCCACACAATTTGGTGGAGGTGTGCTGATCCCGATATCTCCACGAAGGCAAGATAGAAAGAACGAATTTGACTATTGGACGTCACTCAGCTCACCTCGGCGATTTTAATGATTAGTTTTCACAAAATTATGTCATTCAGACTATCAGTTAAACGTTCAAGGTTACACATAGTGTTTAGTGTCGGCATGTCACATCCGGTGGGTGGATCTTGTAAATGTTTGTCCTTAAAGCAGAGCATCAATTATGTTTTCTGCCTACGTAAACCACAGTGAAGCGAGGGTTTTATCACATCCATCTGATCGCGGGGTATATTCAACATCGCTGACAACTCGAGCCATTATAGTGCTGAAGCATCGTCTAAATGGCTTTGCCTTACAGGACCTTTAACCACAATAACAAATGGATTCAACAGTCGTAACGTCACTTCCTTCCTAATGACGCATGGTAGCTTGTAACACTGGCTCTAAACTATCGGAACAATGGCGGACGCCCGTATGAAAAATTTCTCCGGCGAGTATAAAGGGTATCTAGAGAAAAAAAAAACACATACATTTGATCATGTTTTGACTTTTACACATTCTGATCACAAGACATATGAAAAGTTCTAGCCAGCATGAAAAATAAAAAGTAATGATTTTCTTTGTTTAGAACCAAGATGGCCGCCGTTGCCAGGCGGCGTGACATCAGACTATTGAATCGTATTCTGCAATTAGAAATTTCCTGACATGTCCTCAGACGGGTTATAAATATGCAATATAAAAAGGTTATTTCCTGAAAATATTGACCTACGTTATTTTAGCCCGGTTTATATCTGACAGGATCTGGTTATAAAATAGTCAACGTGACCAATGAAAAATTCTAAGAATTATCTGACGTTCCACGCCCAAACTGACAGGGGAATGCACTTTAATCCTGAGAGTATTCTTACACGCAGACGACGACGGACATTTGACCTGATGCTTAGCGATAAACACCGGCAACGTTTTTAACACCGACAACCTTTTTGGTCTAGCGGTAATGAAATACCATTCATCTACATCATAATCCATGAAAGTATTGGCCACAATAATAATCCCAGATGTAGGACAACAGCTAGATAAAATTATGGCCATGGATATAATGCCATACTCTGGAAAAATCCATATTTTAAAATTTGGCCAGGAAACTCGTCCTTCGAATATCGATCGATTTAAATGACACTCGTCTTGGCAAAAAAAACCTTCTCAAACCTGGGACTTCGCGAAGACATACCATCTATCGTTAGTTTTAGGAGAGATTCTTCGATCCACTCAAAGATTTCCTGGTCCCCATAGAGCAGAAATGTGACATCACACCCTCTTCTCTTCCTGTTCCAATCCCCTTTGAAGTGTGTGTGTAACCGGAACTCCAGAGGACTTCTACTGAACAGGTTAGACATTGAATCAAAAGGTGCCATAACTATTTTATATTGCAGGATGTATAGGCAGAGTCTAAGGATTACGGGCGGGACGTAAAAGAGCGAGGATGGATGATCTTTATTGACGACCACCATATATTATCATTTAGACTAGAAAATAAGATGCCATCACTCTCTCTCTCTCTCTCTCTCTCTCTCTCTCTATCTCTGTCTCTCTATCTCTGTCTCTCTCTCTCTCTCTTTGTTTGTCTGAATCTCTCTCTGTCTCTCTGTCTCTCTCTCTCTGTCTCTCTCTCTCTCTCTTTCTCTCTCTTTCATACACATACACACATACGCATACAATCACACACACACACACACACACACACTTATACGCACACGTATATTCACAAGAATCGGATGACAGTTCGACTTTTAGAAAATGTAATCGGCGTTTAAATTCTTATCTTTAAAGGCAAACTCCCTTGAGTTCCTCTTCCAGAATGTTACGTTTGAAGGTCTAAATTCAAACATTCTATACCGAAATATCACACCAAGCCAGGTATTCAGAAATCCAGAGGAGTGGTTTTACACTTCCAATGAGATAGAAACCGTTGTATAAATCTCTCCTTACCAGCTGTTTCTCAGAATTTTCCCTGAAACATCTTACGACCCAATACAAAAATAGATTCTTCTTCACTCATACGGAAAAGCAACAAGTACATTCTATACCTAATATTGTTCAATTAAATAAGCTCTACAACACAGTGTCAAGTTTTTATTGCTATGGCGAAAAACATTCTTTAAATTCTGTGATATACAAAAGAAATTAGAAGGGTAAAATTGTTGATTTATATCGTAACGAATGTGACGATTTTTTTATGGGTGGAAAGGAGTGGTTAAATGATATAATATTTGTTCCCTATCATGAATTGGTGGAACGCTCTGATCACATTCAAAAGAGTTGTGTTCGAATCCGGATACAAATGACATCCCCTACCCCATTATTTTTAATCTAACAGTGAATAGTATGTGACCTCTGACACAAGAATTCACGTTATCCATAGTCCAAAAAGCATTAGCCAGCTACAAAGCTAGTGTAATTTCCAACACGTTGAATTCTGATTTAATAATACGTTCCTTATTGATGTAAGGAGTGTAAATGTAAGTGTGTGTGTGGGTGTATGTGTGCGTGTGTGTTCGTGTGTTTATGAAAGAGAGAGTAAAAGAGAAAGAGAAAGAGAGAGAGAGAGAGAGAGAGAGAGAGAGAGAGAGAGGAGAGAGAGAGAGGAGAGAGATAGATAGATAGATAGATAGAGAGAGAGAGAGAGAGAGAGAGAGAGAGGAGAGAGATAGATAGATATATAGATAGATAGATAGATAGATAGAGAGAGAGAGAGACAGAGAGAGAGAGAGAGAGAGAGAGAGAGGCGAATAGGAAGAAATAGACAGATGGATACATTTATAGATAGAGATAGAAAGAAAGGTAGAGATTGATAGACAAACTTATAGATAGAGGTAGTAAGATATAGATAGATAGATAGATAGATAGATAGATAGATAGATAGATAGATAGATAGATAGAGCTGGAGAGAAAGAGATGGGTTAATAGGTATATTTATAGATAGAAATAAAGATATAGATGGATGGACATATATATAGATCAAACTATAAATAGCTAGATAGATAACTAGATAGATACATAGAGAAAAATGCAAAGAGACTAATATAATTTGACATATCATGATGACAATATTACACTCATCAATGGAGATAGGGATGGATTTATATGTCTGCTGGCTTGATAGAAATGTCATCGCCTATTTCTTGTATAGATTTCAACAGATAAATTGGTCTCGAGTGCTGACGAAGGCGTAAAGATACGATCAGGATTGAGTGGGATCGAAATGTAGTAGGAGAGATTCAATATCGCGTCCGCCTTAGAAAAGTTGACAAGACCTGTTATTTATTTTGTGTGTTTTTTTTCTTCTTACTATAGACAAAATCTCTAACGCCTTATGAAAATTCTAATTTCCATAAGATCTAATCTTGTCTCTTGTGATACTGCTAGCATCTAGGAATATAGGTAAGCCGATATATGTGTGCTGATTTGGCAAAACCCGTCGGATGTCGCACGAGCTAGTTTTGAGATACGAACAAATAAAGGTGAACAATCGTTGTCTGCATGATTATCGCTTTTTCACTTCGTAGTTTTGTAATATCCATCTAACTACATTCTCACGAAAGGATTTAAATTTTTTTTCTGAGTCAAACCGCAATATATTACAGACCGTCTTTGTATGTCTTGTCTTTAAAAGTGATTTTTCTCCGTTTCATAATTTTTGACCCCCCCCCCCCCCTTTAGAAAGCACCCGATCAAATAAATTAAATTAAAAATCCCCCCAGAAAAGCACATTAAAATAATAAGAAAAAAGAATCAGAATCAAAGATAATAGATAACAATGACCCCAGGTTTGTAAGAATCTTTAAAAGTTATTTGTAGGCTAGTGGTATGATACTTGACACGTGGCATACGTTCTTGGTTCGAATCCAACTGTAGGCGGGACAAAGTTGAATCCTTGGGAAATGATATTTAATTACTTTCTCACCATATTCAGGTGTAAAATGAGTACCTGGTCGGTATCAGTGTTGTCCATGTCGAACCCCCTCCCACCCCCCCCCCCAAAAAAAAAATAGATGCGCAGAAAAACAAGACGCAAAGAACATTTCTGTCTCCTAAGTACTTGTTAATGTAAATGTTGCTGCTCGAAGCTCGAAGAAATAAATAATAATATGAAATTGAATGTAAGCTTCAATTTAATTACAAAAAAAAAAAAAAAACCCAGATCAAATGAACGTTTCGGGCTTCCGCTTTATCACCAAAACAGGATGAATGAAACACCACAGATGAATGAGATAATGTGGTAGTGGCGTAGTTAAGATGTTTATTCTTTTGTTTAAGTCTGAATTTTGTAGTGAAAAAATCTGTATATATAGCAGTTCAAACCATTCTAAAATAAATAAAAACCGTTTTCAAACCATTCTAAAATAAACAAACCGTTTTCAAACCATTCTAAAATAAACAAACCGTTTTCAAACCATTCTAAAATAAAAAACCGTTTTCAAGCCATTCTAAAAATAAAAAGCCGTTTTCAAACCGTTCTCAAACTAAAAAGCCGTTTTCAAATCTTTCTAAAAATAAAAAAGCCGTTATTTTATCCATTTCGTAAAATGAAATGAAAGAGATTAAGGAGGGAACTTCTAAGACATCAGAAACATAGAACGGTCTATTTTTAACTCGAACCTTTGTAAAGCAATGGAATTGAAGTATTGATTCAAAGACGACGGGGGTCCTTGTTCGATTTTTTATTACACCCCATTTCCATCAATTGACATCGTTGAAGGGTCTCAAAATGTATTTATTTAAAACGTTTTCATTTTGCTAATTTTCCTAAAACCCACTAATGGCGCTGATATAACCTAAATGTGTTGCAAGCGCCGTAAAACCCTTAAAAAACAAACGAACATAAGACCCACACATAAAATTTAAAGTTCCATTCTTGTTTTTTTTTAACCAGTTGACTGTCGTAATCTGGAATTTCTCGTATTTAAGAAGTTGGCGGCCAGAAATCCCATCCACAAATATCGGTCGATTTAAATGAGCCTCATCTTGGCAAAAGCTCTCAAACTTGGGACCTCACTAGTTGACAGTTGTTTGGAATTCGGTCAATTATTTTTATCCTGGCCTAATGACTTCATTTGAAAAAAAGAAAACATATTGAACTACAAATCAGCCATTGAATTAACAATAAATCTAAATTCTGAATTTTCAGGCAGTTGATAAAGAGAGCATGAAAGACTGGAACAGATTGACCGTTTTGGAAAGATGTATAAATTTGTATCTTATAGCGAAAAAGCCACTGGTTTCAAGGTTTTAAGTAGAGGTTGCCAACTAAACTAAAAAAACCCACAAAAAACTCTATGTAAAACGTTCTTTAATTGCAATGTGCATAAAATACCAATAATTATAATGTCTCTAATTTTGACCCTGTCACCTTCAACCCATTTATGTGTTTTGTAGATGCGTCTACAGTTTATCTTTATGTCTTAAGACTAGAGATATAATATATTACACCGTATGCATGGGCTGCTTTCGTAAACTGTATGCGACATGAAATTTGAAAGGTTATGAATGATATTATTAGCTAGGTTCCTATTTTCTAGGAGCCTGTCCCACTTGCGTGCAAGATTCCATATCTAGAAATGAAGCTTACCTCTTTATACATCTGTCTGTCCCATGCTGCTTTCGCTTCGATTTGTTTTCCCATTCTAGATGCATTTATTTGCATTTAAAACGGAAGTCACCCTGTCCACTATATCTGTGTTTCGTGTGTGATCGTTTGTGAATGTGTGTGTGTGTGAACGTGTGTGTGTGTGCGTCTGTGTGTGAGATCTGTATAAAACTAATGTGAGATGGTATAACTCATCAGGCGATACGATAGAATCATCAAAACACCAGTAAAAGAAAAGATTGGCTTGTATGGATGGAGAGCTATTCAAATTCGTGAGACTCTTTGAAATAAAATATCATCAGTAATACGCTTCAACAGTCGTAACGTCACTTCCCTCGTAATGACGCATTGTGACTTAGTAACTGGCTCTAAACTATCGGAACAATGGCGGACGCCCTTATGAAATATTTCTGCAACGAGCATAAAAGTGTATCCAGAGGAGAAAAACATTATAAATATGATCTTGTTTTGACTTTTATACATTCTGATCACAAGACATATTATGAAAAGTTCTAGCCAGCATGAAGAATAAAAGTACCGATTTTCTTTGTTTAGAACCACGATGGCCGCCATTGTTGGGCGACGTGACGTCATTCTATTGAATCCTTATCAATTAAATTACAAAAGATTTGTTTACCTTTAAATACCTTGATACGCATTATAAAAGAAGAGAATTTGATCAGAATAATAATAATTAGATACGGACAATGGCGTTAATTCTCATGAGAAATTTTAAGTATGAAACTCCTACTTAAAGTGTTCTTGAAACCATTTAGGGAATTGAGTCTTATGTTTTAAAATCCATGTTCCTTTCATACACACACATATCGATTGATAATAATATTTTAATAATTGAGCTTTATATAGCGCAATATCCACTAAATGTGCTCAAAGCGCTTTACAAGGGGTCCCTGGTCAACAGCAACATTTAACATGCAGGACGGGACATGACGCCTGTTAGGCGATATTACAATTTTTCGGACAAAGACAATGCTGTTTAACGGCCAGGTAGTCATTTTACACCTGAGTACGGTGAATGAATGTGAGTAAAGAGCCTTTTCCAAGGACTCAACTATGCGCCGAGAGCGAGGCTCGAACCCAGGACCTTCCGGTCGGAAAGCGAGTGTCATACCACTAGACCACATAGCCGCTGATAAAGAGCTTCACTCACTTTCTGTGATTCTTTCTAATTAGGTATGAGATGGACGAGCCGATAAATAGGGAATGAGATTAGCGGAAGAGTAGCGTCCCTTGATTGGACGTCACCTTACAGAGAGAACGTGTCTCATGCCGCTTTCACCGGAAGCGAGGACTAGAGACGCATGCGCAAAACCAATATGACGTTCTCTCTCTAATAACTTCTCCGCCGGTGACGTCCAATCAAGGGACGCTACTCTACCGATAATCTCATTCCCTATAATTGCTCTTTAACATGGATAACCCAGATTTGAGTTTCTTTGTCGGAATATCGTTTTTTTTTTTTTTTTTTGCCTTGTGCAAAAAACTTAGCCCTTATTGTCCCCTTTGCGATACTGCACTGAGGTATGGCCTGGGCTATGTTGAATAGCCAAATAAAACTTTTCCGAAAGACGAATAAAGGAAGTTTTTAAAATATAAATCTTTTATTTCTATACCTGTCAAATAAACTATCGTGTATACCCATGATTTGAATTAAATATTATATATTTCTATACTTATTAAGGATTATCAGAGAATGGACAGAACCATGTTCACTTTTAAGAAAATAAGCTTATATAATGAATTGGTTGCTTTTAAAAATGAATAAATAACTGAATAAATAAATGAATAAACTCTTCATTCAAATGAACATTGGGTCAACAAACGTTCAACTCAAGAACGGATAACTAATTGAGCTTTATATAGGGCAATATCCACTAAATGTGCTCAAAGCTCTTTACAAGGAGTCCCTGGTCAACAACAACATTTAACATGTAGGACTGGACATGACGCCTGTTAAGCGATATTACAATTTTTCGGACAAAGACAACGCTGTTAACGGCCAGGTACTCATTTTACACCTGAGTACGGTGAGCGAATGTGAGTATTAAAGGGCCTTTTCCAAGAACTCAACTATGCGCCGAGCGCGAGGCTCGAACCCAGGACCTTCCGATCCGAAAGCGAGTCATTCCACTAGACCACATAGCCGCACAATTGGTGGTAATACATTTTGTTTACAATTTCTATCATATTTGGTTTCTCAAGTATCCGTATTTTTACGAGTGAGCATAAATTAACCTAATTGAAACTGAGACCCCCCCCCCCTCCCCTCCCCCTGATTTCATCATCAGGCAGTTCAATTTAAATAAACAAATCTTTTAAAATGTGACTTGTAAATTGATATTTAGAAATAGGTCAGACGCTGAGAGATAAAAGATTGAAATATTATAAATCTCATATTTTGATGTCATGATAAAAACGATTTTAAAGATTATTAAGCTCAAAAGTTATTTTATCAAGATGTTTAAGGTTTTTTAATTACTACTTATATTGATATGAGGCCTAAAATAAGATTCCTTAAAGTTACATCAACAAAAAGTTTCCTAATTTTAGGCATTTTATACTATGTTTTCTTATAAAAATTAATCAATCATGTCGCAAATTCTATAGAACTGTTTCCATCACAAATTTGTTATGATCAGAGAGAAAATATAGAAGCAGCTGAAGACGCGAGATAAAAAAATATTAAAATATACGGATGTAGAGTGATAATTGGCAACATTGCTTGAAGGCTTAAAGAGATGATCCAAAACTTTTAGAGATGGCTTATTAATTTGTTGACATGATTTTCGTTTTTTTAATTATTTTGTTTTCTAATTTGTCTGACCCAGTATCACACATCCAGATTGTAATCTGAGAGATGTATTTTAGCATTTTAAGTTGTTCGCACACTGTCGTTCGTTTACATGAATTATGAATTGAATATATTATATGGGCTCTTTAATTGAAACAGAAAGCCTGTGAACTGAGAACACACATTATGATATTTATGTATTAATATGTGGTCTTACTTATGGTCTATTTTGACACAAACCGAGAGAGAGAGAGAGAGAGAGAGAGAGAGAGGGAGAGAGAGGGAGAGAGAGAAAGAAAGAGAGAGAGAGAGAGAGAGAGAGAGAGAGAGAGAGAGAGAGAGAGAGAGAGAGAGAGAGAGAGAGAGAGAGAGAGAGAGAGAGAGAGAGAGAGAGAGAGAGAGAGAGAGAGAGAGCGAGAGAGAGAATGACAAACTATATGAATAATTTACCATTTTTTTATCTGGTTTTCATTCAAGGGGTGTAATGACAGCAGATGATATGGCATTCTTAACCAGTTAACTGCCGTACTCTGGTGAGACACGTATTTAAAAATTTGGCCAGAAAACTCGTCCTTCATATACATCGATCGATTTAATTGACCCTCAACTTGGGAAAATCTTAAACCTGGGACCTCGCTTTAAATGACCCTCATCTTGGGAAAAATCTCTCAAACAGGGTGAGAGAGCTTTTGGCTAGGTGACGGTCATATAAATTTTATCTTGTATATCACTCCGCGTGAAAGGATAAAAAGATGGCGTCGGGAGTAGCAAGAGTTTTTAGATGAGTTTCGGGGATTATAGACCGCGATAGAGTCCTTGATCACGTGATGGTGTGAATGACACTGTTTTCGTATTAACAATCTGTGAAAACGAATAGAAAATGAGACAGATGGATGTCTATCATTAGGGCTGTTTTCGTCCGGCCAAAAATCTTAGTCCACGTTAGGAGGAAACATCTCAAGGCAACTCAACCCAATTGCGAATGAATAGCTAGCTTCAGGCAACACTGTCTATCACGTCTACTCTGAAAAAATACATTTTTAAACTTTTGGCCAGAAAAATCGCCCAAATATCGATGGATAAAAAAAGCCATCGTATTGTAAAAATCTCTCAAAAAACCTGGTTTTGTAAAAATCTCTCCAAAAACCTGGTTTTGTAAAAATCTCTCCAAACACCTGGTTTTGTAAAAATCTCTCAAAAAAACCTGGTTTTGGAAAAATCTCTCCAAAAACCTGGTTTTGAGCGCTTTTGACAAGATGAGGGCTATTTTGAGCGATCGCTTTTTGAAGGTCGTGTTTTCTGGTCTTAATGTTAAACACGTGTATTTTTTTTCAGGGTACTGCGGTATAATTGGACATTGTCGACTCTGACTTGCATATCTTTTATTCGATGGTTCGATTGAGGTGCCATTCGAAATCGTCAGATACGATGCTCCTCTTATATTTCTCATTCTTTTGATTGTTACTCTTGTCTATGGTTATATATATATATATATATATATATATATATATATATATATATATATATATAATACTAATGATAATAATAATAATAGTATTAATAATAATAATAATGATAATAATAATAATAATAATAATAATAATAATAATAATAATAATAATAATAATAATAATAAATAATAATAATAATAATAATAATAACAATAATAATAATAATAAAACACAATGAATCTTTTAAAAAAAACCCTCACTTGTCGTTATAGACTACGTTCACCCCCCCCCCCCCCCCCAAAAAAAAAAGGAAAGAAAAATGCTGTAAGTTTGGCCTCATATTTCTTTTGTGTTCGTATACTCCTGTTTGATGCAGAACAGATGTATTATTTCTATCTAAATAGAATTTGTAATCTTAAAACAAAAAAGAGAAAATAGTAATACTGTCTGGAGAAAATCAAATCTGTGTGACGTCTGTCATGAGTAAATGACAGTGATCTATTGTAATATTGTTGTTGTGCTTATTTTCCCCTTAACAATAATTACATTCCACGGATTAGTGCGATTCTAAGCGGGAGCAAGCAAGATGTAGGGATTGGTATTTAATCTTAGGTATTAAACCGCCATCCGCGATACCAGCCAAAATTTTTATTTCTCATAAATAGAGTATTGTGGGGAATGTTGCTGGCTAGAAATACAATGTACAATATAAATAAATAAATTTACAATTTTTGAATATCTTCTGACATGTAACGTGAATATCTACAAAACAATGTGATGGCCGAGTGGTGGTGTGTTTGGTCTGTAATAATGTCAAGCGAAACGTAACATGGCCAATGACCAAATTAATGATAATGACCACTGACTGCTCAACTTTGGCTTTTGCGTCGGGACCTTTCTATGATCATAAGACATAGGCAATGTTTTTTTTCACTTAAATTTAACACTTAGACCATACACTATAGCATCGTTCATGAAGTCATTATATGTGACCCTTCGCCTCAAAACGGTATTAAGTCGGGATGGCTAAGGTATTGAAAATTGAATTTATAGCCAGAAATATCAGACTTGTGTTGAGTTTGTATGTTTTATTGAGGAGAATGGACACCATATTTTAGGATGCTAATGGCAACAATTGATATTTTTGACCAGTGTATTATTTATTTCGGCTTTTAAGCATGTGGTTCGTTCCGAGATATTACGGTTTTGAGACGATGGGTCACATATGCTACCGTGGACTTAGCCTCCCTGACTTCGGAAAGGAACGCACACACAAGGTGGAAATCGACTTGGAAGAATCGGTTCCTCTACGGGGAGGGAACGTTGTCTTCTCATAACTGGGAGAGAAGTGACCGAGCTCCTGTACCAGCAAGAAGAGACACTGGATGGCAGACGACAGTCTACGGTCGAGAAAGTGCTGTCGCATATTACATGAGAGAAGTGGCCGAGCTTCTGTACCAGCAAGAAGAGACACTGGATGGCAGACAACAGTCTACGGTCGAGAAAGTACTGTCGCATATTACATGAGAGAAGTGGCCGAGCTTCTGTACCAGCAAGAAGAGACACTGGATGGTGTGACGAGCGATTTTCTTTCACTGCGCGTTTCTTTATCATTCGTCAGCGTCTCGGTTCAAAACCACTTCAAACCTAGTGGACGAGACATATATTTGATCAACACCTCCATTAAAAATACTCAAACATGGACAGCCTTTCTCCAATAAAGCCCCAAATCTTTCTAACGGAATTTTTGGTCGTTAGGTGGGGAAACATTTCCATTGTATAACGGAACACTCACTTTCAGCTTAAGGCTTATTTACCTGTTCAAATTGTCTGCCCATTGTATTCATGCCTCCTGCTAATTACCTTTCCCAAACAAGTCTCCAACGTCCCTAGGCCCTGAGGTCCTTGTCTCGTTCAAGAGTAGCTAATTGCAATTACTGTCCTTGTGTCTCCGGTAATTCTCCGTTATTCTTTCTTACCAAAGCATCTGGATATCATTGGCTATCTAAAACAGGAAGATTCTTCTGATTGGCTATTTTCGTTTCACAAAACCAAATTCATATCTGAATCTAATCACACACACGCTAAGAAGCCCAAGA
The DNA here is from genome assembly GCF_034508935.2 of Berghia stephanieae. Lineage (NCBI taxonomy): Eukaryota > Metazoa > Mollusca > Gastropoda > Nudibranchia > Aeolidiidae > Berghia > Berghia stephanieae. The sequence continues at coordinate 105,972,931 of NC_088361.1, read as the reverse complement.
AAGAAGAGCTATCCCTCCAATTTCAAACTTTAAAAAAGTTTGTCATCCCTCGGCTGGAGGTAAAATGAATTATTGGTTAACATTGAAAGTGGAACGAGATATTACTGTGAATTCAATTTAATCTATCTATTATTAATATTATATTTTGTGTATATATTTTAATTGTGCTATTCCATGGATGTTCGTAAGTTGGAATACCTGTACAAAACTATATCTATATGTTTCTTATTTTACAGTTAACAGTTGTTTATGATCTATGATATTATTTCATTTATATTCAATATGTATATTGCTTGAATGTCTGTACCCCACCGCCAATCGCCGGCCACACATCATAACCTCAATTATAATTAATAAAAAAATAAATAACGAAATACCAGGGACACAACCCTGTTAAATTCTCATCATGTAAGATAGCTCGACTGTCAGTTGATGTTTAAAACATATACTAACTACCATTATCATGAAGTTACTGCTTCTCCTTGCCTTTGTCGGCAAATAAAGGCTATTATGATGTGTCGCTCAAGGACGATTCGGTGGCGAAAGACAAACTCGATTGGCTCTAAGACCTTGTTGTTTTAACTCTTAAATTGAAGGTCCTTGTCCTGATCCTGGTCCTGGCCATTTTCCTGGTCCTTTTCCGTGTCGTTGGAGCACCCAGCTGTGCCGAATCCCTGCATCCCAGTCCTTGAACAGCGGTAAACCCCTGATGTCAGCCTAACTACAACACACTGTTGTGATGTCCAGAAAACTCTGCAAAGCAGGCGCCAACCCTGGAACTAGCTGATACATTTGCCTCAGTCAAGCAATCCGACGGGATAAAGATAAGCCAAACGGGCTTATACCATTTTCAAATGTATTTTCCACGGACACAAGTGATTAAAAACTACTAACTTAATCAATCAATCATAAATGAATCGATTAATAAAACAATAGATAAATAAATAATAAATTAGATCCACTCAATTAGAGCTATTCTTCCTGATATTAAATAAATACTTATTCTTTCTATCTTTTCCTGTAACAATCTAATTAAACTTTATGTATAGAATTGTTATTATTGCATTGGGCGTTACTATTGTCTTGACTCACTTGTTATTAATACAATTAAGTTATAAGGGATCCTAAGGCAATTCTTGATCTCCCCTAGATTAAACCTGAGCCGTTTGTGATATAGGTTGAGTGGTGCAGCTGGTAACGAGAGCCATAGCGCGCATACTAGTTCGAATCCAGACCATTGAGCTATCGGTTGGACTCGATCCCACAAAATTAACACTCAACCCGCCACAGATGGCAGACAACAGTCTACGGTCGAGAAAGTACTGTCGCATATTACATGAAATCATTCTACGCCACCAAAACGCACGGAGTCTCGGCGATCCGTGGACTTAGCTCCCCTGACTTCGGAAAGGGACGCACATACAAGGTGGAAGTCGACTAGGAAAAATTGGCCCCATCTTTGAAGCAGGGACGTCGTCTTCTCGAAACATGGAGAAAAGTTGCCGAGCTTTTGTACCAACTCTTCACCAATTGGTCTGGCGCCCCATCTACTGGCACTCGTTGTGGAGAAGGCTAGGAGACTGCAGAGCATCAGATTGACTGTCGCATGGTAACCACAATTGCAGGGTGAGATCGCTATTATACAAGAGTTTGGTAGTAAAATAGGCGTCTGAATACTTATTATACAATTTAGAGCGAAACGATTCGAAGCTGCTGCCGAGCATCTGGTTGAGCAATGCATCAAGGCTGTTCATGAGAGCTGAAATGTGTTTTTTTCGGATTGGGTAAATAGCCTTGATATTGTTGTGTAACATTATCAAACTACTGCCAAACAATTCATAAATATTCCACTCTTTTCGTGCTGAATGAATCCGGATAGCTACGAACTAGTGACGAACCAATATACACGTAATTGGATTCAATAGTCTGATGTCACGTTGCCCAGCAACGGCGGCCATCGTGGTTCTAAACAAAGAAAATCGGCACTTTTTATTCTTCATGCTGGCTAGAACTTTTCATATGTCTTGTGATCAGAATGTGTAAAAATAAAAAAATGATCAGATTTATAATGTTGTTTTTTTTCCTCCGGATACGGTTTTATGCTCGTCGGAGAAATATTTCATACGAGCGTCCGCCATTGTTCCGATAGTTTAGAGCCAGTTACTAAGTTACCATGCGTCATTGAAGCATATCTCGAACCACTGAGCGCATAATTGTGACCCAATGCTCCCGTGCATAATAAAAACTATTTCTAGACGTATACCAAGTCTTTAAGATACTGAAATGAAATGTTTTCCTTAATCACCCGACAAGTTGTAATATTAAAAGAGCAAGTTTGATGTAGTCTAATTCTACATAATATTTTTTCTTATTAAATTGATCCTTTATTTGATGTTTCTATCTATATTTTGATTTTCCTATAATTAAATATTGGCCTGAGGGAAATCTTTTTAAGCGGATTTAGAACAGTTTGATTTATTTAATTTGCTGCCGTCATTATCAAAGATAGGAAATTTCACGTTCTTTGATTTAACTATAAATTAACGAGAAGCTCTATAGATATTGATCCAAATTAAAAAATACTAAGGTATTACCCTTAGGTCAACTTTGTGTATCATTTGGGTAGACCATTTTGTAAAAACAACAAAAAGATTATACGTAAAGTGGCCTCTATTTAGTCGAGAGTAATAAAACCGGAGTTTTGTTCTAAAAGCGGTATTTGTACTTTTCCAAGCCTGCAGAGGCAGAGAGTTTATCCTCAACATTAGGATTATCCTAGGTAGATAGATATTTAAAAGACGACATTGACAACTTTGTTTATCACAATGTCAATAACCTAAATTAATATATGAGCCTCATTGTACTGAGTGTGGCAATTACATTGATTCCTTTTCTATAAAACATGAAGTTACGGACTTTGAAATTAAAAACCCAAAGAGCCTAAATAAACTAAACCGTTTGTTTCTATTGTCCTGGCGTATCAAGGGTAATTAAATGAGTTAAATCTCGACCTTGACTCAGTCATTGTCATTACCCAATCCTCAAGGGGGATCTTCGAGTGGAAATAACATCACCATTGATAGGAACTCTCGTTGACCGATCAATATCAATGCTCGTTAAAAAGGATAGGGGATTATAGGTTTTCCCCGGGAATTTATCACTTATTTTATCATCTAAAGTCGTAGAGCTGTGTCAGGGTTTCTGAACCGCGAAATATTATGTTTATTCAGTCTCTATCTTTTACATTTTGCAAAGAAAACGTCTAATCCTTCTTCAAAAACTTGCGACATTGCCTTGCAGGTTTTGATTAATCGAACCTCTTTAGTTTTGTATTAGGTGATTTTGGTACATTATCTTAATACATCTTCGACATTTAATAGAACTCCGTCCCCCAAAAAAAACCAAACAAAACAGCAGGTCACTTCACCCCAAACCCCCAATAAAACTAAAACCCGTGTCATTGAAAGCTTTCTCAACTACACGTTTACCGTGATCTACATAAAATAATTGCGATTTGCATAATGATAAAAGAGGATATTTTGATGTCTTAAGTTCAACATTTTCTTATTTCTAGGCAATCAAGAAAATGTTAGAAATGTATGAAATGTTAGATCGTATCTAGACTCCCTAACATCACGTATATCTAGTAGGATACGAAAATTTATGATAAATTGAACTCATTTAAAATGCATTGGACAAAGCGCTTCAATCCTTGCATTTTGGGTATAATGACAAGTAACAATGGATTTTCACGTTTGATATGAGTGAAAAAATCTTATTTGATCTCGTCAGATAAAACTTTATGAGATTTCTTTAGTGTTCTATCCTTGGATTTGTCAAATTATAATTGATTCTCACATCTGATATTGTGCGGCTATGTGGTCTAGAGATATGACACTCAGTTTCGGATCGGAAGGTCCTGGGTTCGAGCCTCGCGCTCGGCGCATAGTTGAGTCCTTGGAAAAGGCTCTTTACTCACATTCTATCACCGTACTCAGGTGTAAAATGAATACCTGGCCGTTAACAGCGTTGTCTTTGTCAGAAAAATGGTAATATCGACTAACAGGCGTCATGTCCGGTCCTACATGTTAAATGTTGCTGTTGACCAGGGATACCTTGTAAAGCGCTTTGAGCACATTTAGTGGATATTGCGCTATTTAAAGCTTAATTTTTTAAAAAGTTCGTATTACTAAAATGATTTAACAACACAACTTTTGCTTCTTTATCTATCCCAATCAATCTCATTAATGCCTAAGAAAAAATATATTCCCAGTATTTTGTTGTATTGAATTGCTTAAGTGCGATATTCTTTTGCTTATAATATTTCATGAATATGACTATATTATATTGTTATGTATTACACAGGGCAATTAAATGTTATAAGACCCCGTGAACTCTTCAAATATGTTCATATTATATCATACCATTGACTCTTATATTGAGCCCCTTTGAAATTCAACAAAAATACGTTCTTATAAGCCTAATGAAATGACTAGTCAGAGGCAAGAATACTTTATGTCCAAGGAGTCTGTTTAAGTTCCCTGTGATTAATATAATTATAACAATTCATCGCACTGCATTCAAAAACATACAAATCAAATGTAGAAACATCATCAACGTATAAGAAAGAAGAGGAAATTAAATGTTCACTTACACATAAAAGCCCCAAGGTGCCATCGTTCCTTGAAGTAGAAGTTTTGGAGTGCTATTGGTTGGCACACTAGAAGCACCAACAAATCCGCAATGCTGAGATTCACCAGATACAAATTGATGGTTGTGCGCATGTCACGAATTTTTGCCATCACGACGATCACGAGAATATTTCCAAGGACGCCGAGAATGAAAATTAGGACGTTGAAAATTGTGACGTAAATGGTGACGTATTCCGGTAGAGACGGTTGAGACTGAGTGGTTGCGTCCTGAGGATGTTGGTGTGTACCGTTGTCTCGATAATATGATTGATATGTTTTGTCTGAGCCGCTGTCGAACATGATTGAAAAATTCTCCATTTTGGTTAATGTTCACTTATAAAGTAGAATCTAAAATATTCAGAAACATACTTAATTTGAAAAAGTCTTGAGGCATACGACTATAGGACGATTTAGTATTAGTCTGTTATAATTTCCAAACTTTAAGAATCTCATGCTCATCAACAATTTATGCTATTTACTTTAATCAACAATGCTTTCTACTATAAATAAGATATATTCATCAAACAGTAGGTATTCGTTTTAATTTTTTTTTATCCGGGGAAAATCTTTCTTGATTCAATATAAAACATTGGAATCCAAATATTTAAATGATATTAAAAAGGCCACTATCACATTGCTATATTTAGGGCCAGCGATTTTATCACATAAAACTAGACTAATTTATTCAAATGATATAAAATGGCACTCTTTTCCGATTAAATATAACATAAATTTGGGAGGAATTTGAAAATGTCAGGATGTGTTGAGTGACATCCTATCAAATTGATCAGGATATAAATGTTCTTTCCCCTCCTCAAGCCTTTATCAAAACTCTTCCCACACTCTCACCCACTCAAGGATTTATAGGTCTCTTCAATACATTGGACGGGTTTTGTCGAAAATAGAAATACTCACAGAAGAAATGGGCCTGTCCGATTTCATCTAATTTACAGATTCTATTAAAAATCTCTATAAAATCTGTCACCGTTCGTAAATTACAGTTATCAGATGGAGAGTGTAGTAATTTGGTTTCAAGATGCCACTCGGTCTGTCCAGCACTGTGACAGTTATAAAACATTATAATATATAGAAAGATGACGATAGTGATGATAATGATGATGATGATATTAATGATAATGATATAACTACCTCTACTACAACTACTACTACTACTACTACTACTACTACTACTACTACTACTACTACTACTACTACTACTACTACTACTGCTACTACTACTACTACTACTACTACTACTACTACTACTACTTACTACTACTTCCACTACTACTACTACTACTACTACTACTACTACTACTACTACTACTATTACTACTACTACTACTACTACTACTACTACTACTACTACTACTACTACTACTACTACTACTTATACTGCTACTACTTACTATGTGCTCCTATGTGGTCTAGTGGTATGATGCTTGCTTTCGGATCGGAAGTTCCTGGATTTGAGTCCCGTTCTGAGCAGCGCATAGTTGGGTCATTTGAAATGGATATTCACTGACATACTCTCACCATACTCAAGTGTAAAATATATACCTAGCCGTTGTCTCTGACAGAAAAAATAATGTCGCCGAAAAGGCGTAATGTCTCGTCCTACATGTTAAGTGTTCTTGTTGGCTATGGACTTCTTGTAAAGAACTTTGAACACAGTTTTAATAGACATTACCCTATATAAAAGCTCAAGTGTTTTACTACTACTAATACTACAACCACCACCACCACCACTACAACCATCACTACCACCAACACTACCACCACCACTACTACTACTACTACTACTACTACTACTACTACTACTACTACTACTACTACTACTACTACTACTACTACTACTACCACAACAACAACTACTACTACTACTACTACCACCGCCACAACAACAACAACAACAACTACTACTACTACTACTACTACTACTACTACTACTACTACTACTACTACTACTACCACCACCACCACCACACCTACTACTACTACTACTACTACTAATACTACTACTACTACTACTACTACTACTACTACTACTACTACTACTACTACTACTACTACTACTGCTACTACTACTAAATTAAAAATGATGATAAAGATATGAAGGTCATACTAGCAATAATAACATTATTAGCAACAATTCTTATATATGGCGTCATTAGTGAAACAGTGCGGTGTCTCTTCACGACAAAAAAAAAAAAAAAAAAAAAAAAAACCCAAAAAACCAAACAAACGAAAACTAACAACAAAAGATTAAAGAAGCAGTAAAAACAATATAACAAAAATACCCGCACAAATAAAATAAATATGATTTACAAAACAAAAACAAAAACAAAAACAACAACAAAAAAAAAAAAAAAAAAAAAAAAGAAAGAAAGAAAGAAAGAAAAAAAAAATGAAAATGAGAAATTATTTGAACTGACCACACGAGTTGAAAGAATATCACAATATTATTTATAACAGTAATAAATATCTTGTGATAAAAGCACTGGTGAGAATGTTTTTAAAAATTTCCCTACAGAATTCAAACAAAACATTTCTTTCTTCAACTTTGTTATCTATCCACGAACCCACGGAGAGCGGTTGTTCCGAGATAGGTTTGATGCTCACTCACCATTGCTTGTACTGTTAGCAGGGATACCGTTTGTGTGGGCGCTTGCGAGCGCGCGTGAGCCTCCTTGTGACTGAAGCTTTTAGTGAGGTATCGGCATATAATATCACGACAAAGTTAGGAATCCGATATAGATAGTATGCGTTCGGCTAAGAAGCTCACAACATTGCCATCCGGAAGTATAAACGACCAACACACAAAACTATGTGTGACCTTAAACTTAAACATTTATAGTCTGGTTAATACAGTTTAGTGAGAATTACTCATAAACACGGATGGCAAAAAACATTAACAATGACCCAATTGACGTCAACTTCATTCTATCTATAGATAGAATGAAGTTGACGTCACTCGGGTCGAGTGAAGACATGTCTTATAAAAATGTTGTAGTCCTTTAAGACAATCAGGCCCAAGGAGCGGGAGTTTGTTCCGGTTTCTAGGGTGTAAAATGAACTAACAGCACTTGCTTGCTGCCTTTTGGACAGGAAGCTTGTCTATCGGAAAGTAATTTCCTCAATATATTGTGTTTGTAAGACCATGCAGTGGGGCTTGTTGTGTATTTTTGTCCACGATGTAAACACAACAACAGCTTGCATACCTTTGTGGTCTTGTGGTGACCTCTGACCGTAGGTTCCTGTTTCAAGTCCCGCATTGGGCGGCGCAATGTTTAGTTCCTGAAAAAGACTCTTTACTCACATCCTCTCACCGCACTCAGATGAAAGATTAGCACATATTCTTTAGAAGAGAGAGAGAGAGAGAGAGAGAGAGAGAGAGAGAGAGAGAAAGAGAAAGAAAGAGAGAGAGAGAGAGAGAGAGAGAGAGAGAGAGAGAGACAGAGAGAGAGAGAGAGAGAGAGAAAATAAGTAGGAGTGAAATATCTGTTCAATGTTACAGTTATCGTTTAACGTTATAACAAATGTAACTAAATGACAAATTGCCATATTTATGGACAATAAAGATCTATTATTATTATTATTATTATTATTATTATTATTATTATTATTATTATTATTATTATTATTATTATTATATTATTATTATTATTATATTATTATTATTATTATTATTATTATTATTATTATTATTATTATTATTATTATTATTATTATTATTAACATCGTTATCTCTGTCAAAAACTAAAATTATTAAAATGCCTCACAAATGTTATGTCTCGTCTCCTTTGTTACTGATGGTTGGAAATCCCTCATAAAACATTTTGACCTTTGACCCTATCAGTGATTATCATTCTATATAAATGCTTAAAATGTTTCTTTCTTTACCATTAAGATAAATAATTATTTGTTTCTATTTCTTGCTGTTTTTTCTATGAGGTTAGTCTTTATTTTTGGAAGTTTTAGTTCGGCGTATGGAGGTTTTTGACTGGTTAAAATAGATGTTTCTCTGTTTTCTGGGAGTCTGTGTCTTTCATTCAAGTTGTTAGCAATGTGTAGCAGGGATTTTTGTTTTAATCTTGTTTTTGGTTTCCGTTTCAGTTTAATTACATGTTCAATCATCTGTGCATCAAAAGGATACCCGAAACGTTAAAAATCATTAAAATTCTAAAAAAAATTAAATTGAGCTTTTATATAGCGCAATATCCACTAAATGTGCTCAAAGCTCTTTACAAGGGGTCCCTGGTAAACAGCAACATTTAACATGTAGGACGGGACATGACGCCTGTTAGGCGATATTACAATTTTTCGGACAGAGACAACGCTGTTAACGGCCAGGTACTCATTTTAAACCTGAGTACGGTGAGAGAATGTGAGTAAAGAGCCTTTTCCAAGGACTCAACTATGCGCCGAGCGCGAGGCTCGAACCCAGGACCTTCCGATCCGAAAGCTAGTGTCATACCACTAGACCACATAGCCGCACCTTTAGCCATCATCTAATGTAAACACATCAACGTCCTGTGCTTCTTTATTGTCTTATAGTATGACACTTGTTTGGAGTTCTGCTCTAAACAGTGCAAAGTCAAGCCCTTGTTAAAGGCACTTTACTGATATCCTCTCACCGCTCTTAAGAGTAAAATGAGTAGCGGGCTCGTAGCAATATTGTCTCTGTGGTGAAAAAAAAGTAAAATTTCCCCGCAGGTATTAAGTCTCGTCTTTCATGTTTTAAAATCTTGAAAAAAAACCAACTTGAGCTTTCATATAGAGCAGTATCCACTAAACCTGCTCAAAGCGCTTTACAAGGGGTCTCTAGCCAACAGCAACATTTAACATGTAGGACGGATCATGGCGCCTGTTAGGCGATAATACAATTTTGATCGGACAGAGACAACGCTGTTTAGGGCCAGGTACTCACTTTACATCTTAGTACGGTGGTATATTATGTATAAAGAGCAATTTCCAATGACGCAACTATATGCCGCTTGGGACTCGAACCCAGGACCTTCCGATCGAAAGGCGAGTGCCATATCACTAGACCACATTGTTGCTGTTGAGGGAAAACCTCATGAGCATATTACGTGATATTGTATCGCGCTTAAAAAGTTCAATTTTCTTTTCTTTTTTTATCCTTTAAAACAAATTCCATTAGTTCAAGTATCCTGACAAGCTTAAAAATCTGATTTGATAAAAGGGAAACCCGAAACGTTAACAATCACCCGACTTATGCTATTTATTGAAGCTTATCATTTCTCCTAATTCATGGAGACAACTGACCGACAACGTGCTCAAGTGCACAAGCCACGATGGATGATGATGATCATTTCTCCATATTCATTTTTACTGAGATAAATGCTTCAGATACCACATTTTGATTATTTATAAATAGTGATTTTGATTTGTTTTTTAACCTCCAAATTAGTTACTTAAAAAAATATATTCCATACGTACAACAAAATAATACATATTATGATGCAAATGTTGCTGAATAAAATACGGAAAGGTAATAATAGACAACGTTGAATGTAAGTTTTAGGCAACTCGAAACTAGGTCGGTACATAATTTGTGAGTTTCAGATTTTCCGCTCCAAAATTAGTGTTTTCATGGACAGTGAATTCGACATGAAATTGGATAATCCGATTAATTATCATTTCCAGTATTGATAGACTCGAAACGTCATCGTCGTTTGTCTTTAAAATATCGTTAATATGAAAGTCCTCATTCCTGCGCTATCATAATCATCATCATCGTCTTCATCTTCATCATCATCATCATCATCATCATCATCATCATCATCATCATCATCATCATCATCATCATCATTATCATCATCATGATCATCATCATCATCATCATCATCATCATCATCATCATCATCATCATCATCACCATCATCATCGTCATCATCATCATCATCATCATCATCATCATCATCATCATCATCACCATCATCATCGTCATCATCATCATCATCATCATCATCGTCATCATCATCATCATCATCATCATCATCACCATCATCATCGTCATCATCATTATCATCATCATCATCATTACCATAGTCGCCATGACTTTAAAAGCAATGCCTATAAAATGTTACAAAAGGCAATATATAGATACATGTTTAAACACGATGTAGTCCTATCAAATATTCATCGACGATAATGGTGATTTTATCTTTTTTACCTACCTCGTATGTGATTGAATTCACCCCTGCTGATGGTAGAGGACTGATGTCTATTCCCCGCGTCCCCTTGCTTCGAACGCAATAGAAAAAGGAGTGGGAATCATGACGTTGTCGCCAATTCAAACAACCAGGCTATTCGATTATAACAAATTGTTCTCTCTGCTCACAAATGTATATTGTAATATGTGACCCCTCGTCTCAAAACGGTATTATGTCGGGATGGACCATGTGCTAAAAAATCATATTTTAGTTAAACTGGTCAAAAATTTGAAACGCTAGTATTTAGCACAGTAAAATATGATATTCTTTCTCCTCTATAAAGCATATAAACTCAATTTAAGCATGATATTTATGGCTACACATTCCATTTTCAGGATCTTAATCATCCCTACTTAATACCGTTTTGACACGAAGGGTCACATATATTATGCCCACCCACACGGGCAGTACGTAAACGTATAATATGCATACCACACAACACAGACAAATAAAAAACAGTATCAAGTTGTCAACGATGTAAACATAGCCATAATCCGTACTGCAACATCCACTGTATAGATAGTTCGAAGATGACGTCACTCATGTCTTTGTTATTGTTTTTTGCCATCCGCGTTTATGAGTAATACTCTCTGAACTGTATTAAACTGACTATAAACGTTCATGGATACACACAGTTTTGTTTATTGGTCCGTTATACTTCCGGATGGCAATGTTATGAGCTTCTTAGCCAAGCGCAAACCACTAACACTAACATTACTACTCTCATCACCACTAACACTGCTAGCTAACTTTAAAATCATCAACATTGTCATCATCTTTCTTTTAATTTGTGTTGTCTCCTAAATACGATTCAATAGTCTGATGTCACGTAGCCCAGCAACGGCGGCCATCTTGGTTCTAAACAAAGAAAATCATTTATTTTTATTTTTCATGCTGGCTAGAACTTTTCATATGTCTTGTGATAAGAATGTGTAAAAGTCAAAACATGATCAAATATATGTTTTTTTTCCTCTTGATACCCTTTATGCTCGCCGAAGAAATATTTCATACAGGCGTCCGCCATTGTTCCGATAGTTTAGAGCCAGTGTTACTAAGTTACCATGCGTCATTAGGAAGGAAGTGACGTTACGACTGTTGAAGAGTATTCACCTTTACATTATTGTAAAAACGTCGCCCTTCATGCCTCGACACAACTCCAATGCAGAGTTTATCTGTGGTATTTATGTATGAAACGGAATGAGCAAATAGAATTGCTTGCCTTCCAAGAATAGGACACTAGTCAATCCATCCCATTTAATTTATTTCCAGTCATCTATAATACTACAAAGTGGGTGGTGGACAGTTAGCATTTTACTGGAGTAATCGTAGCGTTTGTTTCTTAGACGTAGAGGAAGAAGAAGAAGAACTAGAAGGAGTAGTAGTAGTAAGAGTAGTAGTAGTAGTAGTAGTAGTAGTAGTAGTAGTAGTAGTAGTAGTAGTAGTAGTAGTAGTAGTAGTAGTAGTAGTAGTAGTAGTAGTAGTAATAGTAATAGTAGTAGTAGTAGTAGTAGTAGTAGTAGTAGTAGTAGTAGTAGTAGTAGTAGTAGTAGTACGAGAGTAGTAGTCCGAGAATAGGAAGGAGGATGAGGATGAGGATGATGATGAGGGGAAAGATGAGGAGGAGGAGAGGAGGAGGAGGAGGAGGAGGAGGAGAATCAAGAAGAGGAAGAAATTAGCGGAAATAAAAATGATAATAATAATAATAATAATAATAATAATAATAATAATAATAATAATAATAATAATAATAATAATAATAATAATAATAATAATGATGATGCTTTTTGACATTGATAACAACAACTTACACACTTCCAAGGATTTTGAAACCGGAAAAGTAGAAGGTGTAACGTGACGACTTTTCTTCCCTATAGTAGGTAAATTGACAGTAACGTTTCAGATTGATAACAATATCCATGGAAGATCACGATCTCGTGATGTGTATAGAATTGGTAAATCGTGTTTAATTCATCCATTATCCATTGCCACATATTTCATTTGGACAATAATATACAGTAATGGCCTGAAAACCAAAAAAAAAAAAAAAAACCAAAAAAAAAAAAAAAAAAAAAAACAAAAACAAACCAAAACCAAAACAAAAACAACAACAAAAAAAAAAAAAAAATAAAAAGAACAACCAAAAAACAAACAAACCGAAAAAAAAAACAACATAATAAACAACGCAAAAAAAAAAGAAAAAAGAAAACTAGATTAAAACAAAAAATAAAAACAACAACAACAACAACAAAAAAAAAAAAAAAAAAAAAACAACCCAGAAAAAAAGGAAACACGTAAAAATGGAATGGAGAGGTTTGTGCATCAAGTAGCCAAGACAAGAACAAGTGTAAATGCCTAATGAAAGCACACATTTCTCGATTCCATTTTTGGACGTTTTTTGCTGTTCTTTGTTTGACTTTTGGTCACGTATAGGGTGTCAAAGGTCAAGTACTTTTTTTTCTCTCTCATCCTATCATATTATTATAATACGAGATCGCCTATGGTCAGTGGGTATCTTACGGTGGTGGTAAATTTCACAAAGGGCATTTGGTGGTGTCAGTCACAGTCACTGTCAGACATGCTGCTAATCTATAGCGAGCTATGAAGCTCATTAGTAATGATCTGATTGCTTTAGCGACCTTGTTGGATGTATTCTCTCTGGGAACCTGGCAGACTAATTATTATGACCTTTATGGAAAAATCGTGAGTAATTGTAATGTGTGAATGTGTCAAATTATGAGAGTTACAAAACCTAATTACCTCCTGCAGTTCCAATTTCTAACACGAAAACAAAACTCAATAACATTCTCTCCAACAACAACAGAAAAAAAACCCCCAAGAAACCCCCAAGAAACCCCCAATGATAAAAGGGCCCGATGACAAGAGGTCGTTCAGAAGCCACGTCTATCAGTATCTATCTATCAGTATTCTACAAAACTCAAATATCCTGACGTACAGTCAGTACATGGAATGCACTTGTGCGGCTATGTGGTCTAGTGATATGATACTCGCTTTCGGATCGGAAGGTCCTGGCTTTGAGCCTCGCTCGGCGCATAGTTGAGTCCTTGGAGAAGGCTCTTTACTCACATTCTCTCACCGTACTCAGGTGTAAAATGAGTACCTGGTCGTTAACAGCATTGTCTCTGCCCCAAAAATGTGTAATATCGCCTGACAGGCGTCATGTCTCATCCTACATGTTATGCGTTGCTGTTGGCCAGGGACCCCTTGTAAAGCGCTTTGAGCACGTTTGGTGGATATTGCGCTATATAAGAGCTCAAGATTGTAACCAGTTAACTGTCGTACTCTAAAAAAACAGGTATCAAATAATTGGCTAAAACACTCGTCCTTTAAATATCGATCGATTTAGATGACCGTCATCCCGGCAAAAACTATCAACGACGAGACCTCGTGAAGTCCCAGGCTTGACGGTTTGTGCCAAGATGAATTAAAATTTATATTATTTGCTTTCATCGAGAACAAATATAATATATATTTTTCACTCTTGTATTTTGGTAAGCAATAATTCCAAACCAACTTCATCCAAGAAAAAGAAAACAACAACAAAAAAAAAAACAAAAAAAAAAAAACCAACAAATAAATAAAAAAGCAAACAAAAAATAAAATAAAGAAGAAAAAAGAACAGACAAAAATAAAACAGAGCTAAACAAAAAATAAAATAAAGAAGAAAAAAGAACAGACAAAAATAAAACAGAGCTAAACAAAAACAAAAACAAAAATCTTAATAAAAAAGGAAATCAAAACGAAACGTCATGAAATCTCATGTTTGAGAATTTTTGCAAAGATGAGGGTCATTTAAATCAATCGATAATTGAAGGACGAGTTTTCTGGCTAAATTTTAAAGTAGGTGTTTTTCCAGAGTGCGTCAGTGAACTGGTTAAACAACGTATCTTTTTTAATGGAAGACGAGGACTTATCTAATAAAATAGGATAAAACATCCACATCAGCTTATTGGAGTTGAGAATTAACAAACGCATTCCATTTTCAAACCCATTTACTCCCGCCATTGTCTACTAACACAATCACCCTCGTAATATCATCTTCCAAGCAAACATCCATTTGTGGACCATGAATGGCAAAATGTGGTTTAAAAGATACCCTACTTGAGATGTGGTTTAAAAGATACCCTACTTGAGACCGATAGTGATTCGGGATCAACGTCAGAGTAAACTTGTTGACTAAAATAATATTGCAAGGGCTTATAAATGGATAGCTGGGCTCATTTAAGCTTAAAACTGGAACTGAAAAAGCAATATTTGCCTGTGATGTTAATTAAACTGTTGAATATGAAGAATCAACGGAGGAATAATGTTTGCCTCCATGTCTTTTTATGTTTGCAACTTTCCCCGTCTTTTACCTTGTAGTATTGGTATAAGTGTCTTTTGAAACCGGCAAAAAAAAAAAAAAAAAAAAAAAAAAAAAAAAAAAAAAAAAAAAAAAAAAAAAATAAAACCAACAAAAAACAAAACAAAACAAAAAACCCCCCAACAAAACAAACAAATAAAAAACAAACAAAACAAACAAAACAAAACAAATAAAAACAACAAAATAATAGAAATAACAACAAAAACAAGGAAATAAATATAAAACATCAACAACATGCATATATATATATATATATATATATATATATATATATATATATATTTATATATATATATCTTGTTCCTTGAGGGAAAATGTTGCTTCATGGTCTATTCAAGGAGAGACTGGAATACCTCAATCGTCAACCACAGAGCAGTGACCGCAAAGTGACAAAAGATGCTCAAGGTCACAAAAGGCGGTGGAAACTGAAACTCGAATTTGGTATATGTTGAGAACAAAGTAAAGACAACACCGCTCTCTTCATAGAGTAATATGGAACACTGATTTGATGAAGGAAATATGTGGGCTGCCTTTCCGATGATTTTCTCTCGTCTTTGTATGTCATTTGGTTAACATATTATTTTACAATATTTCTCACCTCAACCCTCCCATTACCGCCTACAGCAAAATCGTCACGATTGTTACTAGATACACAAATATAATTTTTTCTAATTCAGATTTATTTTAACCATCACAAAATTTTTTAAAAAAGTCTTTGTTTGATTAATAAGAACGTAAAGCTGTTTTGTAGAGAGATTGTTGGAGTTTTAAAATATCAATTTTTCTGCTGGGTAAGCCTGCCATCTGGAAGAGCGAGGAAGTCAGACTGAAAATGAAGATCCTAACATCCTGTATTTTTCCCACTGCAATATATGGATGCGAGACATGGTCTATAACCAAAGAATCATAAAAGAGAATAACCGCCTTCGAAATGAAATGCTATAGAAAAATCTTACGCATCCCGTGGTCAAACAAAGAAAGCAATGCAAACATCATGAAAACACTAGGACTAAAAAAGTCCCTGCTAATGAGTAAGATAAAAAAGCTGAAACTCAATTACTTTGGGCACTTGAAAAGACACGACACACTAGAGAGAGATGTACTGGAGGGCATGGCGGAGGGCAAAAGAGGCAGAGGAAGACCACAAAGAAGATGGCAACAGGATATACAGGAATGGCTCAACAACGGCGTGACGGAATGTGGCAGATGGGCACAAGACAGAGACTTCTTCCGAAGGACTGTGTGGGAGGCTACGTCCAAGTGATATGCCACAGAGAGAGAGAGAGAGAGAGAGAGAAAGAGAGAGAGAGAGAGAGAGAGAGAGAGAGAGAGAGAGAGAGAGAGAGAGAGAGAGAAGCCTGCCATTTTGGGAAAATACTGAAAATGGTCGGTAAGGAGAGAGTTAATGCACATTATACTGTCAGCACCTGGTGCTGAGTTTTCCACTGATAAACACACTTTGTTTGTCATTATTGTGCGAGGAGACGTTTTCAAAAGTTTCGAACTCAGTAAATTGATGGTTAAACCATATTCTTATAACATACAATTGCCCTGATACGTTACCATCCTGAATAGTCATTGTCACCTTGACAAAACCATTAAATGGGCAAAAGTTATCCGCTCTAAAAGGAACCACAATGTGGAAGAAAATAGGAGAACATTATTCTTACAAACCAGAGATGTCGTATAGTGGAATATTATATTCTATATAGAGCAGAGATTTTCAGTATGAGAATATTCTATATATAGAACAAATATTAAATCAATATGTGATAATGTCTAGTCTATTGTGTGGTGTCTGGTCTTGCATTTTTAGTTACACAATTTGGCTAGAGGTTCTCGATAGCTCTTGGTGGAAAGCCATAGACTCACGGGTATCGATTCAGTCGAGTTTTTCCCTTATGTCTACCCAAAAGTGATTGAACAGTTAGGCTCTGATAGAGTTGGCGTATGATATTTTGAGCTAGATTAGCGTCCAATCTAAAGGTATCAGCAAGCAATACCAATCTTATGATTGACACCATAGAAATTATTTCTCCATAAGCGTCAGGTCTCTAAAGGACTATCATGATTGGCTAATTCTAATGCGTTTATGTTTGTTGTGTGATTTATTTTTCTATAGATTATAATCGATTATTAGGAAGTTGTAAAATGCCAGTCAACAGTATCGGTTTATATCAACAAGCTGTATAACTTAAAGTAACACGTTTCTCTTTAAAATAATGGTTGTTGCGTAAAATTTACAATGTGATAAATTCGTTTCTTTTCTAGTTGAACTCTTATGTGCATGATTTACTTTAGCACAAACCTAGTGACCAATACTCATGTCCCATTAATCTAACCTACGTTCATTTCCAATTTTCATACAGTTTCTGATTCAATTTTCCCCGCAATACTTACTGTTAAAATAACTTATGTCAGTTACACAAAACAATTAGTATTATGTTACATTGACAGTGGGTCAGTGCAAGAGATTCGTAAAGCTATTTTGAATCGAAAAAGAAGACTCTGAACTTCCAGTATGAAGACGGGAAGTTCAAAGTCTTCTTTTTCAATTAAAAAAAAAAGCTTTACGAATTTCTTGCACTAACCCACTGTTAATATAACATAATACTAATTGTTTTGTGTAACTGACATGTTATCTATCAGTAAGTATTTGAGGGGAAAATTGCATCAGAAATTGTATGAATCTTGGTCTGACGGATTAATATATTATTATAATCTAACCTAAAATCTGACACAACTTTTGTCTTGAATGCAAATTCACCCCTCTACAGCTACGTGATTTAAAAAAAAAACATCGCACAACACAGGCTAAAGGAATTCCAAAAGGGAAAGGTTAATCCGTGCAAAAAAACAAAAAACAACTATCTGAACTCGGACTATTATTGGTATCTAGTACCACGTGAAAGGAGAAAATTGAGGGTAAGACGATGGCTTTGGAGCTTAGCCTCTGACCTTTCATTTACTTATCACAAGATTAAACTAAAAGGGTTTCATTGGATACTATGTCCAAAACAACAATTATTCCGGGTTCAAATTCCTCATAGAATAAGAAGACTAGAAAAAGAAATTTCACTCGAATATTCAAACAGTAACAGTATCAAAAATAGGATGCCTCCAGCAATTAATTATTTGATAAAATATAACACAAAAACAAAAAGACTTTTTTCAAGACATCTTTAAATTCAAATATCGTCTTTCTTCTTCGTCTTCTTCAAAGACACGAACGACTTTGACCACTGGGTATTAGATACTGTCGATGTGACTATACACAAAAATTAAAATGAAAAGAATTACGATCCTCTCCTGGTAAGTTGTAGTGCATTTTAAAGGTCTCAATATGGCCTATAAGATTGATGACTGTTTGTGAGTTGTTCTGTAAGTGGAAGTATTTGGGAAAATGAGTAAATGTGACAAATCAATATTAGATGTGCGAGTATCAAAATAAGATAATTCTAGAATTGTCAAAATTCCTAAACCTCAGATTCAAGAATGATTGATTGAACTTTCTTGATTCAAGGATGTTTCGAGTAATAATTTTCTTACCATTGCCTTGTCAAAATTCGTCAGTATTCTATTCTCACTTGTAAAATGATTTCTTTTTATTTTTCACCCAGTTTCCAGGAACCCCATTCATCTTGTGATGACCCGTGGACTGCAGAGCATCTGGTTGAATAGTGAGGCGGTTACGAGGGGGGGGGGGGGGGGGGGGTTGGGGGGGGGGGGGGGGGGGGGGGGGGGGGGGAAGGGTTCTCGACGTAATATGAATGTGGTAAATGAATTCGCCGCCTGGATAGATCGCCATAACATTGTAGTGAGACGCCATTCTGCTACTTCATCTTATGGAGGGCCGACTAAGATCTAGTATGTTACTTCGCCCATAAAACCTAATGCAGCATGCATCTGGGGCATCCTTCACTGATTTCTAATCGGGTCAGTCACTTGCCATTAAATCTCATGGAAGTCGAGATCTGGTGACTGTGAAAATATCCCAACACATTTCAAAAATATTGGCCAGAAAACTCGACCTTCAAATATCGATCGATTAAAACGAATCCCATCTTGTCAAAAACCTTTAAACTTGGGACTCCAAGAAGAAGTCCCAGGTTTGAGAATTTTTGACGATAGCGGCATCTATATTTGCCCAAATTTCAAAATCTTGTATTTCTACAGTACGGCATAGATATCACATAAGGGCAATTGTTACATACCGTAAGTTCAAAACCTGATATTTAAAATCTATTTTCAAAGATCTGAATTATAGAGATAAATCAAAAGATACTGATGGGAAGATAGTCAATTGTTTTGACAAAGGCTAGTACCCTGTATATATTGGAGTACATTTTCTCTGCGTTCCTTAGAAAAGGCTCTTTCCTCATATATTTTCATTACAATCAGTGCTAAATGAGTGCCTCCTGGCCGGGAACAGATTAGTCTGTCGAAGAAAATAGTAAAAGCCTCTTAAAGCACCATATCTTGTCTTACGTGTAAAGTGTCGCTGTTGTCTTGAAACAATTTGTAAAACACTTTGGAAAAATAAATTGGATATCGAACAATAAACGAATATTCGACAAAACTCATTTATCCAACGTAGTATCAGGACATGGAATACACTTGATTACAATATTATAAGAAATGCTGAAAAAAAAACAAATGCTTTCAAAATTTCAGTTGATAGAAAACTCCATGCCTTGAAGTGCGTATACGATGAATGAGATTAGTTTGTCAGAAATATGCTTGTGATGAACAGGTCTGTGTAAACATTTATATATAATGCACCAACTTGACCTTTTGTTTGTACAATCGATTTTGTGTATTTATAATGCCCAATTCCAAATTGATTCTTCTCTTTTTGCTTGATTTTAGCTATTCTATATTGATATCTGCAAAGACGACAGCCTTTGACTGATTATGAAAAAATCTAAGCTTTTTTAAAAACAACTGACACATTCTCAATTATAAATTAGTTTCATAGGCGGATTTAACTGTCTTTAATGCGACAAACCCGGCAGTTTATATCGCGTGGGATTTCTTGGAGGGTGAAGAACCTTATCTATGTAGAAATAAGATTATTATAAATCAACCCCTGGAAAGTTCCTTGTGTAATGTAATTTGAAAAAAAAAACAAAAACAAAAACAAAACAAAACAAAAACAAACAAACAAAAAACATAAAAAAAAACAAAAGAAAAAACAGACCAAAAAAAAAACAACAACAAAAAACAAAAAACAAAACAAAACAAACAAACAGACTAAATAAAAACATTTAAAAAACATACATAATAATCTTGACAAAAGTCAGCCTTCCTCCAATTGAGCCAACTTTTTGATGTTTTTTATCTTGCATCCGAGCCTGACTTCTGTTATATCTGGAATTTATCCATTAACACTTCTACAGCAAATTTTCTAGCCAACTTCTGCAAATAATGGATTGGGTTTTTCCCCCTTACCAGGGAATTTCTTGATAATATGCTGAAAAGGGCGAAAAAGGGATTAATTATTTTGTTTATTTCCTATTCTTTAGAGCGCGTGCATTTTATGAAGCGTGTGATTTGAAATGTATTGAAGAAGTATGAAGAACATGGAGTAATGTCAAAGCTTCTGAAGAGAGAATAAATTCTTGTTGACCATAAGTAGTTCTTCTGCCTCTCATGACACAATCAAGGGTGAATATAATGAATGCTTCACCATTCTGGTGACGTGTCTTTTGATCTTTTTGGACGCCGATGCATGAATAATCAAGAATAGGAAGCTGATTTTCAATATTCTTCATAAATTTTAAAACCATTATTTACATTTTTATTGGAATTCTATATTTCTATATTTTAAATGACATTGGTCATATTATGTAAGAGTAAATTTCATAACATATTATATATATATATGCCACAACAAGAAACTTTTAAGTAAAACCAATGATACAAGCTCAACAACCAATTGCAACTGCAGGAAAAAGAACGATTGCCTCTTACAAGAAAACTGCTTACAAATATATATATATATATATATATATATATATATATATATATATATATATATATATATAACTTATCTACTGTGCGCCTACAGTTATATTGTACGGGACAGGTGCTATATCATTATAAATAATTTGAATTATTATGATCATTACTATTTATGTTTTATATATATATATATATATATATATTATATATATATATTATATATATATAGAAAAGAGAGAGAGAGAGAGAGGAGAGAGAGAGAGAGAGAGAGAGAGAGAGAGAGAGAGAGAGAGAGAGAGAGAGAGAGAGAGAGAGACATTGACCGTGATAAAGTGTATATTATGTGTTTTTGAAAAAGAGTGAATCTATATGGATGGTGGGTCTTAAAGGAACTGGGCTCAATGTTATTGATGATATCGGGTACGGGGAAAATCAAACTAGAAAAATTTAGAAGCATGTAACCACCGGACCATAACTGGCGCAAGTCTCTGAAATTTCACATAATCAAAACAATTTATTGAACTCTATGTAGCTATACATAGTTCGAAGATGACGTCACTAAGGTCTTTGTTGTTGTTTTTTGCCATCCGCGTTTATGAGTAATGCTCACTGAACTGTATTAACCTGACTATAGATAGAATGCGCTTGGCCAAGGAGTTCACAACATTGCCATCCGGAAGTATAACGGACCAACACATAAACTCTGTGTAACCATGAACTTTTATAGTCTGGTGAATACAGTTTAGTGAGAACAACTCACAAACGCGGATGGCAAAAACAATAACAAAGGCCTGAGTGACGTCATCTGCATACTATCTATAAACGTTCATGGATACACACAGTTTTGTATGTTGGTCCGTAACACTTCCGGATGGCAATGTTATGAGCTTCTTAGCCAACCGCATACTATCTATACAAAATGTCACAAAAGTTTGTTGAAATCTTATTTATTTCACGATTGTTTTAATAGATACATCTCAATTTTGCCACATCAAAGATTTCGACGTAATACGCTTCAACAGTCGTAACGTCACTTCCCTCGTAATGACGCATGGTAACTTAGTAACTGGCTCTAAACTAACGGAACAATGGCGGACACCCTTATGAAATATTTCTCCGCCGAGCATAAAAGCGTATCCAGAGGGGAAAAAATTATAAATCTGATCATGTATTGACTTTTACACATTCTGATCACAAGACATATGAAAAGTTATAGCGAGCATGAAGAATAAAAAGTACCGACTTTCTTTCTTTAGAACCACGATGGCCACCGTTGCTGGGCGACGTGACATCAGACTATTGAATCCAATTCTCAAACGTTGATGTGATCTATCGATCCCCCATGTTACTTTATGACTGTGCGTAACATTCTTCTCGAAGATCCGATTGATTTCCTTATGTCTTAGATAACGATTCGATTCCATACAGTTTGAACTGACTCTTTTAGCTCTGCGTGAAAGGTTGAAAATAAATGGAGAGGCTTCGTATGGGAACAAAACAGACAATGGACGTTTCGGGTACAAACCCTTCGTCAGCACAGCAATACACAAATTAACGTTGAAAACAATGTTTTCCACGTTAATTTGTGTATTGTTGTGCTGACGAAAGGTTTGTACCCGAAACGTCCATTGTCTGTTTTGTTCCCATACGAAGCCTCTCCATTTTCACTCTTTCGTTAGTATTTTACGGCTTCAGGCAGCCCCTACCGTTTTCTAACTTTCCGTGGAAGGTAGCACGACTATTATACATTGTTTGACATCTTTGTCTATATTATGCTGTAGTCCATTTTATTAAAGTCAGTACTCATTGGAGACCAGTAAATCTTTAGAAATAAATCAAATATTTTTTCTGCGCTGTATTGAAAATGATATAACGTTTAAAATGAAAAGTTATCCCAGAAGGTATTCCAGTTGGCCACTTGGTTTTCACCGAGACGGGGTAAATTTCTACGTTAGTCACACAACACTGTTAAGTTTGGAAACTTTTGATATCGTAATCTTGATACAACTTTAATATAACCGATTTAGTTTCTTAACCAATCATATATCTTTAATCAAACTTAGCAAGTAATCACTTAAAGTAATGTTTTAGTTGCTTGCAAATTTTCGACGGTTTCTGATTTCTTCTTCATATTGAAACAGCGTCACATTTTTTTCCAGATTTTTCTCGCACCCTATAGATAGAATCACTTAAATGAGCATCTTATCAAAACGAATGTTACGGCTATGATTTCTCTTATCCTACTTTGGGTTCTAATAGTGTAAGAAGTTTTCATTATGTAGTTTTTTTTTGGCAGCAAAAT
>NC_088361.1:105936854-105944354 GCF_034508935.2 Berghia stephanieae | reverse complement strand
GCATGTTATAAGCCGTACACAAGTCTATCACTGGTGTCATTTGTTTGAAGCCGGCCATTCCGACTTGACAGACAGGGAAGGGAGAGGGCGTTCGATAACTGCGACGTCAGAAGACAATGTGAAGCGAGTTGATGAGCTTATTCGTCAAGACAGGAGGTTGAAACTTCATGAAATCGCAAGCAGTCTTGAAATTTCGGAAACTTCTGCCCATAGAATTGTATACTGCCAACGCCGGCGGAGACTTTCTAGCGTACGATGTGACTTTTCTTGACAGCATAGTCACCGGTGATGAGACTTGGTTGCACCATTGCACCCCAGAAACAAAGCAAGATTCGATGACATGGAAACATCCATCCTCACCTGTCGCGAAGAAATTCAAAGTCATGCGGTCAGCAAAGAAAATAATGGGAACTGTTTTCTGGGACAGTCGTGGTGTTATTCTGTTCGAAACCTTACAACCTGGAGAAACAATCAATGCTGCAAGGTACTGCCAAACTCTTGACAAGCTTAGGGAGGCCATTCGCAAAAAGCGCCCAGGGCAGTTGACCAACGGGGTCATTTTGCAACACGACAACGCTACACCCCACACAGCACGAGTGACGCAAGGCTGGCTAGAGAAATATGGATGGGAGATTTTGCCACACCCAACACACAGTCCAGACCTCGCACCATCTGATTATCACCTCTTTGGGCCACTGAAACGTGAGCTGGGAGGAAAGCGCTTTGATGTCGATGAAGAGCTTGTTGACCATGTGCGGAAATGGCTACAAAACCTTGACGGAAATTTCTTCCGAGAGGGTATCTATTCCATGGTGCGGCGTTGGCAGAAGTGTGTCGACAGACTTGGCTGTTACGTAGAGAAATGAAGGACGAGTCAAGGTATGAACACGTGCAAGAATTTTGTTGATAGCATAAAAAACGCGGATTTTACAGGCATTTTTCGGTTAATTATGAAAGAGCCCTCGTACGTACACCATAAACAAATTCGGCCGCTTTCCAGCCCTCCGCCCCCCACCAATTGGACAAGCAATATGCGATACATTATCGTTCCAAATATGTATAACGCGTATTAAAAAAGATATAGGAATAGAACAAAATTTATTTCTGGTAACTGCTATTCTCCTTAACACAACATTCTATTTTACGCATGTGATAACAAGCTGAAAACTAGATGACAAAAGCTACTATCTTCTTCTATGTCACATTTTATTGATTTCTAGATGAGACGATAGTTGTCTGGTTTTGTGTATATGTCCCTGTCATCACACCGTGGCCTTGGTAATGTTATGGCCTGACATCATCATCTAGTCAGCTGATCCTGCGTAGGACGTTGCTTCCCGAACTTTCTTGCGAAACAGATTACGGTTTTCCGCCAGTCTACTTGCTTGAGTTGCTGTCATTCCCAGCCATTCACATATATCTTGTTCCCAGCTTCTTGTTGGTCTACCTATTCCTCTCTTGCCGTCTACCCTTGTCTGCAGAATGTGCTTTTCTAATGATTCGTGGCGAGTCGTGTGGCCAAAATAGTTTAGTTTCAATTTCTTTACAGTTTGAAGAAGAATTGGTGATTTTATTCCGATCCTTCTCAGGACTTCTTTGTTTGTTTGTTTTTCAGTCCATGATATTCTGAGTATTTTTCTGTAGCATGCCATTTCAAAAGCTGTGATCTTTGTGCTCTCTGCTTTGCTGATAGTCCATGCTTCGCATCCATATGTTGCAGTTGGGAAAACAACACTTTTGAGGATTTTGATTTTTGTTTGAATGCACTGCCCTTTCCAGATATTATTCATCTTTTCTAGCTTTGATCTTGCCATTGCTAGTCTCCTCCTGATCTCTGGGACCGATTTCCCGTTGTACTCAATCCTGGCTCCAAGATATTCAAAATTCTTTACTCTTTCTATTTCTTCTCCATTGATTTTTATGATGGCATCTGTTTTGCATTTGTCAGTATTCATGATTTTGGTCTTCTTTATATTCAGCTTAAGGCCTTTGGTCTCGCTATGTTCCTTAACAGATGTTATTAGATTCTCTAGTCCCCCGGTGTTGTGGACAATAGTGCAGTGTCGTCTGCGTACCTCAGATCTTTTATGGGTAGACCTTGCATTTTAGGTTCGTTGTAATTACTTCTCCTGACATCGTTTTCCACATCTCGCATTATACCTTCAGTGTAAATGCTGAACAAATGGGGTGATAGAATACATCCCTGTCTTACTCCTTTTGTAACTTTGAACCATTCTGTTGTTCCGCTTTCTAGTTGTACCGCTGATTGTTGGTTCTCATAGAGGGATCTTATCAGGTTTCTAATTCTAGGATCAAAGTTCATCTCCAGGAGAGTTTCCCATAGTTTCTCATGATTAACACAATCAAAAGCTTTCGAATAGTCTATAAAACAAGTGTGGAGGCCAGAATTTACTTCTCGATGCTTCTGAATAATTTGACGCAAATTGAATATGTGGTCTCTTGTCCCTCTGTTTTTTCTAAAACCTGCCTGGGTTTTACTGACTTCTTCTTCCAGTTTACGTTCAATCCTGTTCATGATAATTTTTAGAAGGATTTTGCTTGCATGACTGATGAGTGATATTGTTCGGTAGTTGGAGCATAGTTGTAAGTCTCCTTTCTTAGGCAATGGTATAAAAATCGCTCTCCTCCAATCTGAGGGCCAAATTTCTTTCTCCCAAATTTTCGTACAAAGTCTTAGATATACTTCAACTCCTTCATCTTCGCTTGCTTTTATCATCTCAGCTTGAATGTTGTCACAACCTGGACTTTTCCCATCTTTAAGTGATTTAATTGCCCATTCTATTTCAGATTTTAGAGGTGGTAAGCTAGATTCTTCGTTTTCATTTTGCATGTTGTTTTGCAAAGGTTGGATTTCGTTTATTTGGTCTTCTGTGTACATATCTTCACAATATCTTTTCCACCTATTTGCTATGTCTTCTGCTTCTGTGAGGGGTTTACCTTGCTCATCTTTTATCACCCCTATTCGTGATTGAAAACTTTTTGTGATGGTTTTTATTTCATCATACATTTCCCTGGTCTTGTTTTCTCTTGAAGGTCTTCTATTTTTCTGCATTTTCTCATGAGATATTCTTTCTTATCCGTTCTGCACAGCTTTTTCACTTCCTTAGCTATCTCTTTGTATACATTGCTATGAGTGCCATGAGTCATCTTTGCGTCTTTCCTCTCTTTGATTTTGTTTAGTGTATTTTCACTCATCCATGGTTGTTTTTTGCCCCGTTTTTTTAGGAAGGTGTTTTTCAGCGGATTCCAAGTATATTTTCCTTGTCTCATTTGCGATCTCATCCGGTTCCTTTTCCTCGATATCTTGAAGTAGCAGTTGGAAACGATTCTTTACTTCAATCGCAAATTCTTCATTGATACTTGTCAACTTCGTATCTAATAGGTCTTGTAACTTTTTTCTTCATTTTAAGCTTCAGTTTCAGTTTTGATATCAAAAGTTCGTGGTCTGTGTCACAGTCTGCTTTTGGTTTGGTCGTGACGTCTTGAATTATGGTGTTCCATCTTTTTTCAATCATGATGTAATCAATTTGGTTTTTTGTTCTTCCATCTGGCGATGTCCACGTAAATAGTCTTCTTGGATGTTTTTTGAACATGGTGTTTTTTATTGCAAGTTGATTTGCCAGTGCAAAATCTATGAGTGTCTCGCCTCTTTCGTTTCTTTCCCCTAGTCCAGATATTCCAATGATTCCATCTTCTTCACTGTTCTTTTTTCGTCCTACCTTGGCATTAAAGTCACCAGCGATTATTAATATGTCCTGTTTATCTTTGTTGTCCACTTCCTTTTGTAGGGCATCATAGAAATTCTCTATTGCTTCTTCAGTTGCAGCAGTTGTTGGTGCGTAAACTTGAATAAACGTGATGTTTTTAGCTTGACCTTGGAGTCTAATGCTAACAATGCGATCACTCACTGGTTTGTATCCAATGAGGCTGTTGACTGTTGTTTTTGCGAGATAGATTGCCACACCGCTTTGTCCAGATTTTTCCCTTCCTGAGTAAATTATCCTTCCTCCGCAGCTGGTTGTGAAATGTCCACTTCCAGCCCATCTGTGTTCCGACAGTCCCAGAATGTCTATTTTGTTTTCTTCTGCTTCATTGATGATGGTGTTGAGTTTACCGGCTGCCATACTTCTTATGTTCCAAGTTCCTATGAGGTAGTTCCGCTTTAACCATGTATTCCGGTTCTTTCCCAGGTCTGTACAGTCAGGCGTTATGCCTTCATCAACTAGGCTGGTACTCCCGCCGGCGTCAGGTTCTTCCCCAATATGCTTTGGAGACCAATCTAACTTGGGGGTCTCATTACCAGGTCTCGTATCGTTATTTGTTTTGCTTTTCTTCATTCGGGTTTCCGTGGCAGGTTTACTCACAGTAGTTTGCCATTGCTTTCTGTGAGAGAGCAGTGTCCTTACAGGACGTGTGTCCCAGCCATTGTATCCATAGGATATCCTCTGCCTAGCACATTGAAGAAGAGACCAGTTCTGAAGCTCCTTCAGCTGCTCTCCATCCTCATCCATCGCCTGCCTGGCGCGACTTCACGTAACCCTGTTCGGGGGGCATTGCGGGTACTCGGTCTTGCCCAAGGACCTCCCGCAGGCTAGTGGAGGGGAGGAGACGCCTTACTCCTCCTATTGACAGATCTCAATCTGCCCCACTACCCATAGCCTGACACTGACCAAAAAATGACGTCAAAATGCCAGTCTTTTGCCACATAAGAAAACAAATCGTGAGTTGTATTCAGTAGTTACAGTTCAACCAATGAAATAACTTGCTTCCATGAGCTCTAATAACAACTCACTAGGCGGTGCAAAAACCAAATAATGACGTCAAACTGCCAGTCCTTTTGGATTTCAGTGTCAGGCTATTAACATATAGCCTGACACAAGAACCTTTAAGGACTGACAGTTTGACGTCATTTTTTAGGTTTGTGTAGCGTCTAGTGAGTTGTCGATAGTAGAGCTAAATGAAACAAGTTATTTCATTGGTTGAACTATTGAATACAACTCACGATTTATTTTCTTCTGTGGCAAAAGACTGGCATTTTGACGTCATTTTTTGGTCAGTGTCAGGCTACAACCTTACAATGGCTACAATCAGACTGAATAATTCTTTTTGTGAATATCAAATAACAAATTGTGAATTCAGAGCCACATTATGCATTGTTAACCCTTTTTAACTAGTTAACTGCCGTACTCTGGAAAATACACGAATAGTCTTCAACAGTCGTAACGTCACTTCCTTCCTAATCACGTATGGTAACTTAGTAACACTGGCTCTAAACTATCGGAACAATGGCGGACGCCGTATGAAATATTTCTCCGGCGAGCTGAAACGCGTATCCAGAGGAAAAAAAACCCCCATCAATTTGATCATGCTTTGATTTTTACACATTCTGATCACAAGGCATATGAAAAGTTCAAGCCATCATGAAGAATAAAAAGTAATGATTTTCTTTGTTTAGAACCAAGATGGCCGCCGTTGCCGGCGCGTGACATCAGACTACTGAATCCAATGAAAAAATTTAGCCAGAAAACTCGACCTTCTTACACCGACTGTTTTATATGACTGTGTGAAAAACTGTCAAACTTTGGACTTCGCGAAGTCACAGGTTTGACCATTTTTACCAAGATGAGGGTAATTTAAATGGATCGATATTCGAAGGACTATGTGGTCTTGTGGTATGACACTCGCTTTCGGATCGGAAGGTCCTGGGTTCGAGCCTCGCGCTCGCTCGGCGCATAGTTGAGTCCTTGGAAAAGGCTCTTTACCACTTTCTCTCACCGTTATCAGGCGTAAAATGAGTACCTGGCCGTTAACAGCGTTGTCTTTGTCTGAAAAATTGTAATATCACCTAACAGGCGGCATGTCCCGTCCTACATGTTAAATATTGCTATTGACCAGGGACCCATTGTAAAGCGCTTTGAGCACATTTAGTGAATATTGCGCTATATAAAGCTCAATTTATTTAATTTAAATTTAAAGGACGAGTTTTCTGGACTAATTTTCAAATCCCTGTCTTACCACTGGTTAAAGTCTATTTATTTGACTGGAATGAAATCTCAGATGAAAATTGTTGTATTTGGCATAGGGAATCAAAATCTTTCCCTTGATGGAAATAACTTTTAAAAAATTATGTTCTATTTATAGATTGTCATTTAATGTTCAAATTATAGACGCCCTACGAAAATGACGGATATCTTGTGACAACACAACTATATAATGTGCGGCTCCGACCGGTAGGTCCATGATTATAGTCGCACTCTGGGCGGCGCAAAGTTGAGTCCTTGGAAAGGGATTTTTACGTTATGTCTAGTCCTACATGTTAAATCTTTCAGTTAGTTGGTTTGGGACAAAAAAAAAATCTTAGATATAAGAGCTTTTCAAAATTCTCAGGTTTAGAATTTTTTGGGGGACAAATTTGGGGTCATCTCAATTTATCGATAAACAAATCTAAATGTATTTTGACTAAAATAAAAATGTGTTGTGTTATTGTACGCGTAGCAGATTAGTGGCTTCCTATTTGTGACCCATCGTCTCAAAACGGTATTATGTCGGAACGAACCACATGCTTTAAAGCCGAATTAAATGTTAAACTTGTCACAAATATAAGTCGTTGACATTAGCACCCTAAAATATGGTATCCATTCTCCTCAAGAAAACACACAAACTCAACACAAGTCTGATATTTCCGGCTATAAATTAAATTTTCAACATTTTAACCAACCCGACTTAATACCGTTTTGAAGCGAAGGGTCACATTTGTCATTGACACCATAATATACGTGTTAGAATCCTGTGACTTTTCTAAGGTTGAGATTGACAGTAATCGCTTCCTTCTACGTTCCCTGCACACATCTAGCGATTGTGATATATGAGCCAGTGTTGAAATAATATGGCATTTTATGAAAATGTATGTTTGAAAATAGATATTTTAGTTATATAATAAATGAATAAATAAAACTTATACACCCGTGAATGCCAAGAATAGATAAATCAATGGTATAGAATATCGCACCCACACACTACACACACACATACACACAAACACATGCACACACACAAACACACACACACACACACACACACATATATATATATATATATATAATATATATATATATAAATATATATTTATATATATATATATATATACAAACATATATATATATATATATATATATATATATATATATATATATATATATATATATATATATATATATATATATGTATTATAAGCTAGTTCTTTCGTTTGATCCTTTGTACTGTCCAGGTCATTATTTCTATAATGTCAAAATTAATTTATGTATTTTTCAAAAAGGACCAAAATAGCCTTGGAATGAACCTAATTCTTCCAAACAAATTATAAGATAATGAATGCAGATGACCACCAGTGACTGCCATTTTATTTTCTATTCTTATTTTGGTGAAAGCTTAAAGCTTTGTTGATGTCATTATCATCTATTATACTACAGCCTTTTTTTT
>NC_088361.1:105901854-105934354 GCF_034508935.2 Berghia stephanieae | reverse complement strand
ATCAGAATATTGAGTCGTATTTACCCTAACAAGAAACAATAGAAGGAACGAAGTTGACGTCATTCAGCTCTTTTCTTATTGTTTTTAGCAAACATTTTGACGAAGAGCTCTCACTATATCTTATCAACCAGACTATAATACTATGTTTAAGGTTACACACAGTTTTGTGTTTTAGCATCTATATCCGGATGGCAGATGTTGTGAGTATATTGGCTTTACGCACAGCATCAATACCTTGATACAAAAATTATTAACCGGTCAACCTATTTAAAATTAGTCCAGAAAATTCATCCTTCAAATATTGGTTGATTTAAAAACTCTTATCTAGGCAAAAAAAAAAAAAAAAAAAAAAAAAACCCTTTTGAACAAGGGACCTCATGAAGTCCCCGGTTTGAGAGTTTTTGCCAAGATGAGGGCTATTTAAAAGATCGATTTTGAAGGAAGATTTTTTTGGACAAATTTTTAAATGCGGCTATGTGGTCTAGTGGTATGACACTCGCTTTCGGATCGGAAGGTCCTGGGTTCGAACCTCGCTCGGCGCATAGTTGAGTCCTTGGAAAAGACTCTTAACTCACATTCTCTCACCGTACTCAGGTGTAAAATGAGTACCTGACCGTTAACAGCGTTGTCTCTGTCCGAAAAATTGTAATATCGCCTAACAGGCGTCATGTCTCGTCCTACGTGTTAAGTGTTGCTGTTGGCCAGGGACCCCTTGTAAAGCGCTTTGAGCACATTTAGTGGATATTGCGCTATATAAAAGCTCATTAAAAAAAAGCATATTTCCAGAGTACGCAACTAACTGATTTAAATCTTGTGAAATATTGTTGATGGTACATTGTTCCAAGGCTTACTTTCATAATTTACATGGAGGGACCGTTACCTTCGTAAAGTTATGGCCTGATACGTGGCCTTCGTAAAGTTATGGCCTGATACCGTTGCCTTCGTAAAGTTATGGCCTGATACTGACCAAACAATGACGTCAAAATGCCAGTATTTTGCCACAAAAGAAAACAAATCGTGCGTTGTATTCAATAGTTCAACCAATGAAATAACTTGTTTCCATGAGCTCTACTAACGACAGCTCACTAGGCGGTGCAAAAAAAACAAATAATAACGTCAAACTGCCAGTCCTTTTGGATTTCAGTACCAGGCTATAGATAGTATGCGCTTGGCTAAGAAGCTCATAACATTGCCATCCGGAAGTATAAAGGACCAACACACAAAACTGTGTGTATCCATGAACGTTAATAGTCGGGTTAATACAGTTCAGTGAGCATTACTCATAAACGCGGATGGCAAAAAACAATAACAAAGACCTGAGTGACGTCATCTTCGAACTATCTATAACATAACGATAGCTACGGAGGGACCCATGAACTTTACTATCTTAACTTTAACTAAAATATTTTGGTTGCTATAAAACCCGGATTCCTCAGTCATTTTTAAAAACATAATCGTCAAGTCTTTGAGTCAATTTATTTATCCTCCTCATGAAGAACTTTATGCCAAGGGTTTTCAGTTATGTTTTATATGGTCGATGAGTTGGTTCTTCATTATCGCAAAATCATTAATATGTGACCCTTCGTCTCAAAACGGTATTATTTCGGGATGGACCAGATGCTAAAAAGTCAAATTATAGTCAAACTGGTCAAAACTATGAAACGTTGGTATTTAGCACAGTAAAATATGATATTCCTTCTCCTCTCTAAAGCAAACAAACTCAACTTAAGTCTGATATTTCTGGCTACAAATTCAATTTTCAGCATCTTAGTCATCCCGACTTAATACCGTTTTGAGACGAAGGATCACATAATATTTGGTCCATGGGAGGGGTAGCAATCCGAGGGCGTGACTGACGACCGTGTGTGGGATGTACAGGGGCGTGGCTACATTGGTGGATTTGGTACCCGGCATGCATCGCATCCATCTTTTAAAAATGGATTACAGCATTTAGATTAAAAAAAAAAAAACAAAAAAAAAAAAAACAAAAAAAAAAACAAACAAAAAAAAAAAAAAAAAAAAAAAAAAAAAAAAAAAAAAAAAAAAAAAAAAAAAAACAACTGAGAAATGGTATATAGATAGTTCGAAGATGACGTCACACAGGTCTTTGTTATTGTTTTTTGCCATCCGCGTTTATGAGTAATGCTCACTGAACTGTATTAACCTGACAATAAACGATCATGGATACACACCGTTTTGTGTGTTGGTCCGTTATACTTCCGGATGGCAATGTTATGAGCTTCTTAGCCAAGCGCATACTATCTATACCGCCCCTTACTTATTTGACTAAGTCTTTTCTGTTTATTTTTTTCTTTCTTTCGTATTTACAAATATATCTATAGCATGTTTTAAGTCATTTTATTCTGATTCGGGCACCAGCTTATGCTGTAACCATGCCACGCCACTGGGGATGAAGTAAAACTTCCCAACCACGTTCCTAGCCAATTTAAGTTTTAGCCTCCTAACTTGTTGAATCTACTCAAAGACGACCGGCTTAGTATTGTCATCTAATGTCGCTGAAGACATAATTGTGACCCACCGTCTCAAAGCGGTATTATGTCGGGATAAATCGGCTGATATAAAGTGGATTTACAGAAATAAATACGAAACTAGGGGTTACTATCTACTGGTTATGGTAGAGAATAACTAACATTTCTTGCATTAGAAAAAACTCGAATTTCGTATTTCTAGTCATTTTATTTTTAAATTAACTTTTCGAAGTTGGATTCATCCCGACATAATACCGTTTTGACAATTTCTCTCTTTGGCTAATCCGCTGTCGGAATGCACCATTTTAAATTACTCAGCAACAATGATTGACCTTTGAACCCTTACCATAAATATGTACAAGATTATTACGAATGTGAGACGCATTTTAGTATTTTAAAAACTCGACTTACAGCCTTTTACCCCTTCCTGTGACCAAGTATCAACGTACGTAATCACTTTTTTAAAATCGTGTGTACATGTGTGTTGTTATTGCACTAATAATAATAATAATAAAAATAATAATAATAATAATAATAATAATAATAATAATAATAATAATAATAATAATAATAATAATAATAATAATAATAATATATAATAAATAATAATAATAATATAATAATAATAATAATAATAATAATAATAATAATAATAATAATAATAATAATAATAATAATAATAATAATAATAATAATAATAATAATAATAATAATAATAATCATCATCATAATAATAATATATCTAGAGAGTATTTCTAAGGGTTTAAACATAATCGACAAATCAAAGTCAGAATGGTTTTCAAATTAATTTTAAAAGAAACTTTTTCTACGGATTTTTTTCAAATAATAATAATAATAAAGCACAGTATTAGCACTTGCTTACGACACCGTGATTAAACTAGTGACGCAAAAGGATGTGAAACAATAGTTTATAAAATCTAATGGACAGACAGGAAGAGCTTTCTCCAGTTTAATCACTCACCTTCCCAAGTCTCAGATTTGACACATTTTGACAAGGTCACGCTCATTATAATCAATCGATATTTGAAATAAAAGTTTTTGAGCGGCTATGTGGTCTAGTGGTATGACACTCGCTTTCGGATCGGAAGGTCCTGGGTTCGAGCCTCGCTCGGCGCATAGTTGAGTCCTTGGAAAAAGCTCTTTACTCACTTTCTCTCACCGTACTCAGGTGTAAAATGAGTACCTGGCCGTTAACAGAGTTGTCTTTGTCCGAAAAAATTGTAATATCGCCTAACAGGAGGCATGTCCCGTCCTACATGTTAAATGTTGCTGTTGACCAGGGACCCATTGTAAAGCGCTTTGAGCACGTTTAGTGGATATTGCGCTATAATAGCTCAAGTTTTATAGATCATTTTAAAAAAATAATTTTGTCATAGAACGGCAGGATGGATTAATACCAAATTCAGAGTCCACAAGGACCAGACAATCGGTGAATCGGCTTTACGGGATTGGTGAATGGAGGTAGAGGTACAAAGAAATTATATATGATTTTTTACTATTTGATGAATGTTATCAAACCATATAATATTCATCAAATAGTAAAAAAATAATTTCTTGAAAAATCGACAAGCAATTCTTTAAAGGCATGTAAAGTTGCAGTTCCATTCACTTCAAATTTTTGTTTTTCAAATTTGATGTAAAATTTAGCTCAATGAACTTTGAAATTTATTTTTAAACTCTAGAGGCCATAATTCTCATGGTTGGTTCTAAGATGAAATAAAAAGGTATTTTCAAAATTTCCACTCAACTATTGCTTGTGAGGATTATGAACTGATACATTGTATTTCAGTTTATAAAACAGCTACTTTCGTTATATTGTTACATACACTTAGTCATCTAGTCACTGATATCAATAAGTAAAAACTACATTTTAATGAAAGGGTTGGCATCGCCCCATAACCAATTCTACCCTTTGTGATAACATTGCGGTCAAAAATGCTATTTAAACACGTAACTTATTAGTTGTCAACCAACATTACTATGAAATACTGAATATTTCAGTTGCTCTGCTAGGCTATATCATATTCATTTCTTGAAAATATGAAATTGATATAATTTTAACTGCTTGCAGAAGTCAAATCGCGTAATTTCGAGATAAATAGATAATAGAAATGGCATTAAGGAGCAGGCACTGATAAAACACTGCATAGACATTCTAACATAAACCGTTCTTTTCTTTTGCTGTCCCTTTTTAACAGCGCCTTCCTTCTAATTTTATTAACCAGTTATAACTGCCGTAGTCTGGAAAGATGTATTTCAAAAAGTTGGTCGGAAAACTTGTCCCTCAAATATCAATCAATTTAAAGGACCCTAAAAATCACACGACAATTACTTATCAAAATTATTGATAATTTTAGGTTAGTGAATAGAGATATTTGTTATGGAAAACAAACAATAGCCGCTATTTTATCTTCCGCAGGAGATCCCGGAAGAAAGATTGATACCCAGAATGCCGTGTCAAAGATTCTCATCCCATTCCATTTCAACATAATGCTTACCTCTGACGAGCTTGCAAAGTCAAAGCCATTGATAATATAGGTGAATATTGTTTGAGTTTTAATTTTCATTTTTGGAGTTCTATTTTAAGAAAAAGACAACGAATAAAAACTACAATAGCAAAAAAAAAAAAAAAAAAAAAAAGAAAAAAAAAAAGACAAACCCCAAAGAACAAAGAAACAAAAAAACAAAAACAAAACAAAAACAAAAACAAAAAACAAAACAAAACAAAACAACAAATAAAAGAACCAAAAAAAATAACAAAAAAAGGAACAAAAACAAACAAACAAACAAAAAAGAAAAAAAAAAAGAGAAAACCTAAAAAATCCCATCTTTTATTCAAATCCTTGATTTCTTACAGACGTGAAGTACCGTTAACAATGATGGTACGATGTAGACATCCGATTCAGTGACCAGTTATCTCTAGTATCGTTAAACAACAATGGCTTCTTTCAAAATATTATCATCAAATTTCGTCAAAAAAGGAAAGGCAATAACACGCGTTGTGTTGCCAGTGTGTCAGTTCAAAAAATTACAGTAGGTATCAACATGCCTTCATTCCAATATGGACCTCACTAACTCATATGGTTGGATTAAACGAATGCCTCAATGTGATAATCTGATATTTCTAAACTTGGTTAAAACCAAGCGACAAGCAGGTGTTACTATTAATATATTAAGATAAGATAAGATATAAGATAAGATATACTTAATTGACCCTGAATGGAAATTATCATAATGTTACACATCATTCATCGTTATATTAGCACAGATTTATACACTGTCATGAACTCATTGATGAAAATACGAAGCTAATTAAAAGCAAAATAAATTTCAAACAAAACAAAATATTCATAAAATATACAGCAGTTACAAGCAATGCTATAAAAATAGGACGTGAAAGTAGAGTAGAGTTGTAATAATGGATTTGTAATGAAAATAGAGTTTTGAAAATAGATTGTGAAGGATTGCACAGGTTATGGTATTTGAATGTATAAATATATAATAAATAATGTAGATATAGCACCATGTCAACATGCATAATTACATAAATAGATGTATTCTGTCGGAGAATCTTTATAAGAATTTAAAAATAAATCTTCATATTTGTAGCATATTCACATTGGTTTGTCACACCATTCATATTTTCAGTGAGCGTCATGTTGAATCATACACAAGTTAGAGATAATAATAATAATAATAATAATATAATAAAATAATAATAAATAATAATAATAATAATAATAATAATAATAATATATAATAATAATAATATAATAATAATAATAATAATAATAATAATGATACTAATAATAACGACAATAATAAAAAAATGTCCGACAATAATCAAAAATGACATTTTTTTTGAAAATAGAGTAACTCAAACAACGATTTTCTTATGAGCAATATGAATCTTATTCCATGGATTCTGGGATCAATTTCTATGACAGGCGGTTTATTTTCATTCAGGTAAACCTGCGAGTAGAGCAAATTGGGGGTTAATAATCTTTCTCAAGGACAAAAAAGAAAGTGCCTGAAGCGGGGCTCGAACACGGGTCCTTCCAGGTCACAGTGCAATGCCTTAACCACTCGGCCACTTCGCCCTCCATATATATATATATATATATATATATATATATATATATATATATATGTGTGTGTGTGTGTGTGTGTGTGTATGTGTGTGTGTGTATAATTGTGAATTTATAATTGTTAGAGACCTATCTATCAAAGTACACTTATACTTTCCAACAATTGCAAGTGTCAGCAAAATATATATTTCGATATGGACGCCTGCATTTTCTACCTTAGTTTATTGCATCTTTTAATAAAATGATTGAAAAGACAATTCGCCCTTAGCTCATAATGTCAGTCTTCAGCGCTGAAATAAAACTGGAAGCTTTTCAAGTTCCCTGATCGTCACATTATATAGGATGTGTGTCCATGTATTTTATCCGTCGTTAATAATATAGTCTTAAAAAGTTTTGTTCATTTTTGTAACAATTTTATTCTTGTTAAAATTGTCAACTCATAAAAAATAGTCTTTGAACGGTGTATCTAAAATCGGAAGCACGATATAAAAATGTTCTGAAGTGTTGTGTAAATTTATATATAATCCTGTATTTTAAATGTTTTTTTCAACCATTATCATATAACGCTCTAGTGAAATCGTATCCAGATAGTAAGAAAAATGGGAATGGATAAGATGTTGGTGCTTGTATTGGATGTGATCAAAAATGCCTTCAAAATTTAAAAAAAAGGTTGATTATAAACCGGGGAAACTGATAGCGCAGTTGGTAGAATACACGGTTGACACGTAAAGGGATCTTGGTCGATACCAGCTGTAGTCGAAATCTCTCCTCCCCCACTTTCGCCACCCTATCAGCCAGCAGTGATTGGGTAACTGGGTCTGATATATGTGGCTAAAAGTACATTGCGATAGATTATCGTCCTATCCAAAGAGTAGCCAGCGATTGCAATTGTTCGTTTAATGCTATAAAAACTCGGATACACTCCGGCTACATAAGCCTTGTGGCTGTGAAGGACTACTTTAAAAAAAATATGTATCACCATCACAATCACACTCTGCTAGATTGTCAGATTATCACTGTGTGAAGGCTTACTACTTGGCGTCTGGGTTAGGTCAATAATTTACTTGGATAAAAATCCAAAATGATGTTATAGGGAATGAGATTAGCGGAAGAGTAGCGTCCCTTGCTTGGACGTCACCCATAGTCTGTGACGTCACCGGCGGAAAAGTTATTAGAGAGAGAACGTCATGTTGGTTGTGCGCATGCGTCTCTCGTCCTCGCACAACCAACATGACGTTCTCTCTCTAATAACTTTTCCGCCGGTGACGTCACAGACTATGGGAGATGTCCAATCAAGGGACGCTACTCTTCCGCTAATCTCATTCCCTATATGAAGTTGTTGCTGGACCGTAGCTTGGCTTCTGCATTTCTCGAGGGAATTACCCTGATCATAAGATAATTCACAAGTTTGCTGAGGTAGATACTGCTTAGAGCACTCGATACCGCGAAGTTCTGTTCAAGAGATTGATTATATTTGACGCATCACCGACATAATATAGTTAGCTAGCGAACTCTGGACATACTCGTATGTAAAATTTTGGCCAGAAACCTCGTCCTTCAAATATTGACTCGTTGCTGGGCGGACGTGACATCAGACTATCGAATCCAATTGTCGTTAGTAGTGCTTAGAGAAATAAATGATCCCATTGGTTGAACTATTGAATACAACTCATTATTCGCTCTTTTTGGTGGTGGTCGCCTTTTATTGTGACGTTTTTTTATCAGTGTCAGGTGAAATGTTTACAAAGGCTATGGAACTTATAGATAGTATGTGCTTGGTTAAGAATCTCACAGCATTGCTATAGGGAAGTATAATGGACCAACACACAAAACTAGGTGTTACCATCCCGTTATGGCCTGACATGACACCGACCAAAAAATGACGTCAAAATGCCAGTCTTTTGCCACAAAAGAAAACAAATCGTGAGTTGTATTCAATAATTCAACCAATGGGACCACTTGTTTCCATGAGCTCTACTAACTACAACTCACTAGGCGGTGCAAAAACCAAAATAATGACGTCAAACTGCCAGTCCTTTTGGATTTCAGTGTCAGGCTATAACATAACGATGGCTACGCTCAGACCCATATTTTGACGTCATTATTAGGTTTATGGACCACTAGTGAGTTGTTGTTTGCAGTGCTCAAGGAAACAAGTGATCCCATTGGATACAACTCACGATTTGTTTTCTAGTGTGGCCAAAAACTTGTCATTTTACATCGTTTGTTTGTCAGGCCATGAGTTTCCGAAGGCCACGATATGAGTTAATGAAGGTCATGATCTGTGGGGTCCCTATCCGTAGCCATCGTTATGTTATAGATAGAATGCGCTTGGCCAAGGACTTCACAACATTGCCATCCGGAAGTATAACGGACCAACACACAAACTCTGTGTAACCATGAACTTTTATAGTCTGGTTAATACAGTTTAGTGAGAACAACTCACAAACGCGGATGGCAAAAACAATAACAAAGGCCTGAGTGACGTCATCTGCATACTATCTATAGTCTGACACTGAAACCCAAAAAAGACTGGCATTTTGACGTCATTATTTGGGTTTTGCATTGCCTAGTGAGTTGTCGTTAGTAGTGCTCATGGAAACAATTGGTCCCATTGGTTGAACTATTGAATACAACTCACGATTTGTTTTCTTTTGTGGTCAGAGACTGGCATTTTGACGTCATTTTTTGGTCAGTGTCAGGCTATAAGTTAACGATGGCTACGGCCCCTCTGTGTCACACAAATATCAATCTAGCATTATCGTCCGTGTTTTATTTTAAATGATCAGGATGGATCAATTTGAATCCTTTTTTACGTTTTTCGTTTAGTTCAATTCTTTTAGACAATTAATCAGTAGATTTTTGACCAATTAAAACATGGAATTTGTGACACACCTTGCGCTTGGACAACAAGCATTGTTCGCTGTTTATAAACAATAAAGTGAATAGGATTCAACAGTCGTAACGTCACTTCCTTCCTAATGACGCATGGTAACTTAGCAACACTGGCTCTAAACTATCGGAACAATGGCGGACGCGCGTATGAAATATTTCTCCGGCGACCATAAAAAAGTATCCAGAGGGAAAAAATCCCATAAATTTGATCATGTTTTGACTTTTACACATTCTGATCACAAAACATATGAAAAGCTCTAGCCAGCATGAAGAATAAAAAGTAATGATTTTCTTTGTTTTGAACCAAGATGGCCGCCGTTGCCAGGCGGCGTGACATCAGACTATTGAATCGTATTAGTGAAAGAAGTCGACCTCTCTCTGATCATTGCTATTGTTTTTATAACGCCATATAGGTGACTGGTTATCACATAATTTTCTCGATCTTGTTATAAACGTTTAAGTTTACACATAGTTTTCTGTGTTGGTTCTACTGATCAAACGGTGGAACAGTGAGTATTTAACTTAGACACATACTATCGATAGAAAAGCCTGTGTGGCTTGCTTTGTTTACCAATTACTGACATTGTTTACAAGATCTGATTTACATCCTACCATATTATTTGAGCAATGGGTTACAATACGCTTCAACAGTCGTAACGTCACTTCCCTCGTAATGACGCATAGTCTGGTTCTAAACTATCGGGACAATGGCGGACGGCCTTATGAAATACTTCTCCGACGAGCATAAAAGTGTACCCAGAGGAGAAAAACATTATAAATCTGATCATGTTTTGACTTTTACACATTCTGATTGCAAGACATATGAAAAGTTCTAGCCAGCATGAAGAATAAAAAGTACAGATTTTCTTTATTTAGAACCACGATGGCCGCCGTTGCTGGGTGACGTGACATCAGACTATTGAATCCAATTACCCACGAGCACGGATAAAAATAGATGCAGCGGTAATCTCATTTTGATGGACAATATTATGTTGCCCTCTATGGACCTGAGACGCATATTCCATGCCGTGTACTTTAACGATTTCTGTTGTATCCGCAAGCATTGGAAGTGTTTCGAATTGGATTGCGCTCTTGACTTGTTTAAAACAAAACAAACAAAACAAATGTGACCCTTCGTCTCAAAACGGTATTATGTCGGGATGGACCAGATGCTAAAAAGTCAAATTATAGTCAAACTGGTCAAAAATATGAAACGTTGGTATTTAGCACAGTAAAATGTGATATTCCTTCTCCTCTATAAAGCAAACAAACTCAACTTAAGTCTGATATTTCTGGCTACAAATTAAATTTTCAGCATCTTAGTCATCCCGACTTAATACCGTTTTGAGACGAAGGATCACAAATATTCTTTTTTTAAATGTGAGCTTTATATAGAGCAAGAACCACTATATTATAATGTCAAAGCGCTTTACAGGGGGTCCTGTTAGGAGATAATACATTTTTTTCCGGACAGAGACAATGCTGTAAGCGGCCATATATACTCATTTTACATCTGAGTACGGGAATTTGAGTGAAGAGGCTTTTTCAAGGACTCAACTATGTGCCGCTCTGGACCCGAACCCAGGGCCTAAATACGTCCAAGTGTGCATGTTGAACAGAAACATCACGCGACTCAGATCATTTAGCATTAAATACGGGTTACAACTGATGAAGGGCAATTTCTGATCAGGAATATGTGACCCTCCGTCTCAAAACGGTATTATGTTGGGATGATTCAGACCCCAAAAAGTGAATTTAGAGATAGATTGGCGAGACTTTGGAGCTTAGAAGTTTTTGCAAAGCAAGAAATAGTCTTTATACTCCATAATAAAGTACAGAAATTAAACCCAAGTTGGATATTTGTGGCTATGAATTCAATTTCCCTTACCGAGTGGATCCTGACATAATACCGCTTTGATACGGTGGATCACATATGGCTATTTAGAGATACCAGAGGGCTTCGATATTGCAATCTGGAGATCTATGTGGGGGCAGCTTATACCCTACTTCAACGTAAACTATTCTACTCCTTCATACAAAATAGTTTCCCCGTGTGGTGTCCGGGGTCCCTCAATAGGATTCAGTAGTCTGATGTCACGCCACCCGGCAACGGCGGCTATCTTGGTTC
Organism: Berghia stephanieae; assembly: GCF_034508935.2. Taxonomy (NCBI): domain Eukaryota; kingdom Metazoa; phylum Mollusca; class Gastropoda; order Nudibranchia; family Aeolidiidae; genus Berghia; species Berghia stephanieae. The sequence continues at coordinate 105,922,733 of NC_088361.1, read as the reverse complement.
TAAACAAAGAAAATCATTCCTTTTTATTCTTCATGCTGGCTAGAACTTTTCATTCCCTTTCCATATGCCTTGTGATCAGAATGTGTAAAAGTCGAAACATGATCAAATCTATGGGGTTTTTTTTTCCTCTGGAAAAGCTTTTATGCTTGCCGGGGAAATATTTCATACGGGCGTCCGCCATTGTTCCGATAGTTTAGAGCCAGTGTTACTAAGTTACCATGCGTCATTAGGAAGGAAGTGACGTTACAACTATTGAAGAGTATTGAGAGGGTCAAGAATAGCCCAACGCCAAGCCAGCGTGTCGTAAAAGGCGACTAATGGTGTGTGATTCCCCCATCTTTGAGTCACCTGGTCCTCCAGGTTGGAGGTTGGCAAAGGGTTAACAACCCTTTCCGTTAAACTCAAACCGTTACAGAAACGCAGACGGACAAACCAAATACTTTTTTTTAGCTTGTTAGCTCAGGATGGAGAAGGATGGAAACTGTTTGTCTGTGGCCTATACCCTGAGCCAGGGTGAAAAAGGCGATGATGATGATGATGATGATGATGATGATGATACAAAATAGTGTTGGTGATTGACGATACTAATGTCTGTATACGAGCTTTTCATCTGGAAAACCATACTTCTATATCTTAGAGTAACTCTTTTACTAACTCTAAAAAGGACGTTTAATTCCTATTCCGATAATATTTTATAACTAGATATCTACATAGCTGGTTAGATTATAAAATTGTGTTATTGTTTATTCAATTTTTGTTTCAAATTTTGATTGAAATATTAGATAGACCGTGAGTAATCTGTCGTGAAGAGAACAGATTAAATTTAGAATCTACCTCGGGGTTTTATGGACAAAGCTCATCAAGTCTACGAATATTGGCACCGTTATCATCATTATCATCAATATCGTCTTCGTTTTCGTCATTATCATCAGCTGACTAGCTAGATCGTGTGAAATTATAATCCAGTCTTCCCCTTAAGCGTCTAAAGACTTAACTCATAATATTTATTCGTCATTGTTATCACTATCACTAGCACCACCGCCACCATCACAACCAAAACACTTACCACCACCATCATCACCACCACAACCACTACCACCGCCATTGTTGCCTTCGATTTCACCATCATGAATAAAAACAATTTCGTTAGATAAACGTGATCACAGAGAGAGAGAGAGAGAGAGAGAGAGAGAGAGAGAGAGAGAGAGAGAGAGAGAGAGAGAGAGAGAGAGAGAGAGAGAGAGGAGGACCACAGGCTGTCCCTCTCATAGCTTGTTACAGGAAATAATATAATATGGAGTATGATGAGGATTATAGGGGAATGGTGAAAGTGAAGGATTGTAACGAAAATATTAGGAAGCTTGTTGTGATGATGATGATGATGATGATGATGATGATGATGATGTTGTTGTTGATGCCGTTTTTTCCATGACTACGATGTTACTAGTGTGCATCTGTGTGAGTGTGTTTATGTCAATATTGTATTGTAATAGATGTGTGACCAAATGACAAATTGCCACTTTTTTGAGACATTAAAGATTTATTATTATTATTATTATTATTATTATTATTATTATTATTATTATTATTATCATCATCATCATCATCATCATCATCATTATTATTATTAATTATTATTATATTATTATCATCATCATCATCATCATCATCATCATTATTATTATTATTATTATTATTATTATTATTATTATTATTATTATTATTATTATTATTATTATTATTATTATTATTATTATCATTATTATTATCATTATTATTATTATTATTATTATTATTATTATTATTATTATTATTATTATTATTATTATTATTATTATTAGCATCATCACCATCATTATTATTATTATTATTATTATTATTATTATTATTATTATTATTATTATTATTATTATTATTATTATTATTATTATTATTAATATCCCAAGGAGTGTGTTCAGACCACTCATGTCATAACTTGCGGAATTGAGACCTTTTTGGGAGAGGCTACTAATAGAACAATAGATAACATTTTGGAAACAAGAATCGTTCTAAGGTCAAACTGTTTTCCATCTATTTTAAGGACTTTGGATCTGCACCCAACATTGCTTTTCTTGTGCAGCCGCATTAAGTAAAACAAGGAAACGGGCTTAAAAATTAGAAACATTTAAAAACGAATTGGGAGAATTAAAACAAACAAGTAAACAAATAAACAAAATTATGATTCACGTCTCTTTCTCTGAATTTGTCGATATGTGGTTTTGTATTCATTTTTCTCAGTTTCCTCCAGATTTGTTAATGGTTTGATCTGTAGCTGTACACACATCACTATTGTTATTTTCAACCCTTTAAATAATTGCTTGTTATCTATTGGGGGAGGGAGGGGTGGGGGATTCCAGTGCCGTAGTAGGTAGAGCACTCAATTCACGCATAAAGGATGATCCAGTGTGAAATCCATATCATTTCAACACCCCCCTCCCCTTCTGAAGCTGTACACACATCACTATTGTTATTTTCAACCCTTTAAATAATTGCTTGTTATCTATTGGGGGAGGGAGGGGTGGGGGGGGGGGGGGGTCCGTAGTAGGTAGAGCACTCGAGTCACGCATAAAGGATGATCCAGTGTGAAACCCATATCATTTCAACACCCCCCGCCCCCCTTCCCCTTCTGATTCTTAAGTAGTGAGTAGATAGCTGGCAGATCTGTTATACCTGGTGGCAAGTGCATTCAGGTTGTATAGAGTCTTATAAAAAGCAATTAATTGCTATTGTCCATTTAACACTTTTGAAATATTATGGATAAACGCTGGCTTCATATGCCTTATTTTCTTTAGGACTATCTTTTTATCGTTTGTTCGATATAATCATAAATCGTGATTCGTTACTTAAAATAGTTGTGGCTCTTTACCATTTGTGACCCACCGTCTCAAAGCGGTATTATGTCGGGATACACTCGGTTAGGGAAATTGAATTCATATCCACAAATATGAAACTTGGGTTTACTTTCTCTACGTCATGGTGAAATATTAATACTATTTATTGCTTTTTAAAAGCTTCTAAGGTCCAATTTCTCATCATATTCTCTCTAAATTTACAATTTTGGTTTTTGAATCATCCCGACATAATACCGTTTTGACACGGAGTGTCACATTTTTGAAATATCGACAATGCACTAATATGAAGGGGGCATCGTGGCTCAGCGGTACGGTCTTTGCTTCCTACCCGTTACTTAAAATAGTTGTGGCTCTTTCTTCTTCTTCCAGTGTCATCTCATGGGTTGAGGTCGACTTGAAATGACACGCCAATCTTCCCTGTTGACGGCTTGCAGACTGCATTCGGCTGCCGACAATCCTGTCCATGTCCTCACATCATCTATCCAAGTTCTTGCTGGCCGGCCTCTTCCTCTTTTCCCCTCAACTCTACCCTCAAGAATGTCCTTGTTGACAGTTTGATGGCGTCTTAGATGTCCAAAATACCTTAGTTTTATTGTTTTTATTACTTTCATTAGGGTGGCTCTTTACCATTTTTGAAATATCGACAATGCATTAAATTGAAGGTGGCATCGTGGCTCAGCGGTACGGTCTTTGCTTCCTACCCGAAAGGTATCGAGTTCGGTCACTCGCCGCTGCGCTGTGTGGCATTGAGCAAGTCACCTCGCCTTAGCTCAATTTGCGGCGCTGCACTGTGGCTAACGCCTGGGTTATTCCAGTCTTCCCTTGGAATAGACCCTAGAGACAAATTTCCCCTATGGAATGAATAAAGGGTATTTTTTGTATTTAAAATTTTTTAAAGATTTTAATTTAACTTTTCCCGACCAGATCTACCTCAAGCTCTGTCCAGGCACACTCGGGGATCATCAGAAAAGGGATGTCAGATCACCAGCTCTGAGATAGCTCTACCTCTTACCTTCACCATTGAGATGCCCTCTTACGTCATGATTGGAAACCACAAATTTAACCTAAAGCTACAGATGCCGCTCGTTACAAAACCATGATTCTATCTATCTATCTATATTTATATATCATTAGAGATACATTTTTTTCTCTTGACAGCTTACCCTATTCGTACGAGGTCAACGAATGTTTCCTCTCATGTCAGTTTTGTCGATTTTCTTTGCGATATCTTGAAAGATGATATTTCTTTCATAAAAACCGTTAGGAATAATAAAAATTCTAATTTTATTTTTAGCTGTCGACCTAATAAGAATTTGGAACTGTATCAAGGTTAAAATTCTCTATACGAATAACATTTTATTGATAAGGCAATAAAAATATGATTTATTATTAAATGAGTAAATCGTATTTTTTTTGGAGTTGTCTCCTCCTTAATTCTAAGTCTTGGTATTTGCTCAGAGTATGGCTTATGCATCTCGACATAATCTTCATTAATTCTATGTAAAAAAAATTAAATTTGAATGACCATCAGCAGCATAGATCAACGTGCCTCTATGTTCACGTGACTTGTATATGCCCAGTCTTGGTTTTACCTCTTAACTCTTTTTTAATTCTACTTGCAGGCTAAAAGTCAACCTCCTCTCCAACCCCGCCCCCGCTGGTGGCTGATTCTAAAGCCGCAATAGGATTCAATAGTCGTAAAGTCACTTCCTTCCTTATGACGCATAGTAACTTAGTAACACTGGCTCTAAACTATCGGAACACAGGCGGACGCCCGTATGAAATATTTCTCCGGCGAGCATAAAAGCGTATCCAGAGGGGAAAAAAACCAACATAAATTTGATCATGTTTTGACTTTTAAACATTCTGATCACAAGACATGAAAAGTTCTAGCCAGCTTGAAGAATAAAAAGTAATGATTTTCTTTGTTTAGAACCAAGATGGTCGCCGTTGCCGGGAGGCGTGACATCAGACTATTGAATCCAATTATTTACTAAATTTGTAAGCGGTACGAGCAACAATGAAATTGCCTTGATCTTATAGATGAAGGTCATTCGTAATTCTCTCAGCTTTGCACAGATAGAGAGAGAGAGAGAGAGAGAGAGAGAGAGAGAGAGAGAGAGAGAGAGAGAGAGAGAGAGAGAGAGAGAGAGAGAGAGAGAGAGAGAGAGACAGTAGAACGCTATAACATTTTCTTTTGGATAGAGACCACACTTCAACCGCCAAATATTACCATTTTAACCTGAGCATCATGAGAAAATTATGAGTAAAGACCTTTCTTCAGGAACGTCTGAAACTTGAGGTCAAGCAATGACCAATCAATCCTTGTCCAACCTAAGCCATTGCGTAAAATAGGTGAACAGTCTTTTCAATTTTCGGCCCCCCATTTTTGGAACTCTCTCCCATCACACGTGAGAATCTCGGATTCGTTGACAACGTTCAAATCTCGCTTAAAGTTGTATCTTTTTACGTCATAATGTTGCAATATTATTTTCATATTTTGTTGTTGTTAAATTGAATTCGTATCACTTTTCCTTCACACTTGTCTCACTGTAACATGTTTTGTTTTATATCACTGTAAAGCGCTTAGAGCCTGTGACAACGGGGTAAAGCGCTATATAAATGCCATTTATTATTATTATGTCCCCCACAGCGGCTGCCATACTCGGAATAAAACACACATTTTAATATTTGGGCCAGCAATTCATCCTTCAGATATTGATCGATTAACTTAAACCCCATCGAGGCAAGTTTGAGAGTTTTGCTAAGACGAGGCACATTCTAATCGATCAATATGTGACCCTCCGTCTCAAAACGGTATTATGTCGGGATGATTCAGACCCCAAAAAGTGAATTTAGAGATAGATTGGCGAGAAATTGGAGCTTAGAAGTTTTTGCAAAGCAAGAAATAGTCTTTATACTCCACCATAAAGTACATAAATTAAACCCAAGTTGGATATTTGTGGCTATGAATTCAATTTTCCTTACCGAGTGGATCCCGACATAATACCGCTTTGATACGGTGGGTCACATATTTGAAGGACGAGTTTTCTGGTAAAAAGTTTAAATACGTGTCTTTTCAGAGTACGGCAGCGCAGAGCGGAACTCGAACCGGCGATGTAACGACCACGAGAAGCCGCATGTCTTACGACCAGACCACAATGTCACTCATAAGAATCAACAGGGTTCAACAGTCGTGACGTCACTCCCCTCGTAATGACGCATAGTCACTTAGTAACTGGTCCTACCTAAACTATCGGAAAAATGGCGGACGCCCTTATGAAATACTTCTCCGACGAGGATAAAAGTGTATCCAGAGGAGAAAAACATAAATTATCTGATCGTGTTTTGACTTTCATATATTCTGATCACATGACATGTGAAACAGTTCTAGCCAGCATGAAGAATAAAAAGTACCGATTTTCTTTGTTTAGAACCAAGCTGCTCATTGCTAGGCGGACGTGACATCAGACTGTTGAATCCTATTATACAACTATAGAGAGATGATAAATAGTATTATAAATTTCGATAGAGATGAAATACGTTTGACGCTAGGTTTTCTCCCCAGATTTTGCTGTTCATCAAGACGATATTAGCAATAGTATAAGCTTGAATTAATTTAATTAAATAAACACAGATGTCTTCCAATTAAAAAGCTAATTTAATTAAGCTAAAAAATTATCGCCCCCCCCCCTCCCGAAAAAAGATGAATCCACTTCATTTGAACGTTCTTGACAATAGACACGTGCCATTTGGCTATGATTGAAGTGAAAAACGAAATATTATTACAGCATAAAGCAAGATGTGAACCACCGTATCAAAGCGGTATTATGTCGGGATCCACTCGGTAAGGGAAATTGAATTCATAGCCACAAATATCCAACTTGGGTTTAATTTCTGTACATTATGGTGGAGTATAAAGACTATTTCGTGCTTTGCAAAAACTTCTAAGCTCCAATTTCTCGCCAATCTATCTCTAAATTCACTTTTTGGGATCTGAATCATCCCGACATAATACCGTTTTGAGACGGAGGGTCACATATATTTCATTGTCGAGCAAAATACCTTGTAGTAACATATAAGGAGAAAATTGAGATAGAATATAAAAAGAAAACAAAAATAATACAAAACCAAACCAAACGAACAAACAAACAAGAATCGTAAGCAGTTATTTAGAGCAATATTCAGTAGACGTGCCCAGAGCGCTTCCAAAGGGTCCCTAGCAATAGTCTTAACCTTTAGGGCGAGGCATGAAGCGTGGACTTCGTTAAGTTATGGCCTGATACTTACCAAAAAATGACGTCAAAATGCCAGTCTTTTTCCACAAAAGAAAACAAATCGTGAGTTGTATTCAATAGTTCAGCCAATGAAATAACTTGTTTCCATGAGCTCTACTAACGACAACTCACTAGACGTTGCAAAAACCAAATAATGACGTCAAACTGCCAGTCCTTTTGGATTTCAGTATCAGGCTATAATATAACGATGGCTACGCATGAAGCCAGTGATATTACATTTCTTTTCGACAGAGACAACGCTGTTTGCATACTCATTTTATACCTGAATATGGTTTAGGAATTGTGAGTAAAGAGCCTTTTTCAAATATTCCATTTTTTGCCGCTCAGAGTGGGGATTCGAACTCCAGCCTACCAGTCCGAAGGCGAGTGTCATACCACAATACCACACCCCCACATACACCCACACACACAAACTTCACAAACAAACACAACGACAACAGAACAAACACACAAAAAGTAATGTGAACAAACAGATACAAGAGTCATCATCCTGGTAATCTGCGGCTATGTGGTCTTGTGGTATGACACTCGCTTTCGGATCGGAAGGTCCTGGGTTCGAGCCTCGCTCGGCGCATAGTTGAGTCCTTGGAAAAGACTCTTTACTCACATTCTCTCCCCGTACTCAGGTGTAAAATGAGTACCTGACCGTTAACAGCGTTGTCTTTGTCCGAAAAATTGTAATATCGCCTAACAGGCGTCATGTCCCGTCCTACATGTTAAATGTTGCTGTTGACCAGGGACACCTTGTAAAGCGCTTTGAGCACATTTAGTGGATATTGCGCTGTATAAAGCTCAATTAAAATTAATATGATGAGCCTCGAGGAGAACACGTTAAAATAGCCCAAAGCGCTTTTATAAGTTTTAGATATAGAGAATTATATCAAAAATGTGGGCAAGAAACATTTTTAGTAGAGAAATAAATAGTCTCAGAACCTCGAAATTTGAAGACATCTGTGTTTATTTAATGAAATTAATTCAAGCTTTTACTATTGCTAATATCGTCTTGATGAACAGCAAAAGCTGGGGAGAAAACCTAGCGTCGAACGCATTTCATCTCTATCGAAATTTATAATACTATTTATCATCTCTCTTTGTTCACATGTTGTGGTCCTTTCAATAGCAAGTTAACGATTACATTCCTAATCAAGAAAGATCGACGAAAGTAGAGAGAAATTGAGCTTTTTTTTATAGCGCAATATCCACTAAATGTGCTCAAAGCGCTTTACAAGGGGTCCATGGTCAACAGCAACATTTAACATGTAGGACGAGACATGAGCGTTGGGGGGCTGCCTGAAGTCTGGGATCGTGAAAATACTAACGAAAGAGTGATAATGGGGAGGCTTCTGATGGAAACAATACAGACAATGGACTTCCCGTCCGAAGTCTCTCTATAATCACTCTTTCGTTAGTAATGATCCACGAACGACTTGGAATAATAATATAATGATATAATATAATGAACTTATATAGCGCCTAGTTCCAATTTAGAATTGCTCACTGGCGCTTTACGTCAACACATCATGTATGATATAAAAATATAGAACTGGCATGTATAAAAAATAAAACGACGATCTGTCTTCAGAATCTTAGGAAAAATCATCGTACCTTCCACATCGTTGGCCGATCGCTATAAATCGGAGGCGTAATCGTTAACTTACTAATGCCCACAGGTATCGTTTACCTTACCTTCTCTTTACGAACTTATGATGTTATGCGTAGGGTAATAACGTTTGTGAGTCACTGAGATCGGACACCGACGTGTCCGTGTCAATCACGGCGTGCCTTTATGACTGTGGCCAGACATGGCACACCACCGTTACTCACCGTTCTCACGCTATCAATGCCAACAATCAACCACATTTACATTCATGATCTATTGAATACACGGTAATACTGCACTGCCGAACTCTGGAAAAACACGTAGTTCGAACTTTGGCCAGAAGACTCGTCTTTTCATACATTCATACTTTTCATACACTCACCGTTCTCACGCTATCAATGCCAACAATCAACCACATTTACATTCATGATCTATTGAATACACGGTAATTGCACTGCCGAACTCTGGAAAAACACGTAGTTCGAACTTTGGCCAGAAAACTCGTTTTCATACATTATATCCTTTTCATACACTCACCGTTTCACGCTATCCAGTGACAACAAATAACCATTTACAATCATGATCTATTGAATACACGTAATTGCACTGCCCGAAACTCTGGAAAAACGCTAGTTCGAAACTTTGGCAGCAGACAACCGTTTTCATACACTGATGATTAAAGTGAGCTCGCTTGTCAAACAACTCTCAAACCCGGGATTTCACAGAAAAGTCCCAGGTTTGAGAGTTTATAAGCAAGATGAGGGTCATTATTAATCGATCGATATTTGAAGAACTAGTTTCTGGCCAAAATTTTAACTTACGTCTTTTTTTCCCAGAGCAAGACATTGCAGTAGTGACATCAACATCTTTACTATACAATTTATTTATAATGGCGCCGCCGAAAGTTGGCGACAATTTATTTGTGACGTGTTCTGGTTCTGTAGTAAGATATTCGGTTTCTGATCTATAGGTCTCTGGTTCGAGTCCGATATTGGCAGCACGGAGTTGTGTCAGAAAAGACTCCTAAATAACAAAAGCCAGGCGTAAAACGAATATCTGGCAAATAACTGCTTCGGAAAATTTGTAATAGCGCATGACAACAAGCATCATGTAGCGTAAAGTGATAACATGTAATGAAGTGAGTAGAGAAGTAGCAGAAGACTATTTAAAAAAATTGAGCTTTTTATATCTCGCATTATCCATTAAACGTGCTCAAAGCGCTTTGCAAGGGGTCCCTGGTCAACAGCAATATTTAACATGTAGGGCGGGACATGACGCCTGTTAGGCGATATTACAATATTTTCGAGAGACAACGCTGTTAACGGCCAGGTACTCATTTTCCACCTGGATACGACGAGAGAATGTGAGTAAAGAGCCTTCTCCAAAAACTCAACTATGCGTCGAGCGAGGCTCGAACCCAGGATCTTCCGATCCGAAAGCGAGTGTCATACCACAAGACTACACAGCCGCACAATAGAGGTTAAAAAAACTTTTTCGGCTATGGGGAGTTAAACCCAGGACCTAACTATTACGGCAACTCCGCCAGGTCACGAGAGGGACGCTCTACAATCGACGCTATCCACCGTCCGAAATGGTTTTAAACATAGTAAATAACTTCTTGTGGTCATGAGGTCCAGACACAAACACTACGAAAGTTTATTAACTTGACTCGGCAGTTAAGATTTGAGCTCTGTTCTCAACACAAACATAATATAACATCGAGACGGTGAGACATGGAGTAAGCTCCAATATTGGGTGGATATTAATTCAGAAAAGTGAGTGGATGCAAGCACTTATGTTTATACTAACAATAAGTGAAGTGAGTATGGAACCTTTTTGCTAATCAAAAAGGGCGTCGAACAAAAGTCATGAGATTTTGTAAACACTCGGGTCTTTGTTATTATTTTTATGCCATCCGCGTTTATGAGTAATTCTCACTAAACTGTATTAACCTGAGTATAAACGCCAATGGTTACACAAAGTTTTGTGTGTTGGTCCGTTAGACTTCCGGATGGCAATGTTATGAGCTTCTTAGCCAAGCGCATACTATCTATAGATAGTATGCAGATGACGTCACTCAGGCCTTTGTTATTGTTTTTGCCATCCGCGTTTGTGAGTTGTTCTCACTAAACTCTATTAACCTGAGTATAAACGCCAATGGTTACACAAGTTTTGTGTGTTGGTCCGTTCGACTTCCGGATGGCAATGTTATGAGCTTCTTAGCCAAGCGCATACTATCTATAGATAGATAGTATGCAGATGACGTCACTCAGGCCTTTGTTATTGTTTTTGCCATCCGCGTTTGTGAGTTGTTCTCACTAAACTGTTTTAACCAGACTATAAAAGTTCATGGTTACAGAGAGTTTCTGTGTTGGTCCGTTATACTTCCGGATGGCAATGTTGTGAACTCCTTGGCCAAGCGCATTCTATCTATAGATAGTAATCTGAACTGCCGAGTAACTATCTATAGATAGTTTGCGGTTGGCTAAGAAGCTCATAACATTGCCATCCGGAAGTATAACGGAATAACACACAAAACTGTGTGTATCCATGAACGTTTATAGTCGGGTTAAAACAGTTCAGTGAGCATTACTCATAAACGCGGATGGCAAAAAAACAATAACAACGACTGAGTGACGTCATCTTCAAACTATCTATTGACAGACTTGTGAACCTGGTTAATGTTGGGCTGTCGAAACTATAAAAATATTTATACGAACAATAAAACAAACGTTGTGCTTATTAAAGGGAGTCCGGATAGCTCAAGTGGTAGAGCACTCCCTTCACACGCCAAGGGACCAAAATCAATACCGGGTGCAGTCGAGCTTTTTTCTGACCCCCTTGTCCACCCAGCAGTTATTGGGTAGCTGGGTCTGTTATGTTAGATTTGACGGAAAGTACTTTGCGATAGACTCGCGTCCTGTCCAAAGGATAGTAAGCAATTGGTATTGTCCGTTTCACGCTATAGAAAAATTAAATTGAGCTTTTATATAGCTCAAAGCGCTTTACCGGTCACCAGCAATATTTAACATGTAGGACGGGACATGACGCCTGTTAGGCGATATTACAATTTTTCGGACAGAGACAACGCTGTTAACGGCCAGGTACTCATTTTACACCTGAGTACGGTGAGAGAATGTGAGTAAAGAGCCTTTTCCAAGGACTCAACTATGCGCCGAGCGCGAGGCTCGAACCCAGGACCTTCCGATCCGAAAGCGAGTGTCATACCACTAGACCACATGGAAACCTGGGATAAACTCCGGCCCAATGGCTCTGAAGGACTACTTTCGTGTTTATCAACAGTTGTCATCAGGAGGATAGAATGGCCGATGGAGTTGGATGTTGATGGTGATGATGATAATGGTTGTGATGGTTGTGGTAAATAATTGTTGATCTACAATAATCGGAACAATAAAAAATACCATGTATGCGATTAGGATATATTATTATGAAATACGTCTTGTAACCTAAAGCCATATATCAGCACCAAATATAGACGATGTCAATGTGATTTCATTGAAAAAGAGGAGGAGGAGGAGGAGGAGGAGGAGGAGCAGGAGTAGGAGGAGGAAGAGGAGGAGGAGTAGGAGGAGGAGGAGGAGGAGTAGGAGGAGGAGAAGGAAGAGGAGGAGTAGGAGGAGGAGGAGGAGGAGGAAGAGGAGAAGGAGGAGGAGGAGGAGGAGGAAGAGAAAAGGAGGAGGAGGAGAAGGAGGAGGAGGAGGAGGAGTAGGAGTATTCTTAAAGTCGATTTTTCATTACATTTGAAGTCAAGTCTTTTCACAGGCAATATCCGCCAATGCATCTCCTTAAACTTCCAAGAGCGAGATTGTAAAAAAAAAAAAAATAAAAAAAAAAATTATTTAAAAAAAATTATTTATCCGCTTATAGCAGCCAACCTATCCTTACTTATAGTACGAGGAAGTGCCTCCATAGAATACTGTTACTAAGCTCCTGGTTCGATGATTCTCTCAACCCAAAATCAATTCCCAAACAAGACAAATTTCAGCAATGAAACGAACAAAAATAAACATGAAAGTAGTGATTATGCATGATCAATAAACAGCCAACGACAATTGTTGATATTGTTTTGAATAGACACTTGACCCCAAACAATTCCCTTTCAGATCTGAGAGGTCGATTGCTCGAGGAAAGCTGTTTTGTCAGAGGGGTGACAAGGAAAACAAACAAATAGGCAGGCAGAACACTATTCTAGTCGGATGTAAAACCCACTCTGTTTGATCTGCCAATCGGACAGTTAAGAATGATAAAAACCAACCAAATAAATACAAGAAAAAAAAAGAAACAACAAAAGGCCAAAAAACAACAACAAGAAAACAATACAAAACAAACAAAAAAAGAAACAACAAAAGGCCAAAAAACAACAACAAGAAAACAATACAAAACAAACAAAAAAAGAAAAACAAATAAAAAAAATCCAGAGCAAAACAAAAAAAAGCAAGCAACCCTAAAAGAAACCAATTATAGAAACAAAAAGCACACAGAGAAAAAACAAAACAAAACAAAAAACAACAACAAAAAAAAAAAACACGAAACAAACAAACAAACAAAAAAAAAAAAAACCAACAACAAAAAGACAAACAAAATATCGGAAACATAGAATGCAATAAACACCAAAACAAAACACCGAATCAAAAAACCCCCACAATAATCAAATAAACAACAGCTTAATTAAACCTTTAGGTACCGATTCATTTAGTGTTTTCATCATTATTTCATAAGGATAAAGTCCCCATCCAGATATCTGTTATAGAATGATTCATCCAATCCAATATCAAGATCAAGCACCTGAGGTTTTCGTTTTATGTAAATAGGATTGCATCTCAGCCTTTATGACCTGACAGCTGACAACACAACTGGGGAGTAGCCAGACAAAGGCTGGACAATCGGGAACATGGTCGTACAAATCACAGCGTCAGATGAGGTCATCTCATGAATTGGGGTGATGTCCGATGATGTCCGGCAATTGCTAAGCTGTTTTGAACTCTTCTTATTACCCAGCACAAGTATATTGTCCGAGCTCACAACTCACAACATTCACACCAGAGGAAGGTATGCTTGGTTCTCTATATCAGTGATGCTTAGTAGTATTATATTGATTATAGAGTTTTGTTAAATATCTTCGAAGTGTCACTGGGAGATTATGTTTTAATACAGATTACATTTATAGATATTGTTTTAATCAGTGTTATTTGATAGTGTATTTAAAATTGTAAGCCATAAAGTGCAGGTAGAGTATTTTAGACGTAATTTTCAATTATTATTATAAACAATGATTCATAATTAAGATAGATGGATCTTGATGTATCTAATGATCCCCCCCCCCCCCCGAGAATGACAAATTATTTATAAATCATTTAAGTGTCGTACATTTGAAAAATTATTATTTGAGAAATTGTCAAAAATTCGTCCTTCAATTATCGATCGATTTAAATAATCCTCAGCTTGGCAAAACATCTCAAACCTGAGACTTCGAAAAGTCCCAGGTTTGAATTATTTTTGCCAAGATGAGCGTCGTTGAAATCGATCGATATCTGAAGGACGAGTTTCATGGCCAATTAGAAAAAAATACGTCGGAATTGAAACCCATATCGTCAATTGCATTTTTTAATAATTTACCTTTAAAGTTTCACCCTAGACAAAAATCCTCCGTATTCCAGTTAAACGGTGTGAAACTTATGTCTACATAGTAACCTTTAAATGTCAATATGTACACACACACACACACACACACACACACACACACACACACATTTATGATAGTAGATACGCTTGGGTTAGCGTCATTACGTGTAAGTAAAACACAAAAAGGCTTGCAAGGATGCAATGCGTTATCCCGCAGTTCTTCTTTGTGCCATTTAGACGGATAATTTTAAAACTTGAAAAATTCCAACGTAAAATTGACTGAAACAATATTGACAATTGTCTCGTCCAGAAACCAACGACAAGCGACTTCGAGCATTGTATTTCAACGGATAAGTGCCTAGGATAAATATTATCTATGATAATAATCTTGGATTTTGGTAAAAATGTCCTATGGTAGTATTACATGAGTAACTCAATTGAAATGTAAATGAAAATATGGCTGATGGTAATAGCGAATATTGCAATATTCTTGCATAAGAAGCATGCCAGATTGGTATATTGTACAGCTCGTACTGCTCGGATTGAAAATGTGGTTGCTTTTGGCTTGATTCAATGAAAAACAATCGTGAAACAATTTAAAAGCAATATTTAAAAAAATACACACTAAAACAGCCCGACTCAGATGTGAACAAAAAAACCTTGTTGAAATCAGTGATTGATATTATTGTGAAAGAGATAGTCCAAAAATATACCCAGAAAGAGACTTTTGTACATGCAAATTTAGGTCAAGCAATACTGCAGGGATATCTAATAGATGCAAAATTTGTTTTTTGTTTGTTTGAGGATTATATCACCTTACTCATTCATCACATGCAAGGCATGTAGCTTACCGTGGACTGCTTGACGAAAGCAGCCAGAAATGTGCGGCTATGTGGTCTAGTGGTATGACACTCGCTTTCGGATAGGAAGGTCCTGGGTTCGAGCCTCGCTCGGCGCATAGTTGAGTCCTTGGAAAAGGCTCTTTACGGACATTCTCTCACCACACTCAGGTGTAAATTGAGTACCTGGCCGTTAACAGCGTTGTCTTTATCCGAAAAATTGTAATATCGCCTAACAGGCGTCATGTCTCGTCCTACATGTTAAATGTTGCTGTTGACCAGGGACCCCTTGTAAAGCGCTTTGAGCACAGTAAGTGGACATTGCGCTATATAAGAGCTCAATTATTATTATTTTTTATAAATGTTGGTATCAAAATAAATATCTAAAGAAAAAACCAAAAGAAAACAAAGGTTATGCGAATTTATGATCAACAGCAAATCCCAGTCCGCAAATCAGGATCTCCAGTTCAAAATAAAAATGCCTTCACATACATTAACTGTTGTAAAGTTAGTGAAACAGGAGATACGGAAGAAGATATTAATAAAAGTCAGAATAAAGAAACTTCAGAAGTCTTTTGCCATCTTGTCGCCCATACAGTTATCTCGAATTCAACTAAACTTTCATGTAACATATTATGTTCTTCTGTGTGGATCTGAAAACTGGAGCGTCACAAATACCCGTCCAAGTAAAATCGAACCTTCATAAATAAACGCCTCCACAGGATTTTGAAAATAAGATGGCGAGTTCACATACCCAAAATAGATTTATGGAAAATATTAAACAAAGAATCCATCAGCACTCAAACAATGAGGCAAAAATAGAGATGGGTGGTTCACGCCTTGAAAAGAACAGAGAGCAACGTCACCAGCCGCTCCCTTAATTGAAACCCACAAGGGACACGAAGGGTTGGTTGGGCGGCCGGATCCGACATATAAGCGCTCAGTTAACTGACGAATTAAAAGCGACAATTCTCACGCGGGAGCCTACCAAGAAGAAAGCCAAGAACAGAAGCAGCTGGCGGACCCTCGTGAAGGCCCTATGTTCCACAAGGAGTGAAGAGGTTAAATTAAGTTTGAAGAGTATTTGGGAAAGAGAATTTGTGGCAATGCGCCATATAACAGCTAATGTTCATATATCTCTCATTTACTTACTTACTTGATTATCAAATAGAGATGAGTATGTATTTCATCAAATGACCAATGACGCCAATTTTCAATTCAAACATTGCAGTTAGTTTAGAAACAGAGGCTGGGTAGACTTCTCGGCATACACATGATTTTGTAATAAATAAGTAATTAATCGCTCTTATATTAGTATTTTAAAAAACAAGATATTAATGCATTCAATACCCCGGTGGTTTTAAACTTATTTAGATAACCATTTTAGCCTAATTTAGGAAATGCTTGAATTAAATGCGGAAAAGAATATTAAAGTCGAATTGTTTTTTTTAAACTGACCTCTCT
The DNA here is from genome assembly GCF_034508935.2 of Berghia stephanieae. Classification (NCBI taxonomy): domain Eukaryota; kingdom Metazoa; phylum Mollusca; class Gastropoda; order Nudibranchia; family Aeolidiidae; genus Berghia; species Berghia stephanieae. Next base: position 105,905,998 of record NC_088361.1, on the reverse strand, counting down.
GTTCAACCATCGGTGATTGGGTAGCTGGGTTCAATAGATTTGGCGGAGAGTACCTTGGAACAGACCAAAATCCTGTTCTACGAGTAGCAAGTAATTTTACTGCCTTATGTAAGCTACAGAAAATCCGTGGACTTCATGGGCTTTATGGGTATGACTATAGTACTGTGCGGCTATGTGGTCTTTGGTCTGGCACTCGCTTTCGGATCGGAAGGTCCTGGGTTCGAGTCTCGCTCGGCGAATAGTTGAGTCCATGGAGAAGACTCTTTACACACATGTAAAATGAGTACCTGGTCATTAACAGCGATGTCTCTGTCCGAAAAAAAATTGTAATATCGCCTAACAGGCGTCATGTCCCGTCCTACATGTTAAATGTTGCTGTTGACCAGAGACCCCCTGTAAAGCGCTTTGAGCACGCTAGTGGATATTGCGCTATATAAAAGCTCATTTTAAAATTATTTTTGTACTGCCAACAATATCTATAACCGGTACGGCACCCTCTTAAGGCAAAGAAATGAATTGTATTTCATCATTGTCATCTTTCTTTCTTTCTTACATCAGAGCAGGGAAGATCAATATTCCTATTTGTTGTCCCTGTGAAAAGTCATCATGAACACTTTCTGCTTAGTCTTCGCTCTGGCTTGTCTTGGATTCACAACAGCCAACACAGGTATGATTTGTCACACTGGTTTGTATCATACTGCCGTACTCTGAAAATATTTTTAAAAAGTTTTGGCCAGAAAACTCCACCTTCAAATATCGATCGATTTAAATGACTCCAATTTTGTCAAAAGCTCTCAAACCTGAGACTTCGATTCGGTGTTCAAGGTTTGAGAGTTTTGACAACAAGAGGGTCATTTTAATCGATCGAGTTTTGAAGGACTAGTTTTCTGGCCAAATTTTAAAAATATTTTTGTTTTAGTATATTCTGTGTTCCTTGTGCCTGAATTTTTAACTTAATTAACTTAGCCATTCAAGGCCTTTCGCGTGAATTTTTGGGACATACGATTTTTACTTTTATTCAGAAATATTAGGAATCAAATTTAACAATGCTCTTCCACCTCCATGATATCACAATGACATCGGCTATGTTTATTGTTTACATAATATGGCTTTACATGGCAAGATTTGCAAATGTGGCTACGGTGTAGCCTCCACGATTATTTTAACACTAAACGCATAGATGCAGTTATTTGTCATTGTAACGGAGAATGTTTTGTGTTGCTTTGAGATCATATTGAGACACTAACATGCTTGGTTATCAGACAGACTCATACATACACTACATATATAAATCATACTAACTAAAGAGTGAAAATGGAGAGGCTTCGTATGGGAACAAAACAGACAATGGTTTGTACCCGAAACGTCCACTGTCTGTTTTGTTCCCACACGAAGCCTCTCCATTTTCACTCTTTAGTTAGTATTTTACGATCACCGGCTTCAGGCAGCCCCTGCCGTTTTCTATAATATAAATTATATTTCCCACGATTTTTAAACTAAATAATAACCAAGGGAATACCTTATGCTACCCATTATTTCTATTACTGTGCCCAGAGCGATAACTCCGTTTTTACAATAAAACAATAATTTTATTGAATTACTTCCCTTAGCTCTCATCTGATTGATGAATGATCATGTCAAAGATTTTAAAATTGCGATAGATAATGAAAATGAAGTTTTTTCGATGTCGCAGTTAAGCTATTTCCTTACAATGGTACCCTTTATTCATCCTAAGTGATAATTTGTATTCTGCAATACTCGTAATTTTCTATCTTAACTCACTCAACCCTAACACCGACTATATCCTTAGTATACCGGGGGTTACTTTTACCCCATGCCTATTTATTTCAATTTTCTAAGACAAATTATAGGCGTAGTATCAATGCTAATATTTTTAGTTTTTACATGTTAATGGTAGTTGAATAAAATTATCTATGCACATGCTCATTTTTAATACATTTTTTTTCAGTTTTGAAAAGTAGCAAAACTCTCCAGGATTGAGTGAGTTAAACGAATTATGAAAAAAAAAAATGGTGACCCGATAATGCTTATTTCAAACCAAATGGACTGGCATTGGTTGTTACCTTAACTCTTTTCCTACCGATCTTTTTCAGTATTTTCCCAAAATAGCAAGCTTACCTGCCAGAATAAAATTGATTTTTTAAAGCTCAAACAAGCTCTCTAAAAAACAACTTTATGTTCTTATGAATGAAACAAAGATCATTCTTCAAAGTATGTGATGTACAAAATAAATCTGAATAAGAAAAATGTATAGTATTGTGTCGTAACAAATGTGAGGATTTTGATGTAGGTGGGAAGGAGAGGGTTAAGACTTGTTCACCCCTATATATTACCTGATGTAGGAGATGGATCACATATAAAGCAATATCCACTAATGTAAAAAAAACCGTGCTTTTATATAGCGCAATATCCACTAAATGTGCTCAACGTGCTTTACAAAGGGTCCCCAGCCAACAGCAACTTAATATGTACCTTGCACTAGGACCCCGCTTCAGGCACTTTCGTTTTTTTCCTTGAGCAAGATTATTAACCCCCAATTTGATCACTTGGACAACATGGGTGATTCCTGTTGACATCAGACATCTTGTTTGATAGATAGAGTATCTATATTCCTCCGTGGAATGCCTAGGCGACGATATCTTATGATGTCGTGAATTTTAAATTTAATTAGAGCTTTTACATATCCACTTATCATGCTCAAAGCGCTTTACAAGAGGACCCTAGCCAACAGCAATACTTAACGTGTAAGGCAAAGACATGACGCTTGTTTGGTGATATTACATATTTTCCGGACAGAGAGAACGGTGTTAACGTCCAGGTACATTTCACACCTGAGTACGATGAGACAATGGGAGTAAAGAGCTTTTCCAAAGACTCAACTGTGCGCCGCAAAAACGGGATTCGAAGCTGGACCATCCAGTCCAAAGGCAAGTGTCATATCACTAAAAGACCACATAACTGCAAGGAGTGCCATTTTTAGACAACAAGAGATGAAGTGAGTAGTTATCAACATAAGTGCCTGCTCCACTCACTTTTCCCCATTCTTAGACAACAAGAGATGAAGTGAATAGTTATCAACATAAGTGCCTGCTCCACTCACTTTTCCCCCATTTTTAGACAACAAGAGATGAAGTGAGTAGTTATCAACATAAGTGCCTGCTCCACTCACTTTTCCCCATTTTTAGACAACAAGAGATGAAGTGAGTAGTTATCAACATAAGTGCCTGCTCCACTCACTTTTCCCCCATTTTTAGACAACAAGAGATGAAGTGAGTAGTTATCAACATAAGTGCTTGCTCCACTCACTTTTCCCCATTTTTAGACAGTAACTCATTAAAAGCTCTCATTATAAAAACATACATTTTTTGCTATAATATTTCTTCAGGATCGCAATATGAATGGTACGATGCAAAAGGAGGTGCTGGTGACAGTGGCAATAGTGGCACTGGTGCTACTCGTGGCGATGGTGCTGTGTATTCCCCAGCCGCTTCAGGTGGTAACACTGATGCCTTGGTCTCACAGTTGCTGGTAAGAAATTCTAAAAGATAAAATTAACATAATCTGCTTATCCCATCCAAATTTTACTTACTGGTAAAGTTGTGCGGCTATGTGGTCTAGTGGTATGACACTAGCTTTCGGATCGGAAGGTCCTGGGTTCGAGCCTTGCTCGGCGCATAGCCGAGTCCTTGGAGAAGGCTCTTAACTCACATTCTCTCACCGTACTCAGGTGTAAAATGAGTACCTGGCCGTTAACAGCGTGGCCTCTGTCCGAAAAAATTGTAACATCGCCTAACAGGCGTCTTGTCCCGTCCTAAATGTTAAATGTTGCTGTTGGCCAGGAACCCCTTGTAAAGCGCTTTGGGCACATTTAGTGGATTTTGCGCTATATAAAAGCTCATTTTTTAAAGAAAAGAAGAGGGAGACAGAGGATAGACTGCGTTGACAATCTGGTCGGCTGGATTGGTGGAGGAGGAATGTTTATTCTCTATTGTCTTCTGGCACTTTTCTATTCACTTCATCTCTTGTTGTTACCAACATAAGTGCCTGCTCCACTCACTTTTCTGAATTAAAAATTCACCCCATATACCGGAGCATACTAATGTCTCAATTGTTTCTATGTTAT
>NC_088361.1:105856854-105896854 GCF_034508935.2 Berghia stephanieae | reverse complement strand
GTAGGGATCTGTACCAGATTCAGTAAAAATTTTTTTAACGAGATGCCCAGTATTTTGAGCGAATGCGAGTAAGTTATATGGCGCCGTAGATGAAAGACATGCCCAGTAATGTTTAGAAATCGTATCAAGTCTACTTGTAAAAAGGATAGGAAAATAAGCACGTAATTTTTGTTTGGACAACTGCAGACGTTATTTCTGTTTGTTTGTCTGTCTGTGTGTCTGTCTGTCTGTCGAGATAGAGATAGATAAATAGATAGATATATAGATAGAGATAGAGAGAGAGAGAGAGAGAGAGAGAGAGAGAGAGATGGAGAGAAAGAGAGAGAGAGAGAGAAGAAAGAGAGAGATGGAGAGAGAGAAAGAGAGAGAGAGAGAGTCGAGAGAGAGAGAGAGAGAAGAAAGAGAGAGAGATGGAGAGAGAGAAAGAGAGAGAGAGTCGAGAGAGAGAGAGAAGAAAGAGAGAGAGAGACAGACAGACAGAGAGAGAGAGAGAGAGAGAGAGAGAGAGAGAGAGAGAGAGAGAGAGAGAGAGAGGAGAATTTACCGCTTTCTATAGTTCTTGTTGTTGATCGAAGACACTTGTGGTCCTGAATGTGCGTGTTATAATCATTTTTAGTAAATGCTGAAAAGCTATATTTAAGTACAATCTCTTTATTTATTTATCTATTTATTTATTTCATAACAAATAGTCTCAAGGCTCCAGTGATGATGGACTGACCCTTGACCTATTCCATAACTTACAACAGTATGCCGACTCAGACAAGACGACGAGTGGTGAATACTCGGACGACATGAAGGCCCAAATATTGGTAAGACTCGAGTACTAAAGAGATTGAAATGTGATCAGATTTTTTATAACGTGAGTAACAGTATTTGTGAGGTGGTTTACTGGACAATATATTGCATAGTTACCCGAAGTATGATAAGTGATCCGCTTTTCATTGTAATAAATTTCTTGATGTTCTCAAAACCATTTACTGGAGACCTCAAGCACTCACTTCATCAGTTGGGGCCTGCCACATGTCCAACATTTACCCGTTTTGGTCAGAGCTCCAAACCGCAGAGCATCTAGTTGAACGGTGCTTTTTGAAGAAGCTTCCGAGCAGGTTCATGACCGTACACGATTGAGGCGATGATTTTGCGGCCTGGATAGATCATCATAACATAGTAGTGTGAGAACCATAAGGAGCTGCTGCCAACAGCATGACTTATCATATAGGACAAGAGATGATGCCTGCGTAGTGCTATACCAACCGTTACCGGGCAAATACTCATTTACCACCTTAGCATGGAAAAAAGATGTGAGTGGCGAGTCATTTCCAGGGACTAAACTTTGGGCCGTCCAAAGACACAAATGGAACTGGTTTGAACCTCTCTTAGATCGTAGTTTATCCGCTTTGTTTCTCCTTAAGAAATTAAATTCTTAATCAATACTTAGATTCATTACAGACTTGATTGATTACAGAATGAAGGAATGAATATGGGTGCGCTGTATCTATGGACGCTTTCCGTGAATGTATGTGTTACTTCGAGTGGTTCAGTCTGTTTCTAATATCCAGTTAGTAATTTGTTTCCATAAATCTCTGTCCAGTGCAAGTATTCTTAGCTTTTGAATGCCATCATGTGTGTTAAGGTGCTGAGGCAAATATATGTTTCCTTATGTTGTTGAAATCGGTTCTTCTGTTGTTGTTTCTAAAGACATTTGATATTTTTTGAGATCCTGATTGTGTGTGTTGTTGGAAGTGAAGTTGGTGTACAGACGCCCTCTGTATTTGTCTCCTTGTTTGAAGTAATCATACATCGAGGTTTGTACTGGAATATTTTCATCTCGTGGAATCACGTGGTCGAACAGTTTCCATCTTTGTTTTCTTTATTCGAGTACTGACTGGTTTTTAATCTGCATCTGTCGTACGGACTCATGACAGATTTTGTCTGGCCAATGTACCCCAATAACTCGTCTCAATTGTTTGCGATGAAGGGAGTCCAGGGTGTCCAAATTATTTTAGTAAGACCCCACGTACCCCAGTTGTACATAATGGTTGGCAGCACTAGCACTTCGTAAAGATGTATTCTTTTATTTTCATTAATGATGTTCGTCCTGTTGTGTAGTTCTCCGAATACAGTTTGAGCTATCATTATTCTTCGCTTGATGTCTTCATTCTCATTAATCAAGTTTCCGTGTTTTTTTGGTTACACTTTTCCATTTCGCTTGTTTCTTGTTAACCACTGATTAAAGAATAGGAAGAGAAATTGAATAGCTGCCATAGAATGATTTCCCAAGCGTGTACTGACACAAGTGGAATTTTACTCATTTACTGCCAAACGTACAATTAGAGCACCAAATGCCACAAGGCAAGGTGGCAAGACTGCGATGCGGCTTCCAATTTGACCAATAATTTGATTGTGACCAGATGTTTTGAATGGGTGTAATGGCGGATTAAACATGATGCACGTGGATTTATATCTTAAAGTCAAACCATAAAATCTGATTTTAATAAATGCCATCATTGAGAAGACCAGATAGATAGACGGCAACCGACTGTCTGTTTTAAAGTAATGTAATTATGTTTATTCATAGCCTATTATTATTATTATTATTATTATTATTATTATTATTATTATTTATTATTATATTATTATTATTATTATTATTATTATATTATTATTATTATTAATTTAATTATATATTTAATAATTATTAATATATAATAATAAATAATAATAATAATAATAATAATAATAATAATAAATAATAATAATATAATAATAATAATAATATAATAAATAATAAGAAGAAGAAGAAGAAGAAGAAGAAGAAGAAGAAGAAGAAGACGAAGAAGAAGAAGAAAATCAAGCAATAGGATGCTTGCACAATTATGAGTCTAGCTTTTGCCATTGGGTGAGAGAATGTAAATGTAAAACTGTACGTGCCTCAAGTGTGTGTAAATATCTATCTAGAAATGATATTGGTATAGTAGGAATTCATAGTATCAAAATATACAGGGAAATTGGTCTGTATAGATTGAAAATATGTGTTAATGTTGAGCTTTGAGCTAAATATAGCGCAATATCCACTAAATATGCTCAAAGCGCTTTACAAAGGGTCCCTGGTTAACAGCAACATTTAACATGTAGGACGGGACATGACGCCTGTTAGGCGATATTACAATTTTTCGGACAGAGACAACGCTGTTAATGGTCAGGTACTCATTTTACACCTGAGTACGGTGAGAGAATGTGAGTAAAGAGCCTTTTCCAACGACTCAACTATGCGCCGAGCGCGAGGCTCGAACCCAGGACCTTCCGATCCGAAAGCGTAATGAGCTTGGAAAATATCAATACGCCTATAATTATATTTCCAACATACGATTTGTCCCCTCTATGTGCTTGAATATAAATGAGAGTTGTGTTTTGGTTATAGATAAAAATCGTGTGAAAGTTTTAATTTAAATGAGAAAGGATCGAAAATGCCAAACTAGCTCGTACTAATGAGTTCAAATCATGCATTCTGACGTCAATCGAAACACTCTGTTTAGGCTGTAATTAGCATGTTGACACGAGAATAAAAAACAAAAAACAAACAAACAGAAAACAGTCATAAAAAGTAATACTGAACGTTTCCCATTGCAGGGCTCTGCTTTCCAATTAAATTAACGTGACTGCTAAATAATTTTTAAAAATAACTAAAATAGCTAGGCACGAGGCGGTAAGCCAAATGCAGAACTATATTTCCGTTATTTCTTTGCAAGTTAAAAAAAAAAAAGAAGACATAGAAAATGTTTTCATTTTCCATTCATACTTAGAAGTTTGAATTATAAAAATAAAAAAATAAAAAAATTGAGCTTTTATATAGCGCTATATCCACTTAACGTGCTCAAAGCGCTTTACAAGGGGTCCCTGGTCAACAGCAACATTTAACATGTAAGACGAGACATGACGCCTGTTGGGCGATATTACAATTTTTCGGACAAAGACAAAGCTGTTTTATATTATTGTATGATTACATCGATTTCTACCCACATTTTTGATTGTATTTGACTCACGTGCCCATATTTACAAAGCTTATAATATAATCGAAGGTGTTTTAACATTGTTTTAAAGGACAATGGTTTGGGTTGGTTTGAGAATATCGTCATCACATCAATGAAATCATAAAAGATTAGCTTATCGGACTTATAGTTCACCTGTTAACTGCCACATTCTGGAAAAACTCGTATTTAAAAAAAAAGATTGGCTAGAGACTCGTTCTTCAAATATCAATCTTTCCTTTTTTAAAATTAGAAATTGAAATTAGGATAATAATAATAATAATAATAATAATAATAATAATAATAATAATAATAATAATAATAATAATAATAATAATAATAATAATAATAATAATAATAATAATAATAATAATAATAATTATAGTAATAATTATAATTATAATATCTACTTTATTCATCCAAAAAAATGGAAATTCGTTTACAGACGTGGCATGCATGAAAATGTATAAACACAAAGTTGAGAATCTATGGCGACAAAGTAACAACACACACACACACACACACACATCATATAATAATATATATATATATATATATATATATATATATGCACAAAATTGTAAAAATATACAACCAAGAACCAATAGCAACACTTTATATATTAATTTGATAAATTGAGATAGGCCATACCTCTGGTCTTTAATAATAATAATACACATTTATACAGCGCTCATTCTCGTGTAAAACACAAGCTCTGGGCACTTTACAATATAAATTATCAATTTTGAGTGAAAATAAATAAATTCATAGCCAAATCAAGGATCCATAGTGTCAATAAAAACAAATACAGTAAAGTTTAAGTCCGAACTTTTGTGTGTATATTTAAAAGACAGTATTTAATTTAAATCACAGTTGCGTGTTAGAAATTCGAACACCATGTGGCAAAAATGAATTAAGGTGACGTGTTGTCTTTGTTTTTATAGATATAAGGATGGCGCTGTGTGTGAAATACAGGCCAACTAATACTTGAAAACTCAACCAAGTTTCCGTGTAACCCATGGGACAGCCAGTACTGTTTGATTAAATTGAGCTTTATATAGCGCAATATCCACTAAATGTGCTCAAAGCGCTTTACAAGGGGTCCCTGATCAACAACAACATTTAACATGTATGACGGGACATGGTGCCTGTTAGGCGAGATTACAATTTTTCGGAAAAAGACAACGCTGTTAACGGCCAGGTACTCATTTTGCACCTGAGTACGGTGAGAGAATGTGAGTAAAGAGCCTTCTCCAAGGACTCAACTATGCGCCGAGCGTGAGGCTCGATCCCAGGACCTTTCGATCCGAAACCGAGTCTCATACCACTAGACCACATAGCCCATTCTTATCGTTATTTCAACAATAAAATCAATTTTCCACTAAATATTTTTTCTGATTATTTCCATCCCAACCTTTAGACTGAAGCTTCCAAAAATGGCGGCGATTACGGCGCCCCGACAAACGCCAAAGCAGACTCCGCCTTTGACCACCTAAAAGCTGCTGCCAACATCTACACTGTTGCCCATGGATATGCCAAAGACGCCGATATCATTCTGAACCAAGCAAAATCAGATCTCAGTTTAGCTGGAAGTAGTTCTATGGCTGAAGCCGCAAGTAGTGCCAAAGGTGCAGCCCTCGCAACCATTGCCGCTGCAAAAGCGGAAGCCAGATCAAATGTTGTTAAGTCTAGAAATACATACGTGTCATCTTTAGATCAACTCAAAAACAAAATCACTGTCATGAAAGTAATAGAGAAAAAGTTTAGAGCTTTAGCTGTGGCATTTTCTAAAGTAAGAGAGTACGCAGGCCAGGCATTACTTAGTTTAAAGAGTATGACTGCAAAGAAAGACGATTATAGTGGCTCTAAAGGAGGATACCAATATTCAAATCCTAAAGAAAATCTTTTGACAACCGTTGCAACAGCTAAGGCAAGAATAGCGAAGATGAAAGCTGTAGAGAAAAGGTTCCTGGCCCTTGCTAAAGCTTTAGCAAAGGTCAGAGCCCAGGCATACGCAGATGTTCGTTCAGTGCGTAAGAACGCTATAGGATTAGCGAAGACCACCACAGCAGCCCAAGCTCACGTTGGTGCTGCTGTAGAATCAGCAGCATCGATTGTGTCTCAGGCTGTCGCTACTGCAAGGGCCACCGCTCTAGCAAAGGCTGAGGCGACTGCAGCCGCCGCGGTGGACTCGAAGATAAAAGCAGAGGCAATCGTCAATGCTGCCGCAGCGGTAGTCGAGGGAGCTCGTGCTCAGGCAGTTGAGTCTGCCGCACCGTCCCTTGCGAAAAAGAATGACCACAGTACTGGTACAAGTTATGGAGAGACCCCTGTAACAGATACTTATTCATAAATATTTTAATATATGTTTTTGTTTTTGAGATTTATTTGAATTTGAAAGATTATGATAACATTGCTTTACAAAGATATTATTCGTTGTTTGGAATTCGTTACATCAGTAAGTGTTTTGTTATTGATATCAGTATTCAAAATAAAGAAAAGTATTGATAAGTTTGTTTTTCTATGAAGAGGAGGGGGGGGGGGGGTTGCTGTTCTGTACAATTAAAAAACTAATAATTGCTGTGATCATTGCTCATAATGTCTCGTAACATCATGTCTCGTTGAGTTTCTAATAACAATATAAGTACCAACACAAAAGACCTTCGTTTTTGTTTTTCATTACGCATCTTAAGTACTTATCTAGATATATTCTTTATGTGGGGTTTCAAATTCATTGAATGAAAGAATGAAGGGGACCAATTTTAACACATTTTGACTTAAGTTTTTAGAACAATCGTGCAGTTGAGTATGTAAAAAAACAACAAATCTTAGGAAGTTTTGTATCAGATCGAGGTTCATGAAAACATGAATATAAGCTAAAAATTAAAAATATTGTTGTGAATTAGATATGTAAAAAAAGGTGAACATTGAAAATTTAGGTAAAATTACACAATATTTATTTTTCCTATTGTCATAAATTCGTCAAGCTAGTTCAAAACTTGGGGGTAATACTTTAACCATTTTTATATAGTTATTTCCTTTAAATTTCACCACCAATCCTGAATTTGGAAATTCAATCAAAAGCTCTGTCGCCTTTTCATAAGTCGTCCCTATCAGTCTCGCATTCCATCCGTCCAGATAGCAAGAGGAGGCTATTTCATTCGTTCAGCACGTATCTCAGGACAGTTATTAAGTTTTTGTGTCTGTGTTACGTAGCGCTATTGTAATAACATCGGGTTTAAGTTATTTCCTTGGTCGAACTGGAAAATATCACACTAGGAAATATTTTGAGAAGACGATGGGACATTGACTGATATTGAATTAGAGATGAAATAGTTCATTTTACTGCAATTTTATTGTTTGCTTTTTCACGGCCCCATCAAAACCCCGAAGAATGAATGTATATTATTATCAGCAATAGTTAGCAACCAATAATTCTTCATATTCGTCTTCTGTTATCATATCTTTCTGGCACAATGAATGAATTTTTTTTGGTTTACTCAAGAATCAATAAAGAAAGAAGGACAACTCTGCAAAAATAAAGATTCTAATTATAATAATAATAATAATAATAATAATAATAATAATAATAATAATAATAATAATAATAATATAATAATAATACACTTTTATACAGCGCTCATTCTCGTGTAAAACACAAGCTCTGGGCACTTTACACTATAAATTATCAATTTTGAGTGAAAAAAAAATTTAAAAGAATAAATAAAGAAAAGGCTACAGAAAAATGTCCATGGGTTTTTACATGGACATTTAATTCGTAATCACTAACAATCGCTCTGTCATGAACATCACGATAAAGCGGCCATTTATCATCGTGTTTACACAAGAGGAAAGTAGATACCGTTCGGTCATGGTGATGCACTTGACTGATTCACGATGGACGGACAGATGAGACAGACACCAAGTGACGTGGGGTTCCAAGGACACAAAACAAAAACAGACAGACCTGTGAGAGTGAAATTGCGTCAGGCTGTCGGCGATTTGTAGAATAATAGCTGCAGAAGTTAATACGAGGGAAAATAGGGCAAATATATTTATTTAATTCCCTGAAATCCCAGAATATTTGTTATTAGAAAATTAATCTCTAAAACATAAAGAAATAACACAGTGCTGTATTGTACACTTCATTTATCATAATATATGATGATATGATGGGTTATTTAAGCCAACTAATCTTAGAATGCTATGTAAATTTACATATCACAATCATAATTATATCGAAAATGGATTAATTCTTTATTGAAGATTAGTTTGAATCTGTCCACAGAAGCAGAATAGAATTTATCGTTTCATATTTAATACTGCGGCTATGTGGTCTAGTGGTATGACACTCGCTTTCGGATCGGAAGGTCCCGGGTTCGAGCCTCGCGCTCGGCGCATAGTTGAGTCCTTGGAAAAGGCTCTTTAATCACATTATCTCACCGTACTCAGGTGTAAAATGAGTACCTGGCCGCTAACAGCGTTGTGTTTGTCCGAAAAATTGTAATATCGCCTAACAGGCGTCATGTCCCGTCCTATATGTTAAATGTTGCCGTTGACCAGGGACCCCTTGTAAAGCGCTTTGAGCACATTTAGTGGATATTGCTCTATATAAAGCTCAAAGCTCAATATCAATACTGCTCTAAAGTTGTTTTTTTTTCATTCTGTTTATAATTTAAAAAATCCTTTCACAAGTTTTGTATCTGCCATCTTTGTACTCGATAATGAAAAAAAAAATAAATCAGATGTATCCATGTCAACTTCATAATGAACTAATTAATACAATTAGATGTCGTAAATCAAAATACTTTAACCCTCTCTTTACCACCCACAGGAAAATCGTCACATTCGTTACGATGTGACCAACACTTTTCTTACTCTGATTTCATTTTGTTATAGCGATAGGGATAAAACTCGACATAGTGTTTCAGATCTCATTTTTCTGAACAAAATATAGCATATTATACTCGTTACTATATGTTTGAAGAATCTATTTTTGTGTTGGGTGAATATGAAGTTTTGGGTAAAATTCTGAAAATAGGTGGTAGGGAGAGAGAGAGAGAGTTAACCCATAATCATGTAAAAGGCATCAATGGAAATAAACCTTTTGTCGCCCTTCTTTGGACATTTTCAAAGCTGATAGATTTTTTTATAAAACGATTATTTAAAATAATCCATCCAGTTAATGTTTGAGATCACCGATTTTCTTCCCGTGGTTTTGGCCGTCTATCTAAATGTGACCCACCGGATCGAATCGGTATTATGTCGGGATCCACTCGGCAAGGGAAATTGAATTCATAGCCACAAATATCCAACTTGGGTTTAATTTCTGTACGTTATGCTGGAGTATAAAGACTATTTTTTGCATTGCAAAATATTCTAAGCTCCAATTTCTCATCAATCTATCTCTAAATTCACTTTTTAGCGTCAGAATCATCCCGACATAATAACGTTTTGAGACGGAGGGTCACAAATAACTAGTTATGTAGTCCCATTCGGATATGACGAATGACATTGGAGTAAATTCCAATTTCAGTGATAATGTTCATGAAACCAAACTGAAGACGAATTAAAACGAATATTAAAAACGTGAGCATTTATATAGCGTAATATCCACAAAACGTGCTCAAAAAACTTTACTAAGACCCCACGCCAGCAGCAACACTTAAAATGTAGGACGAGACATGACGCCTGCTAGGCGATATCGCGTTACTTTTATACGACAGAGACAACGCTGTTAACGGCAAGGTACTCAGTATGCATCTGAGTACGGTGAGAGAATGTGAGTAAAGAACCTTTTCCAAGGACTCAACTATGCGGCACTTAGAGCGGATCTCGAACAGTGGACCTTTCGATCCGAATGCGAGAATCATAGCCGCATTCAAATCAAACGAAAATCAATATAATATTCTGCCCACATACTCGCCCTCTGAGCTCTAGGTTGAGGTTGAAACTGATCTCATTCGTCTGTAGTGTTTCATTCATCCTGTTTTGTCGATAAAGGGGAAACGTCCATTTTCTATGTTTTCGTAGAATAAATTGAAGCTCACATTCAATTTCACATTGTTATTTATATCTTCGAGCTTCGAACAGTAACATTTACATGAATTATTAAAAAGACTCATCATGTCAGCTTTAAAATTGGCAATTTGTCAAACATTATACAGACTAATGGATATCATGAAGCTGAAATCACTAGTTTCAATATCTAATGAAGACGCTGCTTTAATCACCACTTAATTGAAACAAGACATTACATGATTATATCTTTAAGAAAGCAATGCTCGGGGCCAAAGACCAATAGATGATAAAAGCGTGATGGCCGAACCGGTACTACGAGACAGAATAGCGTATACAAAACCTCTTTATATTCTATATTAGAATGTCATTTTTATAGTGAGTGAGTAATCTGGCCTTTTAACCTTTGTTTAATTACCTGTCGGGCCACGGAGTACAGAGATAGATTGATTTTTATCCGGATTTACCGTCTAAAATAGCAGTGCTTTGTTCCAACAACCAAATCCTCTTTCTGGAGCGTTCTATGTGTAGATAGGGCGTTCAATTCACTCATAGATGAAATCCGGTTTGCACTATCTTTTGTTTTATTTCATTTGAGAGTGGTTTGATCTAGAGTTAGATATGACAGGAAATAGTCATTGAAAAAGACAAGCTTATAAAATACATATATAAATGAATAGATTCATATAAATATATATACATACGTACGGTCATGCATACCTGCATACACATATATACACACATATATACATATTATAGAGACACTACACATTCACATAAATACACTTACATATAACAATAAGAACAGCTTCTTCTTCTTCTTCTTCTTCTTCTTCTTCTTCTTCTTCTTCTTCTTCTTCTCCTTCTTCTTCTTCTTCTTCTTCTTCTTCTTCTTCTTCTTCTTCTTCTTCTTCTTCTTCTTCTTCTTCTTCTTCTTCTTCTTCTTCTTCTCCTCTCCTCCCTCCTCCTCCTCTTCTCTTCTTCTTCTTCTTCTTCTTCTTCTTCTTCTTCTTCTTCTTCTTCTTCTTCTTCTTCTCTTCTTCTTCTTCTTCTTTCTTCTTCTTCTTCTCTTCTTCTTCTTCTTCTTCTTTTCTTCTTCTTCTTCTTCTTCTTCTTCTTCTTCTTCTTTCTTCTTCTTCTTCTTCTTCTTCTTCTTCTTCTTCTTCTTCTTCTCTCTTCTTCTTCTACTATACTATACTTCTACTACTACTACTACTACTACTATCTACTACTACTACTACTACTCCTACTACTACTACTACTACTACTACTACTACTTTACTACTACTACTACTTACTACACTACTACTCTACTACTCTCACTACTACCTATCTATACTACTACTATACACTACTACTACTACTACTACTTACTACTACTACTACTACTTACTACCTACTACTACTTACTACACACTCTATACTACTACTACTACTACTACTACTACTACTACTACTCTACTACTACTACTACTACTACTTACTATACTACTACTACTACTACTACTACTACACTACTACTACTACTACTACTACTACTACTACTACTACTACTACTACTACTACTACCAGTAACTACTATCAATACTATACTATATAGTAATGCTACAATTAATCATCATAACATTTTACTTGATAACGCCGTTTCTTAATTTTCAACAATCTTTTGAAGACTACATAAAGTGATTAAATATCATAATAACTAGATTACTACTCTCATTATATTTCCTTATCAAACCACAGAGAGATAAATCACAAAACGACCCTTCCTCTTTCCGATTTACTGTAATATCAGGTAACTCCTTGCCCCTCTCTCAACAACCAACTTGGATTGTCTCCACTTGGCTATTGACCGCGGGGGCGGGGAAAGGGGGGTAGGGGGGGGGGGGGTGCTCTTCATGATGTTTACTACACAGATTACTGTGTTATCTATGATTTACTATATTGGGGAAGAAGAGACTTCGTTGTTGCGTAAGGATGCAAGTGGATGTCACGTAGTGATTACAGTGACACAACATTACAAATAACGGAGGAGGTCAATTTTAGACATGACACTGGTCATGTAGGGATGGATTGTACTAAGATAATAATAATATACGTTTCTTATGCTTCTTGACACCCCTCCAATACTACTTAACACGCAGTTATGGGCTAAATTTAAAAAGAGCTTTATATAGAGCAATATCCATTAAATGTGCTCTAAGCGCTTTACAAGGGGTCCCTGGTCAACAGCAACATTTAACATGTAGGACGGGACATGACGCCTGTTAGGCGATATTACAATTTTTCGGACAAAGACAACGCTGTTATCGACCAGGTACTCATTTTACACCTGAGTACGGTGAGAGAATGTGAGTAAAGAGCCTTTTCCAAGGACTCAACTCTGCGCTGAGCGCGAGGCTCGAACCCAGGACCTTCCGATTCGAAAGCGAGTGTCTTAGTTTATGGCTAAGTTATTTCGTCTCGAGTCCCGTTCTGAGCGGCGAATAGTTGAATCTTTGGATAAGGCTCTTCACTCACATTGTCCCAACATACTCCGTCTGAAAAAAAAATTGTAATATCGCCCAACTGACGTCATGTCGTCTCGATTTACCTCTAAGTGGTGCTGCTGGCTAGGGATCCCTTGTAAAGCGCTTTGAGCACGTTTAATGGATATTGCTCTATATAAAAGCTCATTTTAAAAAAGAATTTCCATTACAACAATGACGCCATAACAATTTGGGTTGTCAGGCCTGGAGATAAATACACGTCCTTCCAACATCAGTTAAACAATCAATTGCTACTTATAGGGAATGAGATTAGCGGGAGAGTAGCGTCCCTTGATTGGACGTTACCGGCGGAGAAGTTATTAGAGAGAGAGAAAGTCATTTGGTTTTGCGCATGCGTCTCTCGTCCTCTCTTCCGTGAAAGCGGCATGAGACACTTCACCGAAAGCGAGGACGATAGAGACGCATGTGCAAAACCATGTTGACGTTCTCTCTGTAAGGTGACGTCCAATTAAGGGACGCTACTCTTCCGCTAATCTCATTCCCTATTGTTATATATATATTATATATATATATATATATAATATATATATATATATATATATATATATATGTATAAAATATCATTGATTGTCAAGAATTTGTATTTATAGATGAAGTTGATTGATTTGGCTTTGCGATCTTATGGTGAGTCTACTGGATTTACGAAATGAAGGTCTAAGGTTCCACTCCCTCCACTAAGTCCGCAAAGTTGAGTCGGAGACAGCGATATATTATTATTGAGACGCGAAACTTCTGAAGTGCAATATGGTTTTAATAACAGGAGATGCGTCAGGTCGGTCGTGTCAAGTCGGTAAACATCCCCTTGCTCATTATGTTTATATGTGACCCATCGTCTCAAAACGGTATTATGTCGGAACGAACCATATGCTTAAAAGCCGAATTAAATGTTAAACTGGTCAAAAATATAATTCGTTGGCATTAGCACCCTAAAATATGGTATCCGTTCTTCTCAATAAAACATACAAACTCAACACAAGTATGATATTTCTGGCTATAATTTCAATTTTCAACATCTTAACCAACCCGAATTAATACCGTTTTGGGGCGAAGGGTCACATATTATGTCATATGAAATTTGACAAGGGTTTTCGCAGGTTTCTATATTCAATAGGGTAATTTCTTCTCACTGAAATCTCCCAGACTATAAACTTTTTGTGTATTTTTACGATTGATATTGCGGGCAGAAATGGTGTGTATTTTAAAAATAAAAAAAAAGAAATTGAGCTTTATGTAGTGCAATATCCACTAAATGTACTCAAAGCGCTTTACAAGGGGTCCCTGGTCAACAGCAACATTTAACATGTAGGACGGGACATGACGCCTGTTAGGCGATATTACAATTTTTCGGACAAAGACAACGCTGTTAACGGCCAGGTACTCATTTTACCCCTGAGTACGGTGAGAGAATTTGATAAATAGCCTTTTCCAAGGACTCAACTATGCGCCGAGCGCGAGGCTCGAACCCAGGACCTTCCGATCCGAAAGCGAGTGTCATACCACTAGACCACATAGCCGTGTGTTTTATTTAAACACATACCATCAATACACAAATGCCACGTTCACCGCCTTGACATTGGACACACACATACGCTGGAGCCCGGGAGTTTCACATTTGTGACCATTCGTCTCAAAACGGTATTATGTCGGAACGAACCATATGCTTAAAAGCCGAATTAAATGTTAAACTGGTCAAAAATATAATTTGTTGGCATTAGCACCCTAAAATATGGTATCCGTTCTTCTCAATAAAACATACAAACTCAACACAAGTCTGATATTTCTGGCTATAATTTCAATTTTCAACATCTTAACCAACCCGACTTAATACCGTTTTGAGGCGAAGGGTCACATTTTCATTTTAGTCTCGGAGAGTCCTTAGAGAAGGCTGATTCACAGTGAATGGTGTTATAGGGGAATGGTGAAAGTGAAGGATTGTAACGAAAATATTAGGAAGGTTGTTGTGATGATGATGATGATGATGATGATGATGAGATGATGATGATGGTGATGAGATGAAGATGGTGATGATGATGGATGATGATGACGATGATGATGATGATGATGATGATGATGATGATGATGATGACGACGATGATGATGATGATGATGTGATGATGATGATGAGATGATGATGATGACGAGATGATGATGATGATGATGATGATGATGATGGTGATGATGATGAGGATGGTGATGATGACGATGATGATGATGAAGATGGTGATGATGATGATGATGATGATGATGATGATGACGACGATGATGATGATGATGATGATGATGATGATGATGATGTTGTTGATGAGGTTTTTTTTTTTTTTAATTTTTTTTTTCGATGACTACTATGTTACTAGTGTGCATCTTGTGTGAGTGTGTCTATATCAATATTGTATTATTATAAATGTGTAACCAAATGACAAATTGCCACTTTTTTGGGGACAATAAAGATATATTATTATTAAATGACCAACTTCCTGGTAACCACATTGACTCTGTCGAACAACAACAACAACAACAAAAAATACAACAGTGCTTTTCACGCTGCATGTCTCTGCCTAAATAAATGTTCAGATTGCAGTTAGCATGGAGAAGGCTCTGATGCGTTTTGAGCACATTGACTGGTAGTGGTTGGTAATACTCTTCAACAGTCGTGACGTCACTTCCTTCCAAATGACGCTTGGTAACTTAGTAACACTGGCTCTAAACTGTCGGAACAATGACGGACGCCCGTATGAAATATTTCTCCGGCGAGCATAAAAGCCTATCCAGAGGGGGAAAAAACCCCATAAATTTGATCATGTTTTGATTTTTACACATTTTGATCACAAGGCATATGAAAAGTTCTAGCCAGCATGAAGAATAAAAAGTAATGATTTTCTTTGTTTAGAACCAAGATGGCCGCCGTTGCCGGGCGGGGAGACATCAGACTACTGAATCCAATTATGATTTGCATCTTTAATATTAAATTTAATCAATTAAATTTCTAGTCCCAAATTGGTTACAAGGCATTTGATCGTGGTTATATGTCATTTATGTTATAAATAACACACGTTTTGCAATGTAAGAAATACGATTCAATAGTCTGATGTCACGTCGTCCAGCAACGGTGGCCATCATGGTTCTAAACAAAGAAAATCATTACTTTTTAGTATCCATGCTGGCTAGAACTTTTCATATGTCTTGTGACCAGAATGTGTAAAAGTCAAAACATGATCCAATTTACGATTCCCCCCCCCCCCCCCCTCTGGATACGCTTTTATGCTGGCCGGAGAAATATTTCATACGGGCGTCCGTCATTGTTCCGATAGTTTAGAGCCAGTGTTGCTAAGTTACCATTAGGATGGAAGTGACGTTACGACTATTGAATACTATTGTATTCAATCTCCTCATAAGAATAGAAGAAAAGCTCAAATTTCCTATTTGTTCCTATAAATTCAATTGCCAGCACCCAGTTCATCCAAACATATCGTTTTGAGACGGCGGGTCACATATTATTATCATTCCCATTCATGAATTAATGATGCTGTGCCTTTAGCTAAACATCTCACAACATTCGCCAGCCGGATATAACACACAATACTATGTTTAATAGAACGAAATGACGTCACTCAGATGTTTTTTTTATTGTTTTTAGCCATCCATTTTTATAAGTAGTTCTCACTAAATTGTATTAATCAAACTATACAATCGTTTCAGGTTAAACATTGTTTTTTTTTTTTGTGTGGTGCGTTTTATCCGTCAGGCGGATGTTTTGAATTTTTTGAATAAATGCATAGCATTAATAAATTTCCACGTTTTTAGTCGGATTAAAAAAAAAAAGAGCTTTATATAGCGCATATCCACTAAATGTGCTCAAAGCGCTTTACAAGGGGACCCTGACCAACAGCAACATTTAACATGAAGGACGGGACATGACACTTGTAAGGCGATATTACAATTTTTCGGACAAAGACAAGGCTGTTAACGGCCAGGTACTAATTTTACACCTGAGTACGGTGAGCGAATGTGAGTAAAGAGCCTTTTCCAAGGACTCAACTATGCGCCGAGCGCGAGCCTCGAACCCAGGACCTTCTGATCCGAAAGCGAGTGTCATACCACGAGACCACATAGCCGCACCATTAATGCAATTGATTAATGCAATCAGCGAGAACTACTCACAAAAATGGTTGACAAAAAAAAAATAACAAAGAGCTGAGTGACGTCAATTTCGTTCCTTCTTTAGATAGAAAGAATTTTACGTCACTCAGGTCTTTATTATTGTTTTTTGCCATCCATGTTTATGAGCAGTTCTCACTAAACTGTATTAACCAGAATATAAACGTTCAAGGTTACACAGTTTTGTGTGTTGGTCCATAATACTTCCGGATGGCAATGTTGTGAGTTTCTTAGCCAATCGCACATCATCTATTGATTGCCTGTCAGGTTGAACAAGAGTACTCACTCAGCTCTTTGTTATTGTCTTATACAGCCATTTTAATACGAATCAGTAGTCTGATGTCACGCCGCCCGGCAACGGCGGCCATCTTGGTTCTAAACAAAGAAAATCATTACTTTTTATTTTTCATGCCGGCTAGAACTTTTCATATGCCTTGTGATCAGAATGTGTAAAAGTCAAAACATGATCAAATTTATGGAGTTTTTTTTTCTCCTCTGGATACCCTTAATGCTCGCCGAGAAATATTTCATACGGGCGTCCGTCATTGTTCCGACAGTTTAGAGCCAGTGTTACTAAGTTACCATGCGTCATTAGGAAGGAAGTGATGTTACGACTGTTGAAGAGTATTATTACTTCTCACTAAATTCGATCAATCAGACAATAGATAGAACAAAATTGACGTCACTCAGGTCTTTGTTAATATTTTATGCAATCCATGTGTATGAGAATTTTTCACTTAAGTGTATTAACTAGACTTTTAGCGTTCAAGGTTACAAGTAGTTTTGTTTTATGGTCCGGATGGTAATGTTGTGAGTTTCTTAGCCAAGCGCACAGTATCTATAAGTGTTTAAGGTTACACATAATATGTGAAGTTGTGAGCATTTTAACTAGATCTAAAGCCATAGCAACAATAATATTCGCCCAAAGTTTGTTCCAGTGTATTTTGCATACCTAAATCACAAATTGAAAAAAAAATAAATTAAGCTTTATATAGCGAATGGCGAATATTATTGTTGCTATGGCTTTAGATCTAGTTAAAGTGCTCACAGCGTCACATAATAATTATGTGTAACCTTAAACATTTATAGATACCGTGCGCTTGGCTAATCCACTAAATGTGCTCAAAGCGCTTTACAAGGGGTCCCTGGTCAACAGCAACATTTAACATGTAGTACGGGACATGACGCCTGTTAGGCGATATTACAATTTTCCGGACAAAGTCAACGCTGTTAACGGCCAGGTACTCATTTCACACCTGAGTACGGTGAGAGAATGCGAGTAAAAAGCCTTTTCCAAGGACTCAACTATGCGCCGAGCGCTAGGCTCGAACCCAGGACCTTCCGATCGAAAAGCGAGTGTCATACCACTAGACCACATAGCCGCAAATAGATACCAATATAATTTTTTCAGTGCATTTTATTTCTTAATTATCCTTAAAGATCCTTCGAACGTATGGCACTGACAAGAAATAAAATGAATATATAAATATATTTAAAATCAACATAATATTGGGGGTCAAATTGTTCCGTTCAGCATATGGTAAAGTTTTTCCAACGAGCACATTATAATTGGATTCAATAGTCGTAACGTCACTTCCTTCCTAATGACGCATGGTAACTTAGTAACACTGGCTCTAAACTATCGGAACAATGGCGTAACACACCTACAAAGCACAATATACACACATTAAAATTAAAACTTTTAAAAATTAAAATTGAGCTTTATATAGCGCAATATCCACTAAATGTGCTCAATGCTCTTTACAAGGGGTCACTGGCCAACAGAAACATTTAACATGAAGGACGGGACATGACGCCTGTTAGGCGATATTATAATTTTACGGACAAAGACAACGCTGTCAACGGCCAGGTACTCATTTTACACCTGAGTACGGTGAGAGAAAGTGAGTAAAAAGCCTTTTCCAATGACTCAACTATGCGCCGAGTGCGAGGCTCGAACCCAGGACCTTCCGATCCGAAAGCAAGTGTCATACCACTAGACCACATAGCCGCACAAGTTTTTGACTTGTAAATGTTCGGTCCAAAAATCAATAAATTAAGATGACCCTCAAGTGGTTAACAAAACAAAAACAACATTGAACCGGAAAAGGGTTGGTCGATCAAGTTTAAGTGTGAAAAGTAAAGGAATTCGCTTAGTGAAGGCAGAGCATTTTTACTTATAAGAAAGAGATAAATGAGATATGGGAATGTTTTGATTGTTGTGTCGTGGTGGATGGAGAGATCTGGAAGGTGTTGGTAGAAGATGTAGAAATCACGTAAATACACTTCATCATCTCCATGGAGTGAAAGAAGCCATCCGTTCCGTCAACTACTGTGTCAAGATCCCATTCAACAAATTATGATATTCAAATGATTTACATTGTAATGGATCGTTGTTTAGAACGTTAATATCCGTCATTAGGCAGGCAAATCTTGAAATTGTATAGAGTTTGGAATGATAGATTATGCATCGTGCTTATCAAGATGCATTGAAGACTTGAATTCATCAATTGTCTTCAACAGTCGTAACGTCACTTCCTTCCTAATGACGCATGGTAACTTAGTAACACTGGCTCTAAACTATCGGAACAATGGCGGACGCCCGTATGAAATATTTCTCCGGCGAGCATAAAAGCGTTTCCAGAGGAAAAAAACCCACATAAATTTGATCATGTTTTGACTTTTACACATTCTGCATATGAAAAGGGAATGAAAAGTTCTAGCCAGCATGAAGAATAAAAAGTAATGATTTTCTTTGTTTAGAACCAAGATGGCCGCCGTTGCCAGGCGGCGTGACATCAGACTACTGAATCCTATTGAAATCAAATTAACCCTTTACAAGCAAGGTTCAATCTTGCTCTAACCCTCTTTACCGTTTTAATCAAGAGAGAATTAACAACGATGCGATTTGCGTTTCAATGAAGCTCGTGTCGCATCGTTAAATTTCCATTATTGAATACGTTTAGGTCTGCCGTCATATTCGAATATATGCGGAGAAAACTGAGTATTTTCAAAGAATCTTGCCGCTAAAGGGTTGGCGATGGTTTCGTGAAAAGTAAACTACCTGACCCAGTTGGGCGGTCTATTTTTGTTGTGTATCGCCATCTATTTCTAGTTGGTTGCGAGTCCATCCTACATGTCACTGTAGGATTGTTTGACAAGTAACCACTGACAATAGACTTATGTCTGACAGGGACAAAATGCCCCTTACGGACTTCGATGTCGGCGTTACGGGGTATATTAATCATGCAATGGCATCGTGTTGTAGCTGGTGTACATGTAAGAAAACCATGGTAGAAACGTGAATGGGAAAGGGATTATCTAAAGCAATGATGAGTGGTTACGTTGTAGATGATTTTGGTGGTTGAGTCCGCTCTGTGTCTTGCACATTAGAAACAAAATCAAGCGGTGTTGAGACCGACTAGTTACGGAATGGATAACAATAACAGTAAGCTCGCGGGTAAGACTTCGTAGTCTCAGGTATGAATGAGGAACCAGATATATGCAATGTCGGATATTGTGTGTGTGTGTTTATGTGTGTGTGTGTGTGTGTTTGTGTGATTCTGAAAAGAGCATCTTTCAGGAGAGTTGCATGGTATGAAACAGAAGCTTAATTGTATACAGTTTATATTATGACGCATCTTAACAAACATTGCGCGATGTGAAACAGTAAATACTGAATATCATTGTGGATATGATTATATATACGGCTGCATGGTCTTGGCACTCGCTATCGGATAGGAAGGTCCTGAGTTAGAGCCTCGCACAGCGCACAGTTGAGTCTTGGAAACGGCTCTATACTCACATTCTCTCACCGTACTCACCTGGCCGTAAACAGCGTTGTCTCTGTCGGAAAAAAAAATTTGTAATATCGCCTAAAGGCGTGATGTCTCGTTATACATGTTACGTGTTGTTGTTGTTGTTGTTGTTGTTGTTGTTGTTGTTGTTGTTGTTGTTGTTGAGGGAAACCTTTGTGAAGCGCTTAGAGCTCGTTTAGTTGATATTGCGCTATATTATTATCACAGCTCAAATTTATTTTATATGTTTATATTCATATTTGTGAATGTGCCTGTTTTTGCAAAATGGGGTTTTGCATTTGCGCACATAGGGGTAAATATTATGAGGTTCTGGTATCAGTTTGTAATCTTTAAAAAAATCAACTTTAATCCATTCGTTTGACCATCATCATCATCATCATCATCATCATCATCATCATCATCATCATCATCATCATCATCATCATCATCATCATCATTATCATCATCATCATCATCATCATCATCATCATCATCATCATCATCATCACCATCATCATCATCATCATCATCATTATCATCACCATCATCATCACCATCATCATCATCATCATCATCATCATCATCATCATCATCATCATCAGTATCATCACCATCAGCATCATCACCATCATCATCACCATCAGCATCATCATCATCATCATCATATCATCATCATCATCATCATCTTCGTCATCATCATTCCCTTCATTATCGTCATCATAAATGATGACTTACAGCAGCGACTCGGTTTCATCGTTTGGTTCTAACATGTTTCTGATTGTTCCAAAATAAATGATTACTGCATTTTCTGAACCATACCCGCAATAATTTTCATCGTATTCTATCCTAAAACCAGACTCTAAGTCATTTGTCATCATCCTGGAGCCCATCTTTACATCCAACACCAACAACCGACCAATAATAGCACTGGACACTAAGCAAGCTAAGCCACTCGATCATGTCCATGCTCTTCTCACATTCCCAATGCCCCCCTATCCTAATCCCCACTCCCCTCCCCCTCCCCCCCCCCGCCCCCGCCCACTTCCTCCACTCAATCCTTCAGGTGACCAACTGCCATTAGCCATAAATCGTAAAGGCAATAGACAAGTTACCTAACTGTTTACACCTACATATAAAACACCTCAGCATGAATGGGCCTTGCTCTTATTATTCAGTCGACACTGTTTTTGATATATTCCTCTCAACGGTGACTAGGTCTGAGATTCCTTCGATTCACTTTTGAATACGAGGTAAGTTGTGCATAGATAGAACGATGTTGACGTCACTCAGGTCTTTGTTTTTGGTTTTTGCCATCCACTTTTATGAGTACTTCTCACTTAACTGTATTATCCAGACTATAAAAGTTCATGGTTACATAGAGTTTTGTGTGTTGGTGCGTTATACTTCCGGATATTGTGAGCTTCTGAGCCAAGCGCATACTATCTATAATTTATTTCAATAATCGCCTCAGAACATTCCATGTTTAGGGAGAATAAGTCGTCAAGAAGGATGTTACCCCGGTAACTGCCGTATTCTGGAAAGACAGGTATTGAATAATTTGTCCAGAAAACTCGTCCTTCAAATATCGATTGATATAAATGACCCTAACATGGCAAAAACTCTCAAACTTGAGATTTCAGTATGAGAGCGTTTGCCAAGATGTAGGTCATTTAAATCAATCGATCTTTGAAGGATAATTTTTCTGATCAAAGTTTTAAATAGATGTCTTTACAGAGTATGGCAGTTACTGGTTAAGATTGAATGATCAGAAAAGCAAAAATTATGTTTTGCAACTTTAAGAATTACATCCACGGCAACGGACATTTTGCTGTCCTAATTCACCATGCTTACATGTTCAAATCATCCACACAAAAAGTAAGCTGTCAAGGGCCGTAACTCATTTATTGGCTATTGTCGGATCTTGAATATTTTGACCCCAATCTTGAGATAGGGTTAATTTATCATTTTTATTCTTAAACACCTCGTGTTTTCCATTCGGCTTATCGTCCATTATATTATGCTGACTTTCTTGACAGATTTCTCTCTTTTTATTTGTCATCGAGCCATATTCATCCCCCGCCCTTTTCAATAAAACAATCTCCAATGAAACTTAACTGGAGTCTAATATTTCTACAATTCTTGACAAATACATCACCCGGATAAAACAACGTTTTGAGGCGACGCTTCACATTTCAACTATTACATTTTATGATTAAATGAAAATTTTCTTGATTATGAGTTTTAAAAAATACAATAAAATGGGAAAACACTGGCATTCTGAAGAATATCATGTTATAAGTGAAATGCATAATCCAGTTATAAAAATTGAGGAATATTTACAATTCTATAATTATTGTTTCTTTCCGGTTTTACAATAAGAAATTCCTTAGCATCCTGTAAAATTTCTAAGTTCGTTAGCGAATAAAACTTCAAGCTTTTCTTTGTCACATGAGAGGAGTTCGACATTATAAAGTATAATTATTCATCTCATCTAGATGATCAACCCACATAGATCTAAATATAGGCTTAGTTACTTTTCGTCTGAAGTTCCAGAGCACGGGGGTGTGTGAGATTGTTTTCAAGATTAACTAGGTACTTGCAACATCTATAGATAGAATGCGCTTGGCCAAGGAGTTCACAACATTGCCATCCGGAAGTATAACGGACCAACACACAAACTCTGTGTAACCATGAACTTTTATAGTCTGGTTAATACAGTTTAGTGAGAACAACTGACAAACGCGGATGGCAAAAACAATAACAAAGGCCTGAGTGACGTCATCTACATACTATCTATAGAAATATAGGCACTATTACTCACAAAAATTGGTAAGAATTGCATTTAATTTTGCTGTTTATATCTCAATCGAGAGAGTATTTCAGGAAATAAAAAGTTCTTAACATTTTTTCTCTAAGGCCACATTTGGCAACAACACCCATGTTATTGCTTTCTCAGTTTATTATTTTATATATATATATATATATATATATATATATATATATATATATATATATATATATATATATATATATATATATATATATATAGGATTCAAAAATCTACAAGCAGGAAGAACAAAACCTTGCGTTCATTATTGCCAAGTTTAATACCAAAAATCCTGTGTTGTTTTATACCAAACTCATATAAAAATCACGATATGAAAAGGATCCAAATGTGCGTCTTAGTGAGTTACGGCCCTTGACAGCTTACTGTGTGTGTGTGTGTGTGTGTGTGTGTGTGTGTGTGTGTGTGTGTGTATGGTTTGAAGATTTAAACATGGTGAAATATGAAAGTAAAATGTCCGTTGCCATGGATGTAGGTTTAACAGTGCAGTGTTACCAGTGTAAGAAGCTGTCGCGTCTGATTGAAAAAACAAATGATCAATCGGAACAAAGTTCGGAATATTTTTTTTTCTCCAAACAATGCTACATAATGCTTTGTACGAGCAGAAACCAAATTCGATTTATATTTCCAAAGATGAATTGCCTGCAATGTACCCTGATATGAATACTATGGACTATCTACATTGACAGCATTTGGTCATTGATGGTTTATAAGTATGTTATAACGTTTTACACACACAAAGTCAAAAGTGTCAATTCAAAATGCATGGGATCGACTCACTATTGTGTGGCTATGTGGTCTAGTGGTATGACACTCGCTTTCGGATCGGAAGGTCCTGGGTTCGAGCCTCGCGTTCGGCGCATAGTTGAGTCCTTGGAGAAGGCTCTTTACTCACATTCTCTCACCGTACTCAGGTGTAAAACGAGTACCTGGCCGTTAACAACGTTGTCTTTGTCCAAACAAAATTTGCAATATAGCCTAACAGGCGTGTTGTGCCGTTATAAATGTTACGTGTTGCTGTTGGCCAGGGACCCCTTGTAAAGCGCTTTGAGCGCGTTTAGTGGATATTGCGCTATATAAAATCTCAAGTTTTATTCAAGATATTCGAAAATCAAGTGGATCATGGGAAAAATTTCTACGGATCAGTCATATTGTAGTGATTGAACGATCTCATCAAAACTTGAGAATTACGTCCATCATCTTCGATATGGCATTTTTGTGGTGTGGTTATTAAAACAATGGCGGAATTGAAGTCTTTCAAAATATTCAAAAAAAAAATTGTATACACACATTTAAACAATTGGCTTTGATTGCGGTAAAATTTCATTCTTGTATCATTTATGATCTGGCGGTGGCAGGCTTCTAAACTTTTCCGTTTTTTCCTCTCACCCAATATGATATATACAGTGTTAAAAAAACAACGATTGGTCCACCTGCTTTGATACTAGACATAAACATATTCTAACACGCATGCGTCAACATTTCAAATTGTAGTCTGCTGAACTCTGAAAAAAAATATCAAAAAATTTAAACCAGTAAACTCGTCCTTCATATTGGATCGACCACAATGATATTCAGGGTTGTTTTTGTTTTTGTGTTTTTGTTTTTGTTTTTCGAAAGCTGGGGTTCATTTTGATGGACAAGCTTTCTGGCAAACATTTTAAAAGTGCATTTTTTTTCAAATGTGTAGTCGATGGATATTTTTTTTAGACCTGTCAATAAAGTAATTTTCAAAGAATCATAAGAAAAATTACATGTATTATTTTCTCACATTTTACGCACATTGGCATCTGTCTTCTCGTCGGATTATCACTCCCAACTGGGAGGCATTATCTAACTTCTATTTCAATACAAAATGGTTCACCGATGGTTCACCGATTTCTGTATAATTATTCGAGTAAAATTTATTTCTCATAACAATACATATATTCTAGCTCTCATATCATGACTGAAGACTACAATCCACGTTTAATTTTGTAAACAGCAGCAGAAATGTATTCAAATGGTTAGTCAGCCTAAAAAAAATGTCGCAATATGTTTTAGTGGTATGATACTAGCCTTAGGTCCAGGGTTCGAGTATCGCTCTGGCGGCGGAAAATTGAGAATTTTAAAAGTCTCTTAACTCACATTCTCTCATCGCAGTCATGTTTAAAATGAGTTCCTGGCCGTTAACAGCGTTATCTCTTGTCAACAATAAAATGGTATTATTGCCTTACAGACGTCATGTATCGTCTTACACGTCATATGATGCTTATTGTTGGGGATACCATTGCAAATCGCTTTGAGAACTTTACGTGGATATTGCGCTAATAAAAACTCTAGTTTTTAAAAACCCAGTTCCTACAAGATTCGAAAAAAAAAATAGTCGAAATATAAGCGGATAATATCATAGTTGTGTAAGCTCTTGTTCATCTTAATCTTTCAGAGCTGTTTTTTTAACATGATTTTACAATACTGCATTATTTTTGTCAAATTTACTCCAGCTCTAATCAGAAAAGCTGAAAAAAATCAGAAAAAGATAATGAAAAGGATAAAACGATATATAAATTAAAAAAAAAAAACAATTTAAAAAACACAAAATACAAAATCAACAAAAACTTTTGGGTTACCTTATGCGAAATCAAGGTAATAACTTATCACATATCTGGCTGTCAAACGCAATAATCAAATAGTACTGTGACGTCAAATGCATATAATTTGATATGGCATGTTCATAGATCATTCAATTTATTATCCGGTTGCTTCATCTTGTCAGATTGCAGATCTACACACCCGAGCCAAGCAGCCATGTCCACAGCGATCATCTTGTTTACGACTTTGACCGTTCTGGTCGTCGTTCAGGCCAGATTCATCGGTAGGTTTGTATGATTGTATTATATAAAACAATATCTTTCATTTCAAGACATCTATTTCGGGACCTGTACCATGCACTCTTCGACATTATCAGCGAAAAGTGGAAATAATCAACCAAAGCTAATATGTGCTTGCATCGATTATAAGATGTTTTAGTTAAAGAAAGTATTGGACTGGAACCCTCAGGGCAGAAGATCAGGGGGAAGGCCACGAGGAACATGGAGAAGAATTAAAGAAGCTGATATACAGAGAAGTGGTAAGACCTGGAATGAGATTAAAAAGTTAGCTCAGGATAGAGAAGGTTGGAAACTGTTTGTCTGTGGCCTATACCCTGACCCAGGGTGAAAAAGGCAATGATGATGATGATTAGTTAAAGATTCATTGAAATCTCAGCAGGATGTTTCTGTAAGAAAAAGCTGACAGGAAAATGTGTGCTCCATAATCGATATATTAAGTGTTTTCTTCAAACATTTGGTCATCCATATTATCAAAAGCAACCCAAGCATCAAGAAGGAATAAATTATTTGTTTCGTCTTTTGTCTACATTTGAATTGAAATACCTATTTTTTATCGTAGTTGATTAATGCTGTTACGGTTCTATAAGCGGACTGGATTGGTTCTGTCGATTTTTATCCTAGGGGAAGGGATAAAATGGATGCGGAAGAACTTTTCAAGTATCGAAGAAAACTAAAAGCTATGACGAAGGACGGATGCACAAACTTTGAATTCATTTAAGTCGTATTAGTTTGTTCATGCTAGTTGTCGGAAGCTTTATGGTTTAGACAGTTACATGTTTTATATGTTTATGTGGCGCCAATTCGTCGATGGTAATGTATATCAAAAAATCTACGAGCTTTCAGCTCAGAGATTTATTTTATTTTCCAATACAGATGAGATATTCGTAGATAGAAGCTGGTTTGTAGGAGAGAATTAAGCTAGTATAGTTATTCACCTGACATTGATTATTGGTTCCAAATGATCAGATTTTCAAATAAAAATATACAAAAGTCAACAGTATATTATACCATTTGATAGAACATTTAATTTATCCGCATTTATTCTTACAAAATATAATGGATGTGGTATAATAACTTTGTTTTTACAGCATATGTTCGAGATGCCTCCCATTTCTCTCGACGGACGTTTTCAACTGCTTAAAAAATTGTCAATGATCTCTAACAATGCTTGACTTCGATCCGTGTTGCTTCTCTTGAAATTTCCTTTCAAAGGTTAAGCAAGTTATCGAATTGTTGATGCATTGACCGATCCTTTAAATATTCCCATAGATAAAAGTCATACTTGCCCACTCATAGCTAGTCTTACGACTAATGGCTTTTGAGGTGAAATGTTGTGCAATCCATTCCAACGAGTTGTTGGCCTTATGACACGACGCTCTAACGCTTCCTAAAAACATTTCAAAACGCCAAAGTAACGCTCGATAGTAACGGTGGTGGTGTTCCTGTTCTCATCCATAAAAATAAGGACCTATGACCCCGTGATAACCGATTGCACACTAAACGGTCATTTTTTGGTCATGCAAGCCTCTCTGGAACATTTAGTCTGGTATAATTTTTATATTTCTAATAATTGTAGCTTTGTTGTTATTGCCTTTTCGTTGGGTTTCATGTTTTTGAATCACCTGGTATGTCTAGATAGATATTAAATTTTCAAAAAATCTGTCCGTATTATTCACTCACATTCTATTTTGCTTCAGGACCGCCACTGCTGCCTGTACCTATGGATGCCCCTTTCCATCCACCAATGGTGGCTCCAATTATCAGACCATTCATTCACCCCATCGCTCCGCCAGTCATCCCGATTGTCAGACAGAGTAGAGTTACTAGTGGACTTCAGACAAGACCAAGGTCGAGGCCATTCGTCATGGAGGAAAGAGGTCAGTTCACTTCTATCAGGAAGTATCCTTCCACTGTTTAATGTTGTATTTTGCAGTTTAAAAATAGAAAAAAATATATTCATTCAAAATTTGAAAGCTTAGTTCCAAGTGTATTTATTCTCTCTCTCTCTCACTCTCTCTCCCTCTCTTTTCTCTCTCTCTCTCTCTCTCTCTCTCCCTCTCTCTCTCATCTCTCTCTCTCTCTCTCTCTCTCTCTCTCTCTGTGTGTGTGTGTGTGTGTGTTATTACTACAGAAACAGGGACAGGCTGTGGATTTTAAACAAATTCGGTTCGAAAGAATCTAGGTCCCAAAACATTTGAGCCGTTCATTCCTACTAACTTAATTGCAAAAATACTATGACTCACGAAATAATCTCACACAGTGGGTAAGTGTTAAATATAGCAAACGAGTCATTTTAACGCAATGATTTAGAAGCAACAGTTCACAGTCAAGTTTGTCAGTCAAAACGTTACTCACGAAAAGGCTCGAATCCACGAACAGACGTGTATCATCGCTCGGTGTCCACCATAAATAGTTGGGTTTCAAACATAGATGAGGAGTTCAGGTACAAGAACATAATTTTTATTATATTGGATGAAGGCTATTTGGTGTAATAATTCCTTATTTGCTATCTTGATAATGGGAAATAACACTTATTTATAATAACCTTTGCACACAAATTATCCTTGTGAAAAGCAGGTTTATGATTGTCAACAAGACGTGTATGTTGAATAACTCGTGAAATAAATTATGATCTAATCAATAACATACGTTCCAATACATCGTCGTCGTATCCAAAGCTACTGTTACTGATCATTTATCATCAGATAAATTTGAATACTTCACAGCTTCAAAAGCATCAGTAACTGGTGCCAGGCCTCGATGTCAAGTTTTGTAATTAAACCTAACTATTGGGGGAAACCAAATATTTAATAAGGACTGTAAGCACACACACACACACACACACACACACACACACATATATATATATATATATATAACTCTATCAATATGTACTAAATGTGCTCAAAGCGCATTACAAGGGGTCTCTAACCAACAGCAACATTTAACT
This sequence comes from Berghia stephanieae, assembly GCF_034508935.2. Taxonomy (NCBI): domain Eukaryota; kingdom Metazoa; phylum Mollusca; class Gastropoda; order Nudibranchia; family Aeolidiidae; genus Berghia; species Berghia stephanieae. The sequence continues at coordinate 105,867,642 of NC_088361.1, read as the reverse complement.
TATAGCCAGACATGACGCCTGTTGTTAGGCGATATCCCATTACTTCCCCGACGCTATTAACAGTCAGGTACTCATTTCACTCCTGAGTACAGAGAAAGAATGTAATTATAGAGTGGGACTTGGACCAGGATCTTCCGGTTCAAAAGGCGAGTGTCATACTACAAGACCACATAGCCGCATAATTTATCACTACATATTATGTTACTGGACCAAATTTGACAGTTGTTGACTCGAAACGTTTGTCTAGGTCTAACTTAATGTTAACGATAAAATAATCATTATAATAAATAAGTGCCTGTGCAGATTCACAATCTCGCACCTGTAGACTTTATATCTTGACTGATTTTGTAGCTGATAACTTAAAAGGTTCATCTTCTTCTATCGTAATTTCCACCACGATGTAAAAATTGAAATAAATAAGTACCTTGATTTAGACACAAATTTCTCCATTAGTTAAATTATAATTTTGTCCATTCTTTTCTTCAGACTTTTTCCCAATGGAACGGGATCCTGTCATCATCAAGATTGTAGAACGGCCTGACCCAATCAGGGAAGTCATGGTCATCGAGAACAAACAGCCTGGTACGTTAAGATGACTACATAGATGGATTAGCATTTTCGACGTAAACTGACAGGCGGGCAAGGATAATAATAATAATAATAATAATAATAATAATAATAATAATGCTGAAAACTTATATAGCGCTATAACTCCGAGACACCAGACTCTAAGCGCTTAAATTACAAATTACTTTGGCTGAAACATACTCATTCACACACACAAGCACACACACACACACACATACACACACACAACACAACACACAACACAAACCAAACCTATCTTGCTTCTCATACCATCTACTAAAATCGAAACAAATATGTTTTAAGCGAACGTTTAAAAATAGACAAAGATTCTTTTTCACGAATGCTCTGCGGTAAGGCGTTCCAAATAGAGGGTCCGAAATGAGAAAAGGATCTCATTCCAGCATTTTTCCGAATTCGAGGGACAACTAGTTTTGTGGAATCACTGGCCGAACGTAAGGGGCGGGGTTTTGAATATCTTTCAATTAGTTCTGAAAGGTAGGAAAGGGCAGTACCTTCAAGACAACGATACACTAAAACACAAGCTTTGAATTTAATTCTTTTCTCAACAGGCAGCCAATGCAGGTCATGAAGTAGAGGTCCGGCAGAGTCGCACCTACGCTTCATAAATACTAGTCTGGCAGCGCTGTTTTGGACAATCTGAAGACGTTTCAGATTGTATTGCGAAACGCCAAACAACAGAGCATTACAATAATCCAATTTCGATAGTACGAGGGACACAACCAGGTGCTTGGTCACATCCTCAGATATGAACCGTCTAATGGAAGCAATCTTTTTTAGTTGGAAAAAGAGAGATCTAACCAAATTATTAACCTGATGCTCCATCGACAGTCCAGAGTCTAAGAATGTGCCAAGGTTTTTCACTTTGTCAACAATTTGAATAGAGGCATCCCCCAACTTCAAATCTGTTTCACTTTTCCACTTCCTGTTCCCCACATACAGCACCTCCGTCTTATCATCATTCAGTTTCAGTCTGTTCTCATTCATCCATTTCTTAACACTTTGGATACAATTTTTACTATTGGCTGATACTTCTTGTAAATTTCTCATATTGGAAACGCAGTACAATTGCGTATCATCAGCGTATTGATGGTAAGACAGACCAAAACTTCTGATGATTTTAGACAGAGGGCCAACGTACAAAACAAAAAGAACGGGTCCAAGTACTGAACCCTGGGGAACCCCACAATCAAGAAAGATTTCCTCCGATCTATATTCATCCACCGTAATAATCTGTTTAGGATTAAACAAATATGACCTAAACCAATAATAACATGTAATAACATCTATATAAATATAAAATGATGCCTAAAAATAAAATCCCGTTAAGACACATATAAATAGATGACAGGCAGAATAGTAGATACAGGCTAAGTGTAGTTAGGTAGTAAGGTGAATGGATGGAGAACTTAATGAGAAAGGTAGCGCAGAGACAAATTCTAGTAATCGAATTTAACCCAATAATGCCCATGCTTTTTAGTCAGAGACCAATAGAATCGAAACGATTTTAAAAAATGATATAAATAAAAAATACACCGTATCGTGGAGTATTTTGCCAGACATATTTTAGAGTAGTAGCATCAAGCTTCGGTCAACTCAGCCAATTACAATTCTATGCGTATGCATCGATTTAGACAATAATTCCTGAGGAATAGCTCGACCTTAAACTGACCACGATACCGGAACCTTAGCTGTGTGATGACAGCTATGTAAATCTTTTCCTCTGGATCAAATTCAATTTTTTTCCTAACAAAATACAGGCAATGATTATGTAATTGTCCGTATTTCTATCTTTTTGTTACATCATTAATGCCAAGTTCTGATTCTATTTACAACAATATCATAATAGTATTTACACATTTTGTTTGCTTGCTGATATTGTCTGATATCATTAGGTTGGGCAAGTCTCTGATGGTCTTTTGCGTAATCTGTCATATGATTTACTGCCAAGGTATAGAACACCTTGTCTATTGGCCACAAGTGCTCCATTTCTCTTTATTATACCATCTTTCTATACGTTGACATCATTTCAACCTTTGCGTCTCTGAATTCTAGACTAACTTCATTGGTTTCGTTCTTAGTTGATCCATTTTGATCTTTATTTGAGGCACGTAGATCTCAAATATTCTGCAAAATCAAAATACAAAAGCTTTCGTCCCACGAACTGACTACTAAACTCCTTTTCATCTTGCTGAAAGAGAAAATGTTGATGATTAGCATGCTAATTTTCATTCTAATTAATCTAAAGCGATGTATGATAAAAAAAAGTGTTATTGAAAAAAGCAACTACAATTCCAAGCTAACAAATCACGTCGCCGATAAAATCTACATTTGTTGAAAGTTAATCAAATTGTTGAGAGCGTCTGTCCATGTTAATTTCATAATTTGTTTTCATTATATAATTGTATTTTTTCTCTATCATTATTTTCTGGGTGTTTAGTCTGTTCCATGTCCAAGGCCAATGGCGTGATCGCCTTGCCTTCTATTGTTTCGTGTTTAGCCATATTTGCTCTTGACATTTTCATTACAATTTTCTTAAAAGTTTAAAGAATCATACTCAAAATTTCAGTTGTGATTGAGAGACCAAGATACTTGGAGGACGGCACTGGAGACATCAGCATTGACGGAAATGTCTATATCAGCGATCCTTTTGCTGCGAACGATCTGAAGGCTGGCGCAAGTATGGATCAGGTAGTGTCACGAGCTGTAGGATCAGGCCAACTTTCCACGGGAGATAACTTTGGAGTCAGAGGCGATTTGGATTACCCTCTACCAAGAGTTAACGTTAATCTGCAGACTAGGCCAATAGAACCTCTTAATGATAATATACCTCTCACTTTAATCTAATTATTTGCTTTATAAAGTAATTTCGAATGTACTATTTATAATGACCCAGTTCTATTCCAGTGGTAAATAAGGACACCCATCGCATAATAATAATAATCATTGATGAACAGATAGTTTCAATTTACGCAAAAAACAGGATCAATACCGTATATTCGCTTAACCCCAATTGGCTGCCAGGTACATGAGGTCAAATATATACGCTCACAATAGTTAGTGAAAAAATTACACTTTGACATACCTTGGAAGACATCAAACTCTTGAAGTCTTTTTTTCAAGGACTGAGACTTTAACGCATCTTCTCATTTTAAGAAAAAAGTTTTTGAAAGGAGATAAATTAATAAAATGAATTAGAGGCAATTTTTTAAAAAATAATCAAAAGGAGGATAACGGAATAAGGCATCAGAATTAATGAAAGCAGTACTAACTTTTCAAATTTGAATTATATTCATTTTGTGTTATAACTTTAATATTGTTTTTTTTTTTTTATTCCCGTCACAAGCAGACATATCAGAGCACTATAGGTAGATAAAAATAATATTGTGCTTGATATTTTTAATGGGTAAAGAGTATTTAAGTATATGATGTTAAATTTTGATATAGATTTGACAGTCGCTTTGTTTATTACGTAGATTTTTCATTGAGGTTGTTATTTGCAGGGCACTGTCGTCGACATAATCATTATTATCATTGTTATCATCATAACCATCTTCATCATCATCACGATCACAATCATCGTTATCCTCATCTCTCACTGATCCAAATTCCATGGTAAAATTGTGATAACACTAATTATTCTTTTATTGATTAAAAATCAATGTCTAGACATCAATGACTGTTCATTTGCCTTTTTTTAAAGTCTCGAGTCAATGTACTCCATAGAAAACCATGCTCAGATTGTCAAATCGACAGATGCATGCAATGCATCTCTTGGAAGAAGTATAGTGATAATTCACAAAGACTGGTTTCAAATGTACGAACTTTAAGGCCATTATTATGTATACAATATTGACTCTGAATTATGTAGCATATTTTTTGTTTAAGTAACTTTAAAGATTGAGGGAGGTTTACTTTTTCAAAATACTACTGCACAAAGATTTGATTTATGTCTCTTCAAATCGGACTCTCTAGGTTATTTATATTACAAAATGGGATTGAATGGAAATATCTTAATCATTATCACATCATTATTAAAATATATCATAGATCTCAACTAGATATCTACATATAAATTAAGTCATAATTACCAACTTTACAAGTGTATAATAGAAAAAAATAGAAAAAAGGTACAAGATTTGAAATATGAATTTAACGAGGTATGTATGATAATAGTGTCAGGGCAGAGAGAAAATTTCAAATTGAAAAATCCCAAAAATCAGTTTTCCTAAAAAAAAATCTACTATTTCGATGGAAGTTGGAGTCTTGGATATATTTTTTAAAATATCTTTCTCTCTGTTTGCTCTGGTACTGTATCATACTTATCACATTAGTTAAAACCCTGACTAAATGACATTTAGATAATTTGAATAACATGTGTTATTAAGAGCAATACTTTGTTTATGGTAAATGGCATACACGACAGCGATGAGAAAATAACAATGATTCAAACCCGAGTCATCATTGAATCAATCCCCTTCTTACATTGATAATATATATATATATATCTGCGGGCTATTGTTTTTATTGTTCGTATAGTCAGAAAGTGTATGGTACATACAAACATAACGGAGACGGACGTTAAAACGTGAAATATTTTGTGTCAAGTAGTACTTTAGATCAAATCTTTGAAACAGTTTATTCAGACCATTTTTACCCCTCTCAAATTAGAAGCTGACATTTATTTAAAATCATTCGAGATACATCACACAAGGACAAAAAGGGTGGATCACACGCAATCATATCATTAACTTGACTGGAATCCGTGAATTGAACGTTTACTAGACTACAGTACCACATCGAACTGTAAAAAATAAAAAAAAATAAATTAAAATTCCCTTTATTCATCCCTAAGGGGAACTTTGTCTTTAGGGTCTATTCCAAGGGAAGACTGGAATAACCCAGGCGTCAGCCGTTGTGCAGCGCCGCAAAGTGAGCTAGGGCGAGGTGACTTGCTCAAGGCAACACAGCGCAGCGGCGGGTGATCGAACTCGGTACCTTTGGGTACGAAGCAAAGACCGTTCCACTGAGCCACGCTGCCCCATAATAAAACTCACCGTGATCGGCTCGAACAATAAATATGTAAAGCCACGGCAACAGGAAATTGCCTCAGTTCCAGTCCAGTCCCGTGACCTTATTTTTAGTTTTATTTATAAAGAGCGTGAGCACATTTATATAATGATCAGTCCAAATTCAGCTTTTGGCTTTTTCAAGTCATGCATTGTTCCAGGTCGATTCTAAAACATCATTGATAACTCTAATAAATAGAGGTGTCTAAATGAGAATAAAATGGAGATAAAGATAAAAGGGAGTAAATCTGACTCATGAATGAACAACACAAAACAACGACGTTTCGACCTTTGGCCTTTTTCAAGTGTTTACTTTGTCGTTTTGTTTTGTGTTGTTCATTCCTGAGTCAGATTTACTCCGTTTATCTTTATCTCCATTGATAACACTGTTTATTGTTTAATAATGACACTAAACAAAGTTCATCAGATACTTCTCGTTTTAAAGGTTTTGACAGTATCAATAGCTCATTTTTTGACAATAGTTGTTGTAAACGTTTTCTACAATAAAATTCCATCGTACCTCAGGAAATGAAATCAGTCATAATATCATCTTTCCAGATCCCTTCCCTACGCAATTACTACTCGGCCGTACTCAGGAAAAAACCCATAATATTTAATGAATTGGCCAGAAAATTCGTCCCTTAAATATCGATCCATTTAAATGACCCTAATCTTGGCAAAAACTCTCTCAGGTTTGAGAGTTTTTGCCAAGATGAGGGTCATTTAAAAAGATCGATATTTAAGGGACGAGTTTTCCGGCCAAATTTTTAAATATGGGATTTTCCCCCAGAGTACAACAACAGTATTGTTATGTTATGTTTACTTTTAAAATAAAAATAGAAACGATATCATGTGATCACCTCCTGCTTTGGCCTTGATACTTTATATAAGATGTGGCTATTTTATGGAATAGGTCATTAGCTGATTCTTATCAAGTAGATGATGAAAATAATGATTTGCAATTTGTATTGTGTCCTTAGACAGCAAATCGTGGCATTCATAGTGATATTATTTACTTGATCACATGAAGTTATTCGGATTTACACAAATTTTAAACAAGTTTCACCGATTAACAACATCAACTAATATTACTGCTGATATTACGGTCGTTTTTATGCCATCGATGTGATCATTACTGCCCTTGGAAATATTTAATAAAACGTTGTCGGCAAACTGTCAATTGTATCTGTCTAGAACAAACTTGATATTTTTCGCGTCTGCTTCAGATTTTCATTTCACCTCACATAAGTAAGGTAAAGGGGAGACATTCCGAAAGCTCCTACATCCCCAATATTCTTTCAATTTGTATTTTCACCGTTGATCTTTTGTCAGGCGTTTATTTATTCCATTTGTCATCATATAGATTTGTGAGGACTTTTTTCTATTAGGGTCAGTCATAAGTCTTAGCAAAGATGCTAGGGGGGAGACATTCCGAAAGCTCCTACATCCCCAGTATTCTTTCAATTTGTATTTTCACCGTAGATCTTTTGTAAGACGTTTATTTATTCAATTTGTCATCATAAAGAAGCATTTAAAAAACTCTAGAACAAACCTTGATAGATTTGTGAAAGTTTAAAATTTCCTAATTTGACCATTGTTTTGATTCTCGGCCGTCATTTTAATTTGTGAAGTATTGAAAGGTAGTGCAAAGCAGTCCGAGGGTTTTTTTTTCTATTAGGGTTAGTCATAATGCTAGGGAGTTTATTTTCCTATTAGGGTTAGTTAAAGGTAGTCTAGGTTGTACTTTTTCTTGGGGTTAGTTGAGGGAATATTATTTAAGTTGTTTCTCTTTGTAGGAGCTTTCGGAAGGCCTCCCAAGTGAAGCGTGGTAAAGACTTGTGACTTATTGATATTGGTATCTACTGACTGATAAACGAAAATCATGCCGAATAAAGCATGGTAGCGACGACAAGCACATCGATTAAAGTGTGCATCTAATCGTAATCAAGCTAATCAAGAAAATGATTCAGGCAATATCGAATGAAAATAGTTTTTCCCCGCGAAATTGCGGGCTTTTTACTATTAATAATAAATAATAATAATAATAATGACGGCGACGAAAAATACTATTATTTTTTACGATGACGATGCTGCTGCTGCTGCTGCTGCTGATGATGATGATGATGATGATGATGATGATGATAATAAAAATAATAACAGTAAAATGGACATAACATTAATTCCTATCTCGAGTGTGTGTGTGTGTGTGTGTGTGTGAGAGAGAGAGAGAGTGTGTGTGAGAGCAACATACATTCTGAAGAGCTCTTTGGTGCTTTACAATTGCAGCTACGAGACCATAAATTTTCCATTAACACATATACGAACCACAGAAGAGAGAAAACAAGAAGTGTTTGGGACAATGTATAAGTACTTTTCAATTTATCTTGGTTGAAGGGTTGTGTGAAAAGTATTTTATAAAGGACCTTATGAAATTGGCAAATTAGGCGGGGAATCTTAATGATAATAATAATGATGATAATGATTACATCACGCTCTCATTACAAAGACATTTCAAAGCTCTTTTAAATTTAAAAGACCTGTTACAGCACTACTAGAAGCTTTATGGTAGATTTAAAATAAATCTAAATGTATTGTTGGAGTGCACGAGGAGGTTTGAGAAGACGATCAAAAGTGGCAAACTTTTTTTTGACCAACCAATCAGAATGCTTATTAACCTTAATATTTTAGTTATCCATTTTTGATTGGTTTCAAACTACGTCAGCATTTGGACGACCTTCTCCGCGATGACTCATGACATGGCCTCAACATTTCCGAACGTGGGTGTAACAATTCTATATAATTAGCTGGGTGAGAATCATAGAAGGTGTCAATACTACTGTGTTAGACAAAGGGAAATAAAGAATACAAGAACTAATTATTTTAAAGATTAGCCTTCTCTTTCTCGGAATCAATCCTCTGATCTTCTGATTTTGATCGCTCAACTATTTTCAGGTAGTTATCTTGCATCAATAAAAAGAAGTCCTTTACAGCCAGTAGACCCGCGGAGCTAGAGTTTGTCTCGGTTTCTAGAGCAATTGCTTGATACCCTTTTGATAGGATGCTAATTTAATGTGAAGTTCATTCTGCCATATCTAACTTCCCCAGCTACCCAACCACTGTTGGGTAGACAGGGGATCAGAAAAACATATCCACTTCACCCGAATATGATCTCGATCCCGCGTGCTATCTTCATACAATTCTATTAAGAAATATAACCGTTGAAGAGAAAATCCATATTGGGAAGTACTGCCAACTGAAAATACTTGTAAAAATTGTGGACGGACAAGATCATAATAGAGCGAGATTTTGATCGCAAGTTAATGCTTACTTCACTATTATAAAACAATATGGGAAGAAGCTGACTATATATATATATATATATATATATATATATATATATATATATATATATATATATATATATATATCATATCGGAGTCATTCACTCTCTGTGACGAAACAAGTCTTGTTTCTTTTGATCCATCTCTTGGCGTGGATATTTCTTGTGACGTATCAAATGTTGGAGTTGGAGTCGTATTATTCCATGGCTTGCCAGACTGTAGTAAAATGAAAGGCTGATTGTCACTGCATTTAAAATATTGAACGATACGTAGCTAAGATACAGTTAGATACAGAAGGAAGCTTCCTCAATCATCTTTGTACTTAGTAATTTCATTAATTTCTTTACGGTCGTAATTTCATACTCGCCACCGATCACAAGCCTTTATTATCGCTCTTGGTCCAAGAAAACCAGTAGGAGCTGCCAGCAGCCTAGCCAGATGGGCCTTGAAGCTAAGTCAGTATGTTTATAGAATTGAATATCTTAACTCACTCAACCCTAACACCGACTATATCCGAAGTTTACCCGGGTCACTTTTACCCCATCCCTTTTAATTACATTTTTCTGAGACAGTATCAAAGCTAATGTTTTTCATTTTTACACGTTAATGGTTGTTGATTAAAAATATCTATGCATTGCTAATTTTTAATACATTTTTTTTCCAATTTTGAAAAGTAGCAAAAAATCTCTAGGATTGAGTGAGTTAGGACAGCTCACAATGGCAATACTGATGCACTGATCAGACTTCCTGCAAGTGCCGGCCCAGTCTTTTACAGAGAGGAAAATTGGAGATGTCAACACAGTGTTTACAATCTCTACAATTGGAAAGCAGTTACGAGCCACTGAACCCGGGGTCATCGCTAGAGAATCCGATAAAGACGACCCCAAATCCGTTGTCATGAGAAACACTAGTCGTAAATGGTCTAAATCGGATTTCAAAACGGACAATCTTAAACTATTCTTCAAGATAATACTAACAATGATTATAATAATAATGCTTAATTACTATAGCTCCCCTTTCCACCAAAAGTGCTCGGAAGCGCTTATACATATTATGTGAGGCGATCAAATATATCATTCAGTAGAATTAATAAAATAACTTACAGAACACTGAAAGGAAGTACTCTGTCTTCAAAGAGGCTTTAAAGGAGGACAGAAAATTACAGTATCTGGTGTGTGCAGAAAGGGCATTCCAAATAGAGGGAGCAGGATATGCGAAATCACGTCGTGAAAAATTCGACTTAGGAATCAAACAGTTCAAGTACAGGGAAGTTGATGAGCGGAGAGAGCGATTCGGGTTGTAGATAGAAAGAAGAGATGACAGTCAGGTAGTTGGGAGCAGTGCCATGGATCCACTTGAAACAGTAACAAGCAAGTTTGTAATCAATCCGCGTCTTCACGGGAAGCCAATACTTCGACCGCAAGACTGGAAAGAGTTGCTCCCTTTTGTTATTAGCTAGTTAACTTTATTAATTACTCATCATTCCTAAGTCCATTATTAAAATTATTATTTATGCTTAACAAATATCAGAGTGGCATGCCCTAAAGAAGGATGCATTCTTTGTTCACTACTTTTCTTATTTGAGCTATATAATTTTATCCATTTACTTACAATGTTATTGCGATATATTTGTATATACTCTAATATATATTCGATAATAAATTGATCTCTCTCATATTTATTCACTACTCGCATCTGGGTTGAGTGATTCAACAAAATTATTCTGGTGTCTCATCTAAAACACAACATCATCCTTATCACGTTTCCTTTCC
>NC_088361.1:105841854-105851854 GCF_034508935.2 Berghia stephanieae | reverse complement strand
GAGTTGTCGTTAGTAGCGCTCACGGTAACAAAAAAAAATAAAAAAAAATTGAGCTTTATATAGCGCAATATCCACTTAATGTGCTCAAAGCGCTTTACAAGGGGTCCTGGTCAACAGCAACATTTAACATGTAGGACGGGACATGACGCCTCTTAGGCGATATTATAATTTTTCGGACAAAAACAACGCTGTTAACGGCCAGGTACTAATTTTACACCTGAGTACGGTGAGAGAATGTGAGAAAAGAGTCTTTTCCAAGGACCCAACTCTGCGCCGAGCGCGAGGCTCGAACCCAGGACCTTCCGATCCGAAAGCGAGTTTCATTCCACTAGACCACATAACCGCACTAAAATAAACCCCAATGATTTCACTAGTTGAATACAACTCATTTTTCCACTTCCTTTTGTTGGTCATTACCAGGTGTTGTGACGTAATTGTCGGGACAGTGTCAGAACAGTGATTTATTTATGAAGGCTTCACACTCAACTTCACATGCACATTTTTTTTCTAGCCATCTCGACCGACCTGCAGTGATATGACATTTGGGTTTTAAATTGCTCGGATATAGATAGAATGAAGTTGACGTCACTCAGGTCTTTGTTATTGTTTTTTGCCATCCACATTTATGAGTACTTGTCACAAAACTGTATTGACCAGACTATAGATAGTTCGAAGATGACGTCACTCAGGCCTTTGTTATTGTTTTTGCCAACCGCGTTTGTGAGTTGTTCTCACTAAACTGTATTAACCAGACTATAAAAGTTCATGGTTACACAGAGTTTGCGTGTTGGTCCGTTATACTTCCGGATGGCAATGTTGTGAACTCCTTGGCCAAGCGCATTCTATCTATAGACAGTATGCAGATGACGTCACTCAGGTCTTTGTTATTGTTTTTTGACTATTTTTCTATAGATAGTATGCGCTTGGCTAAGAAGCTCATAACATTGCCATCCAGAAGTATAACGGACCAACACACAAAACTGTGTGTATCCATGAACGTTTATAGTCGGGTTAATACAGTTCAGTGAGCATTATTCATAAACGCGGATGGCAAAAAACAATAACAAAGACCTGAGTGACGTCATCTGCATTCTATCTATAAACCACTCTGCAAGAGATACAGAATGTAAACAGAAGTCAGATTTACACTCCTGGCAATCGAGCTTCGCTCCGGCTTAAAATGTTTGATGGGTCAAAAACAACTGTCTCTTTCTGAACTATTCTTTCATCTTGTTCAAATCAGTAGCCGTCATCAGTCACGTTTAAAATGGTTTCTGTCACGTGATAAGGTCGTAAAATGTGTTACATGAGATGATCATATGTTCAATAATATTGTGCTCGTATTGTAATAGAATGACTTTAATATGACGAGATTGGGTCAGAATCTGGGTACAAACTATCCTTCTAAAAATATAATCCTTGCCCTTTGGAACCAAAAATGCAGAGGATTTGTTGTTCTACGCATCACCCCTTCTTTTTTGTATAACAACAAAAATAATTATAAATACGTCGTTACGCATTTTAAGAGTGCAAAGAGTCCAGTCTCGACAGAAAGATTTAATTAATCTGTGTATTACCGTTGTCAATAAATAAATAAATAAATAAATGAATAAAAATAAAATTCCTTTTATTTATCCCATATGGGGAATGTGTCTCAAGGGTCTATTCCAAGGGAAGACTGGAATAACCCAGGCGTCAGACGCATTGTAGCACCGAAAATTGAGCTAATGCGAGGTGACTTGCTCAAGGCCACACAAGGCTTCGAAGGATACCTTTACTTTTGAATTTGTAATTTCGGTAGATTTCCCAAATGGAGCAAGGTCATTGGGAGAAAATTCACAATGGATGCTATGCCAAAGAGGTCGACACGAAAAGATATCCTGGGTGGGATGTCCTGACCTCCCATAGGGGCAGGGAGGTACAGACTGTGTCTTCTATCCGCTTATATCTGTTTTCCAACATGATTTCTGTCTTTGTCTTGGAATGAGATTACTTGGTTTTGTCCTGGCTCTGGCCGGATACCCTGGCTGGATGGAAACAGTCAAATGTATAGTTAGTTTTTTGGAGATAGTGGGCAGGGAGGCACTTACTATGTCTTCTATCCCCTTATATCTGTTTTCCAACATGCTTTCTGTCTTTGTCTTGGAATGAGATTACTTGGTTTTGTCCTGGCCCTAGCCGGAGTTCCTTGGCTGGGAGGGAAATCGAATGCATAGTTATAGTTTTGGGAGATGATATTTTTTTCCTTTCTCTCTGTTATGTATTATAATTTTTTTAACATATGATTTGTTAACATTTGAGTGTATTCCTCTTTGTTGGGTCTTGTGCTGGTGTCTGGGTAAGACTTTTAGGTGGTCTCAAACTAAGTACTTTGATGGTTTGCTCTTGGAATCTACATCTGTTTCCTATTTGAACCAATTCCCCTTTGTCTCACCTTTTCTTTTGTGCTTTAATTGTAAATCTAGAACTTTTTACCATCCCATTTTCTTCCTTTTTACTGACGCTGATATAACGTTAATGTGCTGCAAGCGCCGTAAAACCCTTTAAAAAAACCCAAAAAAGATATCAATATTAAATTATTTTGAAAAGCTGTGAAAATACGTAATTGTCTGTATTGACTTCTCCTGAAGGAATATTTTAAAACAATGATAAACTATCATTCTAGCAAAAATAAAGAAAGAAATAGCTATGATTCATAAATGTTATGCTTTGCTATCTTCTATTGAAATGATAAAATATGCATTTGGTTGATCATCCGCTTTTTAAAATTATTTTTTAATTTTTATCCAAGAAGAACTTTTGAAGATAATTGATTTCCCAAATTTTAATTATAAATTTAAAATTGAAATCTTTTTAGGGTACTGCTGAATACCGAAATCACCGAAATCTACTGAAATCCACCGAAATTGGGATTGAACCTAGAATTAGGGGAGGTTGAAATAAGTGGGGAGGTAACCTTCGACTATGGAAGATGTATACCCGTGGGGGGGGGGCGAACTCGAGACTCAGAGAGGTGGATACCCATGGAGAATGAATGAATCCAGGGCTATGTGAGGTGGATACCAGTGGGGATTGAGCCCGTTACTCTAGGAGGTGGGGACCATTCGACAGTGAACCAGAAACTATGGGAGCCGAGCACCAGTGGGAAGTAAACCAGATTATATGAATGGCAGGCGGGCACAAGTGGGGACTGAACCAGAGACTATGAGAGCAGGGCACCGGTACCACCTCCCATAGTATCCAGTTCAATCTCCAATGGTGCCCACCTCCCATAGTCTTCCGTTCACTCCCCAATGGTGCCCACCTCTTAGAGAATCTGCTTCAATCCCCACTGGTACCCACCTCCCATGGTCTCCGATTTACTTTCAACTGGTAGCCATTTCTCTTAGTCTCTGGTTCAATTCTCACTGGTGTCCAACTCCTGTAGTCTCTGGTTCACTCATCACTGGTGCTGACCTCACATAGTTCTGGGTTCACTCCCCACTAATACCCACGTCCCATAGTCTCCAGTTCAATTCCCAATGGTGCCTTGCTTCTATAGTCGCTAGCTCACTCCCGCTGGAGGCCACCTCCCATAGTCTCTTGTTCACTCCCCACTTGAGTAGATTTCGGTAGATTTCAGTTGATTTCTGTATTCAGCTGTGTCTGTCTTTTTATTACAAATGTTACCTAAACAACTTTTTGACATAGCCTCAATACGCTTCAACAGTCATGAAGTCACTTCCCTCGTAATGACGCATGGTAACTTAGTAACCGGGTCTACACAATCGGAACAATGGCGCTTATGAAATATTTCTCCTACAAGCATATAAGTGTATTCAGAGGAAAAAAAAACCCATTATAAATCTGATCATGTTTTGATTTTTACACTTTCTTATCACAAGACATATGAAAAGTTCTAGCCAGCATGAAGAATAAAAAGTAACGATTTTCTTTGTTTAGAACCACGATGGCTGCCGTTGCTGGGCGACGTGACACCAGACTATTGAATCCAATTGAGGTAGATGATAGACAATTTGGCTTTGTTAACTGTTAAAGCCATGCGTCACATTTATTACTTCAAACCAATTAAATGACGTATGTTAGCTTACTTAACATTATCCAAAAAATATAAGAATATTTTAAACTCTTGTGTTGATATATATATATATATATATATATATATATATATATATAATATATATATATATATATATTGTAAAAGCGGATTTGTCCCCAAAACCAAACGGGTATAAATAATAATAATAATAATATTAATAATTATTATGATAATAATATAATAATAATAATAATAATAATAATAATAATAATAATAATAATAATAATAATAATAATAATAATAATAATGATAATAATAATAATAATAATAATAATAATAATAATAATAATAATAATAATAATAATAATAATAATAATAATAATAATAATAATAATAATAATAATAATAATAATAATAATAATAATAATAGATTTCCTACATTCTTGCATTTTGGAAATCACTGCACAAGCTTACGAACGCAAAGTTCAAATTCCAAAACGCAAGAGTAAAAATTCTCTTATTGTACCCCTCAATCGATTCTGACTTCATGATATATGAATAAAAGATATTTTCAAAATTACACTTGATATTATCAGGCGACAAATTATTATTGTAAACTTGATATCGTTACTCTTGACAATTTATAGAGAAATGTTGAATAATAGTTAAGTTGCCAACTAAGTAACCAAAATAAATACAAGTCAATGATGAACATTTATTGCACCGTCATATTTACAAAGAATAACAGAATAACCGAATAAGGTAGATTTATGATAAATTACAACAGACAAAGAACGATATGCATTAAATATGATTAAAAGGTTGGAAGACTTGTCTTGTTTCAACAAAACTTTATTTTGACTTTATGGTTCATGGTCAAATAATTAAATTTGTAGGCCAAATGGATAAAATATAATGGACATTCTTATTCGCTCAAAAATTATGTTTGTATGTATCTGTGTAAAACACCAAAATAAAGAAGAAATGTGGAGCCTTTTATCCCAATATTCATTCTGTGGTTATTGGTATTATAGTTTCAACATATTTAGCAAAACCATGGCAATGATTAATAACTAGTCTCAGAATGCGCTTTCAGAACGTTCAATTGATTCGATCTTAATCAAAAAGCCAAAGACAGAATTAATTCACGTGGTAGTGTAACCCAAGTCTTTCTCCAAGGTGCGAGATCGGACCTGCACGGAGGATTTAAAATGATCTCAAAGCTTTTTGGAACATTTTGAATTGAGGACAAGCTATTTTGTGACGGAGGATGGAGTACCTCAATAATTGTGTTCTTTTATCGGGGTTTTCCCCCAATATCTCAGTGTGGACGAGAGTTGATGCAAGGGAATAGGTATCCATGGAAACAACATTTTATATAGATGGTCGGCGGATCAAACATCTGAATCAGAGGTCTGATCCGCCCAAAATTAAATATCTCAGTGTGGACGAGAGTTGATGCAAGGGAATAGGTATCCATGGAAACAACATTTTATATAGATGGTCGGCGGATCAAACATCTGAATCAGAGGTCTGATCCGCCCAAAATTAAATAAAACATGGTGCGTAAAACTCGTATGTAGACTTCAGAGTTTTGATCCGACGATCGTGAAAATCGAAACTTCAGAGGTTTGATCCTACGACCATCGATCTAGTCTTAGAACAATGGCGTGAAGAGTTGAATTCTTAAAGGAATGATGATTCTTGGTGTCTCAACTACAGAGCTAACCATATAGATGACGGCGTCAAAACAAAAGACTGGCAGCACATGGTAAAACACGTGGTCCTACCTTTGATCCTTCACTTTCCATAGTATATTATAGAAAAAATAACCAGAAATATGTGGCTGTTAGGTGGCAAAAAAAGCATATAGATCACAAATATACGATCACGCATCAAATGCTGTCTAGATATTGATATTTTATGAAACAATGGTAAAATTATCAAAAATTACTGTCGATCTATTTCAGACCAGAGTTAAGTTAATTATTCAAAATTAATGCGCCTATGTGAACAAAACAAGAACTATTTGGAAACTGATTTTCAGAATTATTTAGCTATATATGATGAATCTAACAAGTGAAAATTTTAATTTTGAATTTCTGTTTTCCTTAAAGTGTATTATCTGTAATGTAAGAAACAATAAACGAGAGACCTATTTTGTGCGCAACGTTTTCCGGCTTCTAAAGTTCCTAATCACCAGCCTTAAACGCGAGACCTAACAATGCAAATGGTTTTAATTTCATTTTGAAAATTGATATCGATTGTAAAGATTTAGTTCAATGTTCACCCGTAATAGCTTTCCGGTATTTAACTTTACATACGTCTCACTCATTCATGTTTTGTAGATTTGATTTCATCTTGACGATCGACTTCGTAATTTGACGGGACAGTCATTAGGTAGCTTCACTCACCGATTCTAGCTCATCTTGACGTGACCTTCACTCAAGTCTGCTTCATGCTCATGCAGTGATTAATTCGGGTACTTTTTGAGAGAACAAACTGTTCATAATAATATATGGATTATGTTTATTTGTTTATTGGAAACAAATACAATCTAGAACGTGTGTCAACCATAAATATCTACCACAGAACCCTTCCCCCCACCTCAGTAGTTGGAATATCAACAAAGGTAACGAAAAAACAGTTCCCCATCTTTCATAATGCGTAGCTACCACCACTTTCAACCGATAAAAGTCTAGCCTATTCATGTTATTATTGACTCTCGCCCTCTCCTGATAAAATTATGTTCCGAGTTCGAAACAAACTTTAGGCTTCTAGACTGGAAAAGTAATAAGACAAGGGACCCTGCCACCGTGTGATGTGATGTTCGTGGGAATAAAGGTGGTAGCCTTAGATTCTTCTTTTTCCATTAAGGCCAAAGCTTCAGAGTGAAGATTGTATTGCCGTCTTTTCAGTAACAAGGGTTTTAGAGGGAATCAGTGAGCAACTTTTTGAAGTCATCAGTCGAAAGGGCTTATTTACAAGTGGTTGGTAGGGAGCTCCAAAGTCGGATGTTGGAGGGGCGGGGAAGAATGAGTAAAGATGATGATTCGCTCTTGAGTGGGGGATTTCAAAATTAAATGCTGAGTTTCTTGTTTTGTAGTTGTTCCGTTTCAAATATCTCGTTGGAATTTCGAGTTTTCCGTTTTGTGCTTTGTGGAATACGAGGAGTTTGTTGATGGATAGACTTTCATGTAGCGGCTTCCATTGGAGATCGGTTTTGAGCTGAGTTACGCTCATATCCCGCTCATAGTTTCCTCTGACAAATCTGGGCGCCGATATTAGACTTTTTCTAGCTCACTGATTTCTTGTAATATGTGTCGGTGCCACGCTGAGCTACTGTATTCTAGTTTAGGCCTGGTTCATAGCATTTCTTTTTCACAGACTGGTGGCAGTGGCGGATTTGTCAGTTGAGGAAGACCATGGTTCTATTTGCATTAGTAGCTGTGTTGGTAATATGCTTCTTCCATTTCCAACTACTGTCCGGGGTCATGCCGAGGTACTTTGCATTCTCCACATATTGTAGGGCTTCGTTATGGATTTCATAGTGTGAGCCGATTATGTTTTTCTTTTTGTTCTCTATCGCCAAATAAACGTTGTTTTTGTTCAAGAAGGTGTGTGTGTGTGTGTGTGTGTGTTGTGTGTGTGTGTGTGTGTGTGTTTGGGGGGGGGGGGGTGACAGAGAGAAAGGGTGAAAGAATGTGAGAGCAGGGATCGGGGTAGGGTGATAATTAAAATAGGCGAAAGTGTCCTACTCAACCCTTTGTCCCATCTTTGATAATTGGCATTCTGCTGCATAGCAATGAGTAAACAAAAGGTTGATTGTATGAATTTGTCATGCTTAAAGGTCAATTGCGACATAGTTCAGGTCATTTGCATCTAATTATGAAAAGAATCTGGGTCATGTTTTGAAGCATCATATAACAGGTTAGTCTTATATACAATATATACGCATTTTTTTTCAAATATAAGATAATGCCAATGTCCTCACAACGCTTAAATTGTGACATATTTTCATTGTTGCCATAACAGAGATTTTTAACAGTGATAGACGCATCCTAATTTATCACTAAAAGAAAAACGTATAGGCACTTACTTCAATATTATTGTGAAGAATATTAGGTATTCTTTAATTTGGTATAAAACACAGATAATTCTCAGGAATATTATTTGAGGAAATCATGATTGCCCATTATATATTAGCTGACCTTTGTGATATAAGAGTTTCACAAATTAGAAATAGCCACTGACATAATTTTTCTCAAATTCATTGAATAATCTCCTTGTAAAAGCATGGTTCATCTGAAGGTTGTTGAATTTTGGAAGGTGTTTTGTTTTTTTCTATTTTTGTTGTTGTTGATGTTATCCATTTAAAGGTTCATCTGAAATTGTAAAAAGTAAAAAAGAACAAAATATAAAGGTTAGTTAGATTAAAAGAAATGTTCAAAATATACATATATTATAGATTTACTTTTAAATTGTTTACTTTCCCTCCATTTTAGGCTTGATTATTAATGGAAATTTAATATATAAGATTTACAATAAATCAAAGTTTATCGGCTATGTGGTCTAGTGGCACGACACTCGCTTTCGGATCAGAAGGTCCTGGGTTCGAGCCTTGCTCTGCGCATAGTTGAGTCCTTGGAGAAGGCTCTTTACTCTCATTCTCTCACCGTACTCAGGTGTAAAATGAGTACCTGGCCGTTAACAGCGTTGTCTCTGTCCGAAAAAATGAAATATCGCCTAACAGGCGTCATGTCCCGTCATGTTAAATGTTGCTGTTGGCCAGGACCCCTCGTAAAGCGCTTTGAGCACGTTTAGTGGATATTGCGCTATATAAGAGCTCAATACGGTGGTTTATCTGATACCAAATTGTATCCGTCTTATCCTCACCTATAACGCTTAAACTGCCATACTCTGAAAAATTATGTCTTAAATATTATGACCAAATAAACCCGTCACTCGAAAATTACAGTGATCCTCATCTTTGTAGAAACAAAATTTTTGTTAAATTTCATATTTCAAGTAATTTTATTTTAAAAATTATATATTTCGTATCCGACTCCCCTCCAGATAATACCGTTGTGACACGATCAGGCACATTCATTAATCGTTGTGTAAAATATAACAATAATATGTGCTCTGCCACGCCAACTGAATCGGGTGTGGTGTTTGTGATGAAAGTGGCCAATATCACAATCGACTTGGCTCAGCGGTATGGTCTTTGCTTCATACCCAAAAGGTACCGAGTTCGACCACCCGCCTCATTGTGTGGCCTTGAGCAAGTCACCTCGCCCTAGCTCACTTAGCGGCGCTGCACTGCGGCTGACGCCTGGGCTATTCCAGTCATCCCTTGGAATAGACCCTAAAGACAAATTTCCCCTTGGGGATGAATAAAGGGAATTTTCTTTATTTATTTATTTATTTATTTATTTATTTTCATCTACAAAATTATGGCCAAAAACAAAGAAAGAAGGCTAGATGATAGTTTTAGCCATTTTCGGCTGGCGTGGCCAAGATTACAAAGGTGCGGATGATGGCCAAAACAAAGAAAGATGGCACGATGGTAGTTTTAGCCATTTTCGGCTGGCGTGGCCAAGATTACAAAGGTGCGGATGATGGTCAAAACAAAGAAAGATGGCTAGATGATAGTTTTAGTAATTTGCCCCGCAGAAGTAAGTCTGAGTAAGTCACGTTTACAACAAATAGAGTTTTAATCATGAATGTGATACTGACCTTATATACAATTTTAACGAATGTTTCAATTCGCCCATTTACAGTTGAGGACAACCTTTGGCACAGTAACTTAATTTCTCCGCTTGTCTCTGTGAACAATAGAAAAAAAGGTCATCAATCTCTCGCTTCTATGACTGGATGATGCTCATGAATATATACAATTATTAAACCGAAGCAGCAGCAACAGTGATGGTGGTGTTGTTGTGGCGGCGGTGGTAGTAC
>NC_088361.1:105824354-105834354 GCF_034508935.2 Berghia stephanieae | reverse complement strand
AAGGATATCAGTCCCATGAATATTATAGTGGGTGTTATTAACACAAGAAAATGAATCTAATTTTGTCTTCTTCTACACACACACACACACACACACACACACACACACACAAACACACACCACCCCCTAAATACATCAATCGTTAACGTAACCACTTAACCACAGTAATCAAGAAACACACGTATTTCAAAATTTGGCCAGAAAACTCGTCCTTCAAATTCAGTCGATTTAAATGACCCTCATGTCGGAAAAACACTCAAACCTCGCGAGATTGATAAGACGCATTAATAATTAATAATATTTAACAATTCTGTAAAAACCGCGAAGGTGTTTGTATATGTGTGTGTGTATGTGTGTGTGTGTGTGTGTGTGTTTGTGTACGTGCGTGTATTTGTGTCTGTGTGTATGTGTGGGTTTAGTGATTACCTTAATTCAGTTTTGTATCTCGTAATTAGCCTAAATTGATTTACTTCTCTCTATCATTCCCTACAACGATTGCAATTAACGGATGGGAAGAAGTGCCATTAATTTTGTTTTCTTATTGTTGTAAAGTGTCCAATAATCCTTGTAACAGGTGAATAATTTAATTTACGTGAAGAAAACTGCTGTTCTTCTTTTTCATAAGACAATCTGGGTTGGATAATACAAGTATAATCAAAACTTGAAGGAGCCACAACCAGTGTTATGAAGCAATAATTGGATTTTGAAGTGTTAAAAAAATATTAATTAAGAATCATTTTCTCCTCTCTTTTCCAAACCTTTTGAATGCTATTTGTGGAATCCTGCTGTACTCTGAAAACACTTTTTTAAAAAGAAATTTGGCCAGAAAGCTTGTCCCTCAAAATTTGATAGACTAAAATGACCCTCATTCTGTCAAGAATTCTCAAACAAGATACCTCCAGGATGTGTTTATGTATATATAAATATAGGGTGGGAGAAAAACCCCGGAAAAATTGTGACGCTGTATCAATAAGAAGAAAAATTCAGAAACAGTCGAAACTTTGCAAGCAACAAGAACAATACCTTGAATTAATACTTGCTAAGTTTGATTTAAAATCTAAGATTGGGAAAGAAACCATGCCGTTTATACCAAAGTGGTATAAAAATTATGATATCGAAAGTTTCCAAACTTGTTTTTAGCAGTATTGTGTGACTATCGTAGAAATTTATCCCGTCTCGTTGAAAACCAAATGACCTATTGGGATAGCTCCTGGAATTAGTTTTAACAATCTTACATAATTTTCAATACCACGCAGCAATCATATGTGATTACTCTCTAAAGGTTAAATGGTCTTGAATGAGTCCTGACTTGAATTAAATGGACTATGGCTTAAATGGTGTCAAACAGTGAATAAGAGACAGATGACGTACTCGTACAACAAAACCAGAGCTAAAAGAATCAATTGAAATTTAATGGACCCGAATAATTATCTAAGACATAAGAAAAATGAATTGGATCTTAGAAAAAAAAAGGCTCCGCACAGTCATAAAGCAACACGGGGGATCGACAGATTACATCAAAATTTGAGAATTACGTCAAAATCTTTGTTATGGCAAATTTGAGATGTCTATCTATAGATAGTATGCGCTTGGTTAGAAGCTCATAACATTGCCATCCGGAAGTATAACGGATCAACACACAAAAGTGTGTGTATCCATGAACGTTTATAGCCAGGTTAATACAGTTCAGTAAGCATTACTCATAAACGTGGATGGCAAAAAACAATAACAAAGACCTGAGTGACGTCATCTTCGAACTATCTATTAAAGCAATCGTCAAATAAATATTTCTCAATAAATTTTTCTGAAATTCTGTTTACATAAAGTACAATAGATTGGTTTGATTATGGCGAAATTTCAGACTTGCATCAGTTATGGCCGGCGGTTGCAGGCTTCTAAAATTTTCCGGATTATTCTCGCACCTTATATATATATATATATATATATATATATATATATATATATATATATTATATATACATATATATATATATATCTGCGTGTGTGTATGTAAGTGTCCGTATGCACGTGTGTATTCTGTAAAAATGTGTCAATATTATTTCAGCTGACTCTTTATGACTTTCGGAATCCCAATAACTCAGCTAGATAGTAGAACACTTGCTTCACACCGAGAAGTCTAGATTTGCCGGACTATCCTGCACACCAAGCAGTTATTGGGAAGATGGTTCTCTTAGATCTGGCGAAAAGTGCTTTGGCTTTGGGGTAGGCTATCGTTCTATCCAAAGGGTAGCAAGCAAGACTTTTATTCTTGGCTTTTTAAAAATTAGGGAAGACAAAATTTAAAAGTTCCCGGAAATATGTTAAAAAGAGAATCCTCATGGTCTATTGTTTATTTGTTATAATGTAAATGTTGCTGCTCGAAGCTCGAAGAAATAAATAATCATGGGAAATTGAATGTAAGCTTCAAATCCAATTACAAAAACAGATCAAAAAACGTTTCGGGTTTCCCCTTTATCTTAACTACGCCACTACCACATTATCTCATTCATCTATGGTTTTTCATTCATCCTGTTTTGTTGATAAAGGGGAAACCCGAAACGTTCATTTGATCTGTTTTTTGTAATTAAATTGAAGCTTACAATCAATTTCACATGATTATTTATTTATTTGTTATAGGAAATTGTATCAATGTTGTGACTTCAATATCCCAACATCCATAATAATACCCAGGAGCGTGGCTATATAGGTTGATTTGGTGCATGGCATCCTAGGACTTCATAATAGATGTAGCTGCTGGCATCGCATCCATCTTTTAAAAATGGATTACAGCATTTAAAAAAAATTAAACTGACTAAACTAAGTCTTTTCTTAAAATTTTTGTTAATTTCTTTGTATTTACAAATATGACATGTTTTAAGTCATTTTCTTCTGATTCTGGCACCACCTTATAGTGTAAGCATGCCACGCCACTGATAATACCTCTCTTCAAGTCGGCGGTCGATGACGCAATCGGTAAAACATACGAGTCATACTAAATGAGATTAATTTGATAGACTCTATCGCGTGATGACAGCTCTGTTGTTTCCCGATAAAACACGGATTAAACATTTTGGCCACAAAACTCGTCCTTCTTCAAATATCGATGATTTAAAATGACCCTCATAAACTCGTCATTAAACTCTCAAACCTCGGACTTCTATCGATTAAAATGACCCTCGTCTTGTAGAATAAACCCTCTCAAACCTGGGACTTGCAATCGATCGATATTTGAAGGAAGAGTTATCTGGTCAAACTTTAGTAAAAACGTTATTTCTGCAGAGTACAGCCAGGCAGGGCTATCCCATCTCCCTCCCACTCTCCTATACCCTTTCTCTGTCCAACTTTGACAAAAATACTTTTTTTTTTTACAATTCGGCTGAAAATTTTTGTTCCAAATATCGATTGATTAAAATGACAACCCCCCCCCCCTCCCCCCCCCCCCCCCCCATAAAAAAGCAACACAGAACAAAAATTAAACAAACGAAAATAAACCCAAACAAACCGGTAAGACAAAACGAAAAAATGAAAAGTAGAAAAAGCGAAGATTAGGATAAAAAAAAAAAAAAACAACAAAAAAAAACAGACCACGACCAGACTCTATTTTAAGTCATTTTAATCAATCGGCATTTGAAGTAGGCGTTTTCTGGCCAACATGAATGATATGTGTTCAAACCAACCAACAGTAATTAAGTTATGGCCTCTAATAGGTCTTAGGTCTGGTGGGAATTTCTCTGTGGTGCAAACAATCAATTATTATCGTCGGGTTGTTTTTTTAACGCAGTAACTGGTACTTAAAATTGTCCAGTTTTGTAGCCGTGATGGCATCCAATGGATTTTGTTTTTCCTTTTCTTTTCTTTTTTTTTAACATTCAGGTTAGATAACTTTGAATTCCGACTTGGACGACTAGGGAGGGGTGATAAACGTCACGGCCAGCCCTTGCTCCGTTTACATAAGGACCTCTGGTGGGCCTCGGCTGGGCATAGTTGAGTCCTTGGAAAAGGCTCTTTACTCACATTCTCTCAGCGTAACAGGTGTAAAATGAGTACCTGGCCGTTAACAGCGTTGTCTTTGTCCGAAAAATTGTAATATCGCCTAACAGGCGTCATGTCCCGTCCTACATGTTAAATGTTGCTGTTGACCAGGGATCCCTTGTAAAGCTCTTTGAGAACATTAAGTGGATATTGGGCTATATAAAGCACAATTTTCATGCGCCCAGAGCCTCCAACCAGGAGGATTGGCTGCGCAATATAAATGTGCATTATTATTATTATTATTATTATTATTTATTATTATATTATTATTATTATTATTATTATTTATTATTATTATTATTATATTATTTATTATTATTATTATTATTATTATTATTATTATTTATTATTATTATTATTATTATTATTATTATTATTATTATTATTATTATATATTATTATTATTATTATATTATTATTATTATATTATTATTATTATTATTATTATTATTATTATTATTATTATTATTATTATTATTATTGTTATTATTATATTATTATTATTATTATTTTATTATTATTATTATTATTATTATTATTATTATTATTATTATTATTTATTATTGATTATTATTATTATTATTATTATTATATTATTATTATTATTATTATTATTATTATTATTATTATTATTATTATTATTATTATTATTATTATTATTATTATTATTATCATTATTATTATTATTATTATTATTATTATTATTATTATTATTACTTACATAATGCAGTAAAAAAATATTGAGCATTTATATAGCGTTATATCGAATAAAAAACGTACTCGAAGAGCTTTTTAAATGGTTACAAGCCAATAGCAACATTTAACATGCAGTACCAGACATGAGAGCAGTGAGGCCATAATATCTATTTATTTTCTACAAAGTGAAAGCTGTAGCCATGCACGGGCTCTTTAAATTCCTAAATACAGTGTGAGAATGTGCGAAAAGAGCCTTTTCGAAGGCATGGAATTAATCGTCCATTAAATTTTTTTTGAAAAAATATTAAACCGTGCCTGAATGACGTAGTCTGTGTAAAATCCTTTATGTATGGGTCAAATAAAGCAACTATTGTAGCCATTCTACCCTCTAATTATGCTCAACATAGCTAGCCAAGCCAGAAAGTATTAGCTTGGCTGGTCATCGTAACAGCACCAGCAAACAAATAAGCAACAGATTAGAATTAACGGAGACGAAGACAGAATTATCTATCATGGCATTGAGCGAATCCATTATCTAACCAGTTCAGTCTGCCCTTTGCTTGGTGGACAAAGAATAATAATTACAAAGACCTTTCCATACGGAAGTGTTATCTCAGTGTTGTGGTATCTATGTCGTTTTAATGAATTGTGTGAATCTGTGAGGAAATATGGTATTAGATATATGTAGAACAAAAAATAATCATGAAGCATTCTTATTATCAATTGCCAAAAGCGTGGGAGTTCGCGAAATTATGTCCATCCTTGCATGCATCCAACTTGGCTAAAATAGATTTTGACCTGTAATCATATCTTGACAACAATGGTAATGTTTACTGTCAACTCCTTATAAAAATAAGATGGTATTTGAGAAGAAATAACATGGCTGAGATTATTGCAATTTAGACGTATTGTTAAATTTATGCGCTTGAAATGTTGAGCTCGTTGCCCATGCGCGCTCCCAAGGTCGAGCGTGTATTAGGGAATTCTTTTGAAATTCCAAAGGGAAGAGTTCAAGATGAAGGACACGATCATGAAAAGACGGTGGAGATGGATGGGGCATGTTATGAGAATGGAGGAGGGAAACAACAGCAAAACTGCCCTACACGGGACACCAGAAGGACAAAGAAGGAGAAGGCTCGGCCGGGCATTCTGGAGGAGAACAGTGGAGGGAGAGATGAGAGAGTGTGGGGAAGACATGGAGCTCCCTAAAGATGATGGCTACAGACAGAGGAAAATGGAGGTCCTTCGTTGCTGCCCTACATGCCAGTAGGCATAATGGGCAGTAAGTAAGTAAGTAAGTAAGCAAGAAAGTAAGTAAGTAAGTAAGTAAGTAAGTAAGTAAGTAAGTAAGTAAGTAAGTAAGTAAGTAAAAGTTGCTTAATTGATATAAATGGATCTTAAGTAAAGTTTTTTTTTCTTATTTGATTAGAGGAAACAATCAAGAAAACATATATGTGCTTTAATCAAGAACAAATGTTAGAAATATCAGGTTGCTATAGATAGTACGAAGTTGACGCCACTCAGGTCTTTGTTATTGCTTTTTACCATCCGAATTTATGAATAATTCTCATTAAACTGTATTAACCAGACTATATACGTTCAAGGTTACACATAGTTTTGTGTGTTGGTTATACTTTATGATGCCAATGTTGTGAGCTTCTTAGCCAAGCGCATACCATCTTTACTTGATGGAAATGAAGATGATGAAGACGATGATGATGATGATGATGATGATGAGGAGGAGGAGAAGAATGAAAATGATGATGATGATGATCATTGTGGTGTTGTTGTTGTTGTTGATGATGATGTTGATGATGATAATGATGATGATAATGACAATATTAATGATAATAATAATGATAATAACCTTATCAATATTCTCATCTGCGGATAATGATGAACTCTAAACTCTCTGCATGTCGGTTTTTGACCTAATCTTTCTTTCATTCTCCAATGACTTCATACTTACCTTAATTAATTTCAAGATATCCATGATAAGCGCCATATCGAACTGGTCGTAACACGCTGCCATTTTGATGGCTCTACTTTCCGACTCTTGTATAGCTCTTTTCCCGGGTTCCCATCCGTGAGAAAAGTGGATTTGAGCAAGGCTAGAGCACACAAATAAAATGAGTATCAGCAATACAGAGAAGGACGTGTGAACTGTAAACCGATGCATTTTTGTTGGTCTGGATATGAAAAAAGGAAAATAAATTAAAACACATTTTTATTATAGACTCAGGCATATCTTTTGGTAGAAATGATTTTAAAAATAAAGATCGTGCAATATCCGTTAAATATGCTCAAAGACGTCTCAAGCGAGCAACACTCTTACATGACATGACACCTGCAAGCCTCAATTTCAATTTTCTTTTATACGAGATAACGCTATTACCTGCCGGGTACTCACTTTATAACTGAGTATGGTGAGGAAAAGTGTGTCTAGAGACTTTCCCAATTACTCAATGCCGGGCCATCCATAGGTGTAATCGAACTAGAGACTTATAGTCGAGGGTCATGCTACTGAATCATGAAGTACTTCTTCAGAGTCTTTGGACGCTCATGAATCCGAAATTTACCCCTGTTTATATCGTATAACACGGACAATAGCAATTGCTAATTACCTTTTCAGCATGATATATTAATCATCAGAAGGTTCATTTCGTCATGTATAACAGACACAATTACCTAATCACTGCTGGATGCCTGTGGATCAGGGAAAATCTCGACTGAACTTGAGATTGTGCGGCTATGTGGTCTAGTGGTAGGACACTCGCTTTCGGATCGGAAGGTCCTGGGTTCGAGCCTCGCTCGGCGCATAGTCGAGTCCTTGGAAAAGGCTCTTTACTCACATTCTCTCACCGTACTCAGGTGTAAAATGAGTACCTGGCCGTTAACAGCGTTGTCTTTGTCCGAAAAATTGTAATATCGCCTGACAGGCGTCATGTCCCGTCCTACATGTTAAATGTTGCTGTTGACCAGGGACCCCTTGTAAAGCGCTTTGAGCACGTTTAGTGGAAATTGCGCTATATAAAAGCTCAATTATGGATCAGGGAAAATCTCGACTACACTTGAGATCGATCCCCGTCCCCTTGATGGACCAGAAGACAACACAAAAAACGTGATAATTTTACCTTTTATATCAAATGATTAAACTGGGTCTTTACTATCAACAATTTTCAAAACCTGAAATTATTTGTTGAAACCCGTGTGGTGTCATCATGCGATTCTACTATACGTTTATGAGGACTACATATCACGGATGTAGAATAGCATACGTTTGAATATAGTTTCTACACTGAAGCGCCTTTTGCTACCTCCTCTGAAGTACAGAAGACTTGAATGTGATATAATTCAACTTTACAAGATAGTACATACGATTGCCACCAGCGGGTTACGCAAATATTATACCGTTTTGACATCAACAAGAGGGGGAATTTTTAAGTAGTTCTTTAAAGAACGGTGTTCAACTTCTATACATGCCCATTCTTTAATTTTCAGATATATAGATGTTTGGAGCTCTCTCCATGACTATTCAATAACCGCGAGGAATGTCAGAGTCTTTAAGACTTATATATATATATATATATATATATATATATATATATATATATATATATATATATATATATATATATATATTTACTCATGTATTTTAAAGACGAAACGAACGTTTCCATGTCCTTCAATTCATCATGAAATGACGGAAATTGAAACGTTAGTTTCGGCTTAATATATATATATATATATATATATATATATATATATATATATATATATGACTCATCGTCTCAAAACGGTATTATGTCGGAACGAACCAGATGCTTAAAAGCCGAATTAAATGTTAAACTGGTCAAAATTATAAATTGTTGGCATTAGCACCCTAAAATATGGTATCCATTCTCCTCAATAAAACATACAAACTCAACACAAGTCTGATATTTCTGGCTGTAAATTAAATTTTCAACGTCTTAACCAATCCGACTCAACACCGTGTTGAGGCGAAGGGTCATATATATATATATTATATATATATATATATATATATATATATATATATATATAGGGCACCGAAAGCCGCACAATTGGCCTAGTTTAGTTCTTGTCAGGTATTGTTTAGGGTACCGGATTTTTAAGTGCACATATTCTTTTTCTAACCGCAAATAGAGTTAAAATAAACTGATAGGTCTACTTCAAGTCATGGAAATACTTTTGTACAAAATAAATCGTTAATTTATTTTGTAAAGTCAAGAAATGTCCTTAGACATAACCAATAAAACATGCTTTTTGCGAGATATTCTTTGCTATGGATACATTTTCAATAGGTAACTGTGCGGCTATGTGGTCTAGTGGTATGACACTCGCTTTCGGATCGGATTGTCCTGGGTTCGAGCCTCGCTCAACGCATAGTTGAGTCCTTGGAAAAGACTCTTTACTCACATTTTCTCACCGTACTCAGGTGTAAAATGAGTACCTGGCCGTTAACAGCGTTGTCTTTGTCCGAAACATTGTAATATCGCCTAACAGGCGTCATGTCTCGTCCTACATGTTAAATGTTGCTGTTGACCAGGGACCCCTTGTAAAGCGCTTTGAGCACGTTAAGTGGATATTGCGCTATATAAAAGCTCAATTTTTAAAATTTAATTTTAATATAATATTTATAGAAAATTGATAGAGAGTGATCGCCTTAATTTTGTACTTTTGTGGGAATTTAAATTTAAAGTCAAAATTGTAAGAGATGCGAAATTTGAAAACTGAACAGCTCTAGAAACTGTAGTTGTCTTTTTTTCTCTCAATATTTTAACCTCAGGTCTGGAAGTTACCCAGTCGACGTGCATTGTTTTGCAGGTCTGATAACCGAAATTGTTATGGTCTTCTTGTTCCAATGGAAATACCTTCAATCCAACTCAAACAATTCTCCATTACAATAATATCATAACGAGCACATAAAAAAGAGCTTTTATATAGGGCAATATCCACTAAAATGTGCTCAAAGCGCTTTACAAGGGGTCCCTGGTCAACAGCAAGATTTAACATGTAGGACGGGACATGACGCCTGTTAGGCGATATTACAATTTTTCGGACAAAGACACTGCTGTTAACGGTCAGGTACTCATTTTACACCTGAGTACGGTGAGATAATGTGAGTAAAGGACCTTTTCCAATTGCTCAACTATGCGATGAGCGCGAGGCTCGAACCCAGGACCGTCCGATCCGAAAGCGAGTGTCATACCACAAGACCACATAGCCGCACCACATAATTAAATTGCGC